>NC_140989.1:310624353-310978307 GCF_052327205.1 Somniosus microcephalus
CTTCCTGCCCACTATATTGAAGGCTTAGGAGGCCATTTAGAGCAAGAGAAACAGGCACTGCGATCCTGAATTTCCAGGCCCTGAACTCTCTTCCCCAAAAAGGCTGTGGGTGCTGGGTCAATTGAAATGTTCATGGCTAAAGTTGATAGATTTTTATCAGGTAAAAGATATCAAGGGATATAGAACAAAGGCAGGTAAATGGAGTTGAGGTACAGATTAACCATGAGCTGACTAGCAGAACAAATTCGAGAGGCTGAATTCCTGTTCCTATCTCTGGTATTTATTTAACAGTACTGGAGTCTGACTACCGCTCGTAGAACTGTACTCCAGCAAACATTCAAAACTTTCAGAAGAAAAGAGAAAACCGCATGCTAAAAAATTTAAATAACTTTAAAATGAATTAGGTAGAGGTTTATTTTCCATTGCATTGCTCTCTCTCTCTTCCTGTAACTAACTTTCTGCTTCTTTCTGATTATCCAGTTCTCTGCCTCTGTCTTTCTATTTGTCTTCTGCCCTATCTCTCTTTCTCTGTATTTCTCACAAATACCTTTCTTATTTGAGTTTATATTTCCGCTCATCACCAATTCTTTTTCTCTCTCCTTCTGTAAGTCTGTCCTTCCTTATTTTTTCTGCCTCTTCCATATTTCTTCCAATTTCTCTGTTTGGCCCTTACACAGTTTATTTTACTGATGCACTCAATTTCTATTTCATCCTTTTTTTAAAGCCCAGGGCAGGCAAGATGGGAGCCAAGAAATAGTAATGTGTGAGCCAATATAGGGATTGAGCAGGGAGGCTGTTTGGGAGCTGCTGCAAGATGCATAGGTGAAAGAGGAAATGGAGGGTTATGGAGAAAGACCAGGCAAGATTGGAGGGGAAGGAGACTAAGTAGGACTTAGAAAAGGGTGACAACCCTAATGATTCCTTGATGTTGACAACCCTGTTATAGGCCCATGTGGTTGTATTCAAATAGCAACATTATATTGTAGTTTCCTGACTTACTGCATGGTAAGCAGCTAAACAAGCAAATTAGTTAACGGAAGGTGGTAAGCCGTGGAAAGATCAGTTAATTATGCAGTTAAAATATGTAGAAACAGTATTTAGTTGTTTATAGCACCTTGGTTGTTTTCTACGTTGTAAGAATGCTTTTTATAATATTTGTTCAGTTATGAAAGTTAAAAGGTGGAATGCTGATTAACCCTTACACAATGCACTCCTGATGATCCTGCTAGTGTTAATTCAACAGGATGTGGGCAGGACCCCAGCTGGCTAGATTCCACAAGGACAAACATAGCATTGTGCAAAGTAAACAGAGTCATCAAATTACTGACCAATAGAGTGTTATAATGCTTGAAAACATTGTCAAAGCTCTACTATCCTTCCAGAAAACTGCATTTGTCCTAATTTAAGGATTAAAATTAACTGATTTATTTTAATCAGGGGGTAATCCTCAGGAATTGAGCATGGTGCAGCTTTGAAAACAAACCAACTAAAAATACATTCGTTTTTTTATTCATTCGCGGGATGTGGACATCGCTGGCAAGACCAGCATATATTGTCCATCCCTAATTGACATTGAGAAGATGGTGGTGAGCCACCTTCTTGAACCGCTGCAGTCCATGTGGTGAAGCTACTCCCACAGCGCTGTTAGGTAGGGAGTTCCAGGATTTGAACTAGCGATGATGAAGGAACAGCGATATATTTTCAAGTCAGGATGGTGTGTGACTTGGAGGGGAACTTGGAGGTGGTGGTGTTCCCATGCATCTGCTGCCCTTGTCCTTCTAGGTGGTAGAGATCGTGGGTTTGGGAGGTGCTGTCGAAGAGGCCTTGGCAAGTTGCTGCAGTGCATCTTGTAGATGGTACACACCGTAGACACAGTGCACCGGTGGTGGAGGGAGTGAATGTTTAAGGTGGTGGATGGGGTGGCAATCAAGCAGGCTGCTTTGTCCTGGATGGTGTCGAGCATCTTGAGTGTTGTTGGAGCTTCAGTCATCCAGGCAAGTGGAGAGTATCCCATCACACTCCTGACTTGTGCCTTGTAGATGGTGGAAAGGCTTTGGTGAGTCAGGAGGTGAGTTACTTGCCATAGAATACTCAGCCTCTGGCCTGCTCTTGTAGCCACAGTATTTATGTGGCTGGTCCAGTTAAGTTTCTGTTCAATGGTGACCCCCAGGATGTTGATGGTGGGGGATTCGATGATGGTAATGTCATTGAATGGCATGGGGAGGTGGTTAGACTTCCTCTTGTTGGAGATAGTCATTGCCTGGCACTTGTGTGGCGTGAATGTTACTTGTTGCAGAAAATATTAGCCTATTTATTTTCATAATCTGAAAGTTTGCACCAAGTATGTATTGGTTTACTGAAAAGCTAATGAGGAACACATTTGGAAATTCAGTTTAATTTTTAATACTGAACAGGTTCTGCATATAAATGCAGGTACAGAGACTGGATATTGCAGTGGCCTAGCACGCTGTCTTTTCACATGGGTGAAAGCCAGCTCACATTGATGCGATAAAATCTCCTTACATTAATGCCTATAATTCAAAATGAAATAACTTAGGGCAGTCACAGCACAATTCTTAGTGGGCAGAGGCTCTCTATACAAATTGTCCCTACTTCAGAACTCGATGACAATAATGCACCATTTACTTTTTGGATTGCCTCCAAAGGCAGGAGTGCCATTGGAGGCAACCCTGTAAATTCCTATACCATCAGAGAGAAAGACTTCTCCTGACGTAGGCTTTCTGGTGTAAATCCAACATTTTAAAAAATTTGTTTATGGGATATGGGCGTCGCTGGCAAGGCCAGCATTTATTGTCCATCCCTAATTGCCCTTGAGAAGGTGGTGGTGAGCCGCCTTCTTGAACCGCTGCAGTCCGTGTGGTGAAGGTACTCCCACAATGCTGTTAGGTAGGGAGTTCCAGGATTTTGACCCAGCGACGATGAAGGATCGGTGATATACTTCTAAGTCAGGATGGTGTGTGACTTGGAGAGGAACTTGGTGGTGGTGGTGTTCCCATGTGCCTGCTGCTCTTGTCCTTCTAGGTGGAAGAGGTCGCGGGTTTGGGAGGTGCTGCCGAAGAAGCCTTGGCAAGTTGCTGCAGTGCATCTTGTAGATGGTACACACTGCAGCCACGGTACGCCGGTGGTGGAGACAGTGAATATTTAAGGTGGTGGATGGGGTGCCAATCAAGCGGGCTGCTTTGTCCTGGATGGTGTCGAGCTTTTTGAGTGTTGTTAGAGCTGCACTCATCCAGGCAAGTGGCGAGAAACATAGAAACATAGAAGATAGGAGCAGGAGTAGGCCATTCAGCCCCTCGAGCCTGCTCCGCCATTCAATGCGATCATGACTGATCATCCAAATTCAGTACCCGGTCCCTGCTTTCTCCCCATACCCCTTGATCCCTTTAGCCTTAAGAAATATATCCAACTCCTTCGTGAATATATTTAATGAATTGGCCTCTACTGCCTTCTGTGGTAGAGAATTCCACAGGTTCACCACTCTCTGGGTGAAGAAATTCCTCCTCATTTGTCCTAAATGGCCTACCCCTTATCCTTAGACTGTGGCCCCTGGTTCTGGACTCCCCGACCATCGGGAACATCCTGCCTGCATCTAGTCTGTCCAGTCCTGTCAGAATTTTATAAGTTTCAATGAGATCCCCTCTCATTCTTCTAAACTCCAGCGAGTACAAGCCCAAACGACCCAATCTCTCCTCATACGTCATTCCTGCCATCCCAGGTATCAGCCTGGTGAATCTTCGCTGAACTCCTTCCATGGCAAGAACATCCTTCCTCAGATAAGGCGACCAAAACTGCACACAATACTCAAGATGTGGTCTCACCAAGGCCCTGTACAACTGCAGCAAGACATCCTTGTTCCTGTACTCAAACCCTCTCGCTACGAAGGCCAACATACCATTTGCCTTCTTAACCGCCTGCTGCACCTGCATGCTTACCTTCAGCGACTGCTGCACAAGGACACCCAGGTCTCGTAGCACTTCCCCTTCTCCCAATCTATTGCCATTCAGATAATAATCTGCCTTCCTGTTTTTGACACCAAAGTGGATAACCTCACATTTATCCACGTTACATTGCATCTGCCATGCTTCTGCCCAATCACCCAACCTGTCCAAATCGTACTGGAGTTTCTCGGCATCCTCCTCACAGCACACACGCCCACCCAGCTTTGTGTCGTCTGCAAATTTGGAGATATTACATCTAGTTCCCTTGTCTAGATCATTAATATATATTGTGAATAGCTGGGGTCCAAGGACCGATCTCTGCGGTACCCCACTAGTCACTGCCTGCCACTCAGAAAAAGACCCGTTTATTCCAACTCTTTGCTTTCTGTCTGCCAACCAGTTCTCTATCCAAGTCAATACCTTGCCCCCAATCCCATGTGCCTTAACTTTACACGCTCATCTCTTATGCGGGACCTTATCGAAAGCCTTCTGAAAGTCCAAATACACCACATCCACTGGTTCTCCCTTATCTATTTTACCAGTTACATCCTCAAAAAATTCCAGTGGATTAGTCAATCAGGAGAGTATTCCATCACACTCCTTACTTGTGCCTTGTAGATGGTGGAAAGGCTTTGGGGAGTCAGGAGGTGAGACACTCGCCGCAGAATACCTAGGGGGAAAAATTCAGTATCGCCCCGTTTGGGGCGCCATTATCGGCCGTGCGCAAAGTTTAGCGCCTGGCGCTAATTATCGCCTCCGACGGCAAACTTGGCTTTTATCACCCCTGGAGGTGATTGGAGCGCTAAATCAGGCGCTTTACACCTGTCTTAAGGCGCAAATGCTGTGGAGCGAGGCGCTACCTCAGAGCGCGGGCGAAGCAAGGAAGAGAAATCAAAATGAACCTGCAAAGTGCTGCTCAGTACCTAAAACTCATTCACACAGCGTTGAATCTCTCCAGAAGTCTCTCTCTCTCTCAGAATGCGTGGTGCAAAAATGTCACCAACAAAAAAAGGCAGGAAGCGATTGCCTTTAGCGCTCCCCCAGTCCCTTTCTGACTGCAGAATGCACCCCTCAACCTGTCGTTGCTAGCGGCAGGTGATAAGGCAGGGGGCGCCACTCAATATCCGGTCCGGGGCGCTACCGGGGCGTTGCGCACGCGACTGACATCACGATCTGCTGGCGCAGGAGATCGTGGCGGTAGTGTTTAGCGCCACCGCAAAATGTCTAGTTGATTTCACGAGCGGCGCAAACATCGCCGCGCCCGGGCGCTAGTTACTTTGCGCCCCATTAGCGCCCTCTTAAGGCGCTAACGGGAGGCGCAAGCAACTGAATTTTCCCCCCCTAGCCTCTGACCTGCTCTTGTTGCCACAGTATTTATGTGGCTGGTCCAGTTAAGTTTCTGGTCAATGGTGACCCCCAGGATGTTGATGGTGGGGGTTTCGGCAATGGTAATACTGTTGAATGTCAAGGGCAGGTGGTTATACTCTCTCTTGTTGGAGATAGTCATTGCCTGGCACTTCTGTGGCACGAATGTTACCTACCACTTATCAGCCCAAGCCTGAACGTCGTCCAGGTCTTGTTGCATGCGGGCATGGACTGCTTCATTATCTGAGGAGTTGGACAGATACATCTGCAACAGGTAGATTGGTGAGAACTGCTGGATGTCAGTGGTGGTAAATATAAATAGTAGCTGCCACCACCAGTTGTTGCATGCATAGTGGCTTTAAAGTCTTATTTGCAACTCTGGAGTCATTACATATTTGCAAATCTTGCACATGTGCAGTTAATCGTTCTGGCTAAATCTGCTCCACAGTAACAGAGAAATTGAGAAGGATGAAGAGAGATAGCATGCCATCGTTGCAGTCATGTAGGATATCATTGGTAAACAGGAGACAATAGGAGTTTTTTTAAGTGGCTGAATTAATGCCAGAACCGAATTCTTCAGCATCAAGTACACCCAAGACCTAAGCAAAGGAAATAGGGGCACAAACCCCTAACACTGTCGACACCACTTTTATATTTCCCTGGAATTTCTGGGAGGTGCAGGCCATGGGCAGCTATGCTAAAGAGGCTGGAAGTTTTCCCTTGAAGTGTCAGTTTTGCTCAGTGGTGGTACTTTCACTTCTGATTCAGAAGGTTGTGGGTTCAAGCTCTACTCCAAGACTTCAGCACATAATCTATGCTGACGTTTCAATGCATTGTCAGCCAGTGGCACAGTTGGTAGCACTCTCGCCTCTGAGTCAGAAGGTTATGGGTTCATAGTCCCACGCCAGAGACTTGAGCACTAAAATCTAGGCTGACACTCCAGTGCAGTACTGACTGAGTGCTGTACTGTCGGAGGTGCTGTCTTTCGGATGAGATAGATGTAAAAGATCCCAATGCACAGTTTCAAAGAAGAGCAGGAGAGATTTCCCCGGTGTCCTGGCCAATATTTATCCCTTAATCAACATCACTAAAACAGATTATCTGGTCATTATCACATTGTTCTTTGTGGGAGTTTGCTGTGCGCACATTGGCTGCTGCGTTTCGTACATTACAACAGTGAGTACATTTCAAAAAAAGTACTTCATTGGTTGTAAAGCGCTTTGGGACGTCTGGTGGTCGTGAAAGGTGCTAGATAAATGCAAATCTTTTTTTAATTTCTTTTTCACAGGGACATCTGGCCAGGGATCTGTCCTGGAAGCTTTCTAGCTGCAGTTTTGGACAGCAGCCAGAAGACTGTAGTCATGGCAGCCTTTACCACTGCTGCAGTCCCCTCAGGCATGCACCAGTGGTTGACTTTCCTCCCCCATTTCCAGTGCTTGGCCCTACTAAGGCATGTCTGTGTTGGGGGAGGGTTTGGTCCTTTAATTTACCTGAATTTACAAATACAAGCAATTTCAGCACATAGCATGGGGCATGCACTTTGAGAGCACTCCACCTTCCTAATACCCAGGCATTGGGCCTAGAGGAAAATTATCACTTCAGTTTTTACTGGAAGACTGCTCAAATGATGAGGCAATCAGGAGATCTGGAACATGGAGTTTGAAATCTGGAGTACATTTTTGGATTCCTTGAGCATTCTCATCCCTAAGTAACCTCAAACATAGTGCAGCTGCCACTGCAGCCCTGCATTGCACACTATTATTTCAGTGACTGAATTCCAGCAGCTGTTCTTCCTGGTCCTCTGTCAGGGTGAGCATTTTACTGCCCTAGTCATACCTCAATGAGTGGTGTAGCATCAACTTCATTTTTAACAACAGTGCAAGTGGTCAGGCATTGTTGCACTGTCCAGTTGCATTGCAGTTGATATGAAGGCACAGCTCCTTGCATGCACCAAGCACTATTACCAGCCTCCAACTCCCTGTGAAACTTCTAATGTTTGGAAAGAGCTCTTTTTAAACATCAAGGATCGACTAACTTCAGCATAGCAAGCTGCTGTTAGTCTTTAAAAATAAAGTTTAAACTGCATGTTAAACACCGCATACACCATATGGTCTCACTACCAGTGCCAAACTTGAAATTTCTAAAGATGTCAGCATTATACTGCATCTTTGGTATTAGTGCAGCACTGATTCCAAAGATAAAGTATAACTGTGCTATAGGCAGTGCTTTCAAGTTTCAGCTCATGTTTAGAAACGTCATATGATTTTATGACTGTACATTGGGTTAGTTATTTATTCTGATTCAAGACCTTGATGTAAATATGTAATTCATCTGAATAACTAACCAATGTGTAAGTATTCTACTTTTAAACATGTGTAGATGTTGCAGAGACTGAGCAAATGTCTAGCAGCAAAGCAGTCCCAGTCCCTTCACCTCAATAAATTATGCAAATGAGAATATGTGCAACAGCACAAATTTATCCCACACCCTATGTAACCACACATCTGGTATAAATTTGTTTATTGTAATGTTTGTGTATCTAAAATTATACTGTTATTGAATTCTGATTATTTTGCTCAAAATGTAACTCCCACCCTCCTGAATTAACAAGAACTGCATACAACTGACACAACAAATGCTGTGTTGATTGTAGACTTGTTACTTTTCCTGTTCCAACCACAAAGGCTTTGTTATTTTATTTTTAACATATTTCTATTGACCTATTACAAGGGTTATAATGTGAAGCCTACTTATGATCTACTCTGATGGCATCAATGTACAAAACCTTTTCCATCCACTCCAGTGTAAAGTATTATGGTTAAAATCAATTTCATTGCTAAAAATATTTTGATAAAAATTCTAGTTAGTGGTGATTTAAGATCAAATAGCCCATTTCCTTCCTAAGCCATAATAACTGTCTAAATATAAATAGGCTTTCCACACAAACTAAATCTTTAATACTTATTATCAAAAGCAAAATTAACATACTAAAAATGTTGCATCACTAATGCTTCCAATGATCTGTTAAAGATTGTGAGGGCTGGATTTTCAGATGAGATAGTGGTGAAAATTTGGGCAACAAAGCCAACCACCACCTCACTGCCACAACCTGAGTCTGTCCCTGCTGGGACCACTGCTCATCACTCCTTCCCCGCCCACCACGTGCAAATACCAGAGAGCAAAGGGGGCCCCGGTTCTGGATCTATTTCCTTCTCATCTGCCCCTGCTCCTGCTGATCCCCGGGACCACCAGGCTTCACTTGGTGATAGTCTCTGGCGGGGTGGCGGGCGGGGGGCAGAGGAATGGCCAAGAAATCCTCAAATGAAGGAAGAGGACCATTTTGCCTCCCAGCACTTACCTACTGGAGGCCTCAGTCTCAGCTGAGGACTTCATTGGGAGAGCTGCCCCTTAAATTATGGCGCCTCTTATGATGCTGCAGCACTGGACTTGTTGCAGTGCTGCAAGGCACTAGCGGGCTCCCATTTGCTGGTGGCAATCCCGTCAGAATCCTGACAATGTTTAATGAACCCCCCAACCCAAGGAACTGGGCCAGGGTCATGGCTGGGTTAGGGCAGTGGGTACAAGTTCCACCCAGAAGATATATACTCTCCTATGAGGCCACATAACTGTCCGCTTTTTCTCCCAAATCTCTTTCTCATTGGTCCCTCAAAGCTACATGCCTCTTGTGATCAAGCTGGGTAGCCTGTTCCCAGGCTTCTGCCAACAGTACTCTTGATTGGCCATCAGAAGCCGTGCCTGGGTGGTTCCTCGCGCTTCTTAGTGGCTAGCTAAAGGAGACTACTGGCGAAGGTCTAGAGACAGGCCATCTGCCTGCACTGTCAGCACCATATGTGAGTCCAATTGGACCAAAGAAATGCAGGAGGATCATTTACATCAATACAATTTAAGTAAATAAAAAACACAGTAAATTGAAATTGTTAAGAGAACTTTATAGCCCCGGTTTTGAAAAATGGGGCCATGCTGGTCGATAGAGCAGATTCCCCTGCACTGGTTGTGTGGTAGGGGAGGGGAGAGGGGCACAACACACTGAACTTTGCAATGTCTCCCTGCCCCGATTTGAGTACCTACTGGCACAAGGAAAAATTATCTAGACAGCTTGGCTTGTATCACACTTGGGTGGAGAATGCAAAATCTAAAATGGGTAAATTGTTCACAATGGCACATAGGAAGATAGGAACAGCAGTAGGCCATTCAGACCCTTGAGTCTATACCACCATTCAATTGGCAGATCTGTATCTTAATTACACTTACTCACCTTTGCTCTATATTCCTTGATACCTTTATCGAACAAAATTCTAACAATCTCAGTCTTGAAAATTTTGCTTGATCCAGCATCCACAGCCGTTTAGAAAAGAGAGTTCCAGATTTCCACTAGCCTTTATACGAAAATGTGCTTGGAGGAAGCATTTAGTAAAACACAGGCTTTCAGCAAAGCTGGGTTCAAATTGAACATTAAAAGTATAAACATATCTTATAAGAACATAAGAACATAAGAAATAGGAGCAGGAGTAGGCCAATCGGCCCCTCGAGCCTGCTCCGCCATTCAATAAGATCATGGCTGATCTGATCCTAACCGCCAATCTACTATCACAGAACCATCTCCTGAATCTAACAGAATTAGACACACGAAATAGGAGCAGGATCAGGCTACACGGCCCCTGGGCCCGCTCCGCTACCCACAGGGCCATGTCCGATCCGAACCTAGACTCATGTCCAAATTCCTGCCCGCTCCCCGTAACCCTTAATTCCCTTTACTTCTAGGAAACTGTCTATTTCTGTTTTAAATTTATGTAGTGATGTAGCTTCTACAGCTTTTTGGGGCAGCATATTCCATGGACCTACCACCCTCTGAGTGAAGTAGTTCCTCCTCATCTCAGTTTTGAAAGAGCAGCCCCTTATTCTAAGACTATGCCCCCTAGTTCTAGTTTCACCCATCATCGGGAACATCCTCCCTGCATCCACCCGATCCAACCCTTTCACAATCTTATATGTTTCAATAAGATCGCCTCTCATTCTTCTGAACTCCAATGAGTAGCGTCCCAATATACTCAACCTCTCCTCATATGTCCACCCCCTCATCCCCGGGATTAACCGAGTGAACCTTCTTTGCACTGACTCGAGAGCAATTATGTCTTTTCTTAAGTATGGACACCAAAACTGTATGCAGTATTCCAGGTGCGGTCTCACCAATACCTTGTACAACTGAAGCAATACCTCCCTATTTTTATATTCTATCCCCCTAACAATGAAAGCCAACATTCCATTGGCCTTCTTAATCACTTGCTGCACCTGCATACTAACCTTTTGAGTTTCGTGCACCAGGACCCCCAGATCCCTTTGTATTTCAGTACTTTCCAGTTTCTTGCCATTAAGATAATAACTTGCTCTACGATTTTTCCTGCCAAAGTGCATAACCTCACACTTTCCAGTATTGTATTCCATCTGCCAAATCTCTGCCCACTTACTTAGCCTGTCTATGTCCCCTTGCAGGTTTTTTATGTCCTCCTCACTCACTACTTTCCCTCCCATCTTAGTATCATCTGCAAACTTTGATATGTTACACTCGGTCCCCTCCTCCAAATCGTTAATATAGATTGTAAAGAGTTGGGGACCCAGCACTGACCCCTGCGGAACACCACTAGTTACTGATTGCCAGTCTGAGAATTAACCATTTATCCCAACTCTCTGCCTTCTGTTAGATAACCAATCCTCTATCCATGCCAGAATATTACCCCCAATCCCGTGATTTTTTATCTTAAGTAATAATCGTTTGTGTGGCACCTTGTCAAATGCCTTTTGGAAGTCTAAGGCCTAGAAATTCAGTTGGTTGCGCCAGCAGTTAGCGCCTTAAGAGAAGTGAATTTCGGGCGCTATGCGTGTAGCGCCCGGGCGCAGCGCAGTTTGCGCCTCACCCCAAATTAAGTTGACCCTTAGCGCCGGCGCAAAGTTTAGCGCCCGCCCGACTGCGCGCGCAGAAAATGACGTCACATCCTCGTGCAACGCCCTTTGCGCGCCCCGATTCCAAACTTCAGTCGGACCGCCCCATTGTGCGGCTGGCGGCCAGAGCGTTTGTAAAATGGAACGCAACACAGCCGACGCGGGCCCGGGGGAGCGCAAATTAAAGGGCACGTACCCTGCAGTATAAAGGGCAGCCATTTTGCAGCAAACACTCTTGTGCAACGGATTTCTGGACACACAACAAGGAGGATTGCTAACTGGTTTCGTGCAGCAATAGCTCAGGTATTTTTGGACTCAGGCCAAAGCGCTGCAAGTGCCCTGTTGGAAATTTGACTGTTTGCCAGCATTTGATGGGGGTTGCATGGGGTGCCAACGCGGTGTTTCAGCACCATGTGCGTAGGGCTCGCAGACGCGGGGTCAGAGGGGCAGCCCTGGCTAGAGGCAGAGGGGGCAACAGGCGTCGGCAACATAGGCCTTACCCAGTCAGGGTATACCACCAGCAGCGCTCCTACCTCACCATGAGTGGCGCGCGATGTGTAAGAAGGCTGAGATTCCGAAAGGAGGTGGTTGCAGAGATCTGCCACCTGCTTCGCAGAGATCTGCGTCCAAAGCTCAGGTGCAGGACGTCTCTGTCGGTGGAAGTGAAGGTGACGGTGGCATTGAACTTCTATGCCACCGGCTCCTTCCAATCCGCTGTTGGGGACATAGCTAACATATCCCAGTTCGGCGTGCATCGCTGCATCCGCCAGGTGACCGATGCCCTTTTCAGAAGGAGACGCCAATTCATCTCCTTCCCCATGGCCCTGGAGAGCCAGCATCAGCGTGCAGTGGGATTTGCTAGACTCGCGGCCTTCCCCTTGGTGCAGGGCGCCATTGACTGTACGCATGTGGCTTTGCAGGCACCTCTGGAGCATGGCGAGCAGTATCGCAACCGGAAGGGCTACCATTCTCTCAATGTGCAGCTGGTGTGTGACCACAAGCAGCGCATCCTGGCTGTCAATGCCTGCTTTCCAGGCAGCTGCCACGATGCCTTTATCCTGCGGCAGAGTACTGTGCATGACATGTTCGAGGCACAGCCTCCCCCAAGAGGATGGCTACTCGGGGACAAAGGCTATCCTTTGTGAACCTGGCTCATGACCCCGCACCGCGCGCCCAGGACCGCTGCTGAAGAGGCATACAACGAGAGCCATCAAAGGAGCAGAAACATCATTGAGCAAACTATTGGGGTCCTCAAGCAGCGGTTCCGCTGCCTTGATCGTTCCGGCGGATCTCTGCAGTATTCGCCGCACCGGGTCTCCCAATTTGTCGTAGTTTGCTGCATGCTACACAACCTGGCTCTCCGCAGGATTCAGGCACTGCCACCTGACGTTGGACCACCACCTCAGGAGGAGGAGCAGGAGGAGCAGGAGGAGGAGGAGGAGGTGGAGGAGTACGTTCCCAGGAGGGAGCGACAAGGTCCAAGGGCCGTCCGTCGCCAGCTTATTGAACGTAACTTCTAAGCCCCCTGTCAGGGAATGCCTTGTGGCCATGAAGCAAGATGAATGCAGCCGCTCCGCAAGCCCTCAGCCGGCGAAGGCAACAAAGACTAACAAGAACAACCATGGACACTGTCTGAATAAAGATAAATTTATATTTGACAAAAATGAAACCCCTTCCCACATGAATCCCAAAAACAATCAACGGCCCCCACAAAAAGTGCAACAAACGACTCACTCCCACAACCTGGGGACGAGTAACTCCACATTTGAACAAACCAGGCCTCAACCTCGGCCTTAGCGCAAAAAACATACCCATAAACAAAACAACCATGGGCAAAATAAAGATGTCCACCGCCATATAAAATGAAAGCTGGCCACACCCTCTACTTAGTGGCCTGCGAGGGCGAGACCTTGTCCAGCCTTTTGGCACCCCTGCCCGGCCTGCTGCTCCTCCGCAAGCTCTGCCCAGTGGCTGCTGCGAGGCTGGGGGAAGGCGCCTGAGGGTCAGATGTCCTTCCGCCAGATGGCCTTGGGGGGCGGCCTACACGGGCTTTGGGCCTCGAGGGGCCGGCTGTTGATTGGCGCACATGTGCATGCCCACCATCAGCTCCAGCCGCTTGCCGTTGACGCTCCACTGGGGGAGTGGCGGCGACGGATGGCGCAATGTGGGCAAGCTGGCGTATTGGAGGCGCTGGCTGGTGATGTCGCACGCTGGCACTCGCCCGGGCACGCACTGCACGATCCGCACCAATCAGCCGAAGGGTGGATCGCTGTGCTGCTGCAGCGCGGCGGGTGTCCTGGCGATGCCCGGCTGAGGCAGCGTGTGTGGCAGCAGTGAGTGCCCCTGTTGCCCTGGTCTGCGCCCGCATCACATCCGCCACTGACTTGATGGCATCAGCCAGCGACTCCATCGCCAGAGGCATCCGTTCCACTACCTCCATCATCATCCGGCCACTCTCGGCATTTGATGCCCCAAACTCCCGCACACTGGTCGCCAGCGACTCGATGGCCTCAGGCATCCGTCCCACCACCTGCATGAGCTCTGTGTGGCGGCGGTCCGAATCCTCGGCCATTTGGTCCAGCTGGCGCACCTCCTCCGAGGTGAAGGTGGCCGGACTGGAGGCGGGACTCTCCCGCTGGGGAGCAGGGGTCCGAGCTAGGCGACCCTTGGCACGTTGCTGGCGCTGAATGTCCGCAGCAACTGCACTCCCCTCCGATCCTTCCCCCCTCTGGGGGGCAGGCCGCGGCCCACCCGCAGCCCTCCTGGGTGGCTGGACGCCACTGGTCCCAGCAGCTGCACTCCCCTCCGAAAGTTGCTCCAGGCTCTCGTCCAGGGAAGACGTGTCCAACACTTCGCCCTCTGCTGCGGGACCTGAGTCCTCCCCTGATGGTCCGGGTTGCTCTTCCTCCTCCTCCTCCTCCTCCTCCTCCTGTTCGGAGGGGCTGTCACTGGCAGCTTCAGGGAGCTCTTCGTCACCAGCTGAAAGCAGGAAGGCACAAGAGTAGCTTCAGAGTGAGGAGAGGGCGTCAGCGAGGGAGTCATGACTGGTGGCATTCAGCGCATTGGTGGCACAGTGGCAAAGGAGGTAGCTCGGATGTGCAAGTGCGACGAGAGAGGGCCAAAAGACGAGGTCCTTACCATTGCCGGGCAGCGGAGGGTCGGCTTCTCCGCACGCTCTGGGCACAATCACGCGGCCTCCCATGAGGCCACTCACGCGCTCCTCCAGGGGAGTGAGCTTCTGGAACTTGACGCGGCCTCCCCCGGTGATGTCGCAGCGCTTGCGATTATTCGCAAGTTTAGCCTGCAAGAGAAAGGACGGGCTCTAAGTACGGTGTGTAGCCGTGACGTAGTGTGCACTGCCTCCCATGGTGGAATAGCTTGGCCAGAGTGTAGCCCTGATCTAGTGTGCACTGCCTCTCATGGTGGAATAGCTTGGCCAGAGTGTAGCCCTGATCTAGTGTGCACTGCCTCTCATGGTGGAATAGCTTGGCCAGAGTGTAGCCCTGATCTAATGTGCACTGCCTCTCATGGTGGAATAGCTTGGCCAGAGTGTAGCCCTGATCTAGTGTGCACTGCCTCTCATGGTGGAATAGCTTGGCCAGAGCGTAGCCCTGATCTAGTGTGCACTGCCTCTCATGGTGGAATAGCTTGGCCAGTGTGTAAAGTGCAGAATGTGCAATTGATGCTCATGACTGTCCCAAAGCTGCTGGCTGAGGGCTGCCCATTAGGCCTTTCAGGTCCCTTTGCCCATCATGTCAGGTGTACATGCAAGAATGAGGAGGAGAGTGGAAAGGGTACTCACCCTGACAATCCTGGTCAGGTCATTGTATTTCTTCCGACATTGCACCTTGTCCCTGGGGGCATCGCCGTAGGACGACACCCTGGTGGCGATCTCCCTCCAGGCTTTGGTGTAGACGCGGTGGGTGGGATTCCTGCCATTGTCTGGGAACAAGATCCTGCGCCTCTTCTCCAATGCTGTCAGCATGATATCCAGATCACGCTCGGAGAAGCGCAGGGCACGCTCACGGGCCTTCTCATGCGTTGCCATGGCTCCTTGGGCTCAGCAGCAGTGTTGAGGCCTAGTTTGAAAGCTGCAGTGTGCAGGGCGTGGCAGCAGACCAAATCGTCCCTTCCCCCTTTAAGAGCTGGCCGGCGCCACGGGGTCTGCTGTCAATCAAAAAATGACCGCACCCGCGCTGCGCCCCGCCTCGGCGCTATCCCTCTGCACCGCCGGCTTAGCGCCTAAAGATAGTCGTGTAACGCCTCTTTTAGCGCTCCAGCAACCTCTTAGGGCGAAGCAACTGAATTTCGGCGAAGGGGGCGCAACTTTGGGGCGGGCGCTAAAGTTGGGCGGGCGCTAACGTTAGCGCCCCAAAACTGGCAAAACTGAATTTCTAGGCCCTAATACATTATGTCCACTGGTTCCCCTTTATCCACCCTATATGTTACTTCCTCAAAGAACTCCAGCAAATTTGTCAAACATGACTTCCCCTTCATAAAACCATGCTGACTTTGTCCTATTAAATTATGATTATCCAAATGTCCTGTTACTGTCTCCTTAATAATGGACCCCAAAATTTTACCTACCACAGATGTTAGGCTAACCGGTCTATAGTTTCCAGCCTTCTGTCTACTGCCCTTTTTAAATAAGGGTGTTACATTAGCAGTTTTCCAGTCTGTTGTATCCGTGTGTTAATGGAGACACGGAATGCAGGAGTTGGTTTAACAGGTGTTTACTGAACAAAGTCTGGAGGTGAACTAAAAGATACAAGACACTATATGGGCTTATATACCCGAGTGGTCACTACCGGTATTACAGTACACAGGGGCTCTTAAAGGTACATACACTACAATTCCTCCCATTTTAGATAATTAGTACATAACATTTTAAGTAATCATTAATTAACATGTTTGCAAGAACAATAATCTACACATTTGCTGCAGTTAATCAATTATAAGTCAGTCTCTCTGGAGGCTTCCTGACTCGGTCCGGATAACGCCTCGGTGGTGTAGTAGGTTCTTTTGGCAAGGTCGATTCGGCTTGAATGCCAGTGTCGGGTTCATCTGGTTCCAGTATCACCGGATCAGAGGTAGATACTATGGGTATCTCTGCTTCATCATTAGGCATATAGAGTTGTGGTGTAGGTTGTCCCTTTTCGGATGACTCTGTGATCTGGTCAGCATGGCACCTTATTATGCTTTCTCCAATGTCCACGGTATACATCAGCGGTCCTAGTCATGTGCAAATAGTTCCAGGCTGCCATTTCTCGGTACAGTAGTCCCGGGCCAAAACTTGTTGACCTATTTGGAAGGTTCTAGTTGGCCTTTCATTCATGCCTTGAAATTGCCGGTTCTCTACGTCCCTTCTGATGTTTGGCTTGATCAAATTCAGCCGGCATCTTAGTCTTCTATTGAAAAACATCATGGCGGGAGTTTGGTTTGTAACCACATGTGTTGCATTCCTGTACGCAAACAAGAAGTTATCTACCTTATGTTGTAGATTTATGTCTTCATTACCCATGGCCTTTATGGCCTTCTTGAAGGTCTGGGCAAACCTTTCAGCTAATCCATTGGTGGCGGGATGGTATGGGGCGGACGTGTAGTGCTTAACCCCATTGTTTTTTAAGAACTGCCTGAATTCTTCGGACACAAATTGCGGTCCATTATCAGAACAGATCTGGGAGATGAGGGCCACTCCCATGGATGTAGAGGTGCTTGTGGTGCGGCGTTTTGGACCTTCTGGCATCCTAGACAGCTCTTGGTCATTTCTTCGATGTCTCCATTGATACCTGGCCACCATACAAACGCTCTGGCTAGGTTCTTCATTTTCACTCCACCCAGATGCCCCTCGTGAAGCTCCTTTAGCACTTTATCCTGGAGTTTGGGTGGAATCACCACTCTGGATCCACACATCAAGGTTCCTCGGCACACTGACAGCTGTTCTCTTCTTTGTGAGAATGCTGGCAACAGTGGTTCGCCATGTGCTGGCCATCCCTTCACCGTTAAATCATAGACTCGTGAGAGAGTCGGGTCATTTCTCGTTTCCTTTTCAATGGTAGAATTTGTTACTGGTAGACATTCCACTATGGTTGAGTGGAACATCTCCACTGGGTCCACTGTAGGTGCCTCTTCTACCGTCAGCATTCCCATGCTGTTTTGATCCTTTGTATTCTATGTCATATTGGTGTGCCCCTAGGAAAAGGGACCATCTCTGTAGCCTTTGCGCTGTCATAATGGGAACGCCCTTTTTAGGGTTGAATATGGAGACGAGGGGTTGATGGTCAGTCAACAAGGTAAATTTTTGTCCGTGTAGGGAATGGTTGAATTTCTTCACTCCCCATACCAGGCTGAGTGCTTTCCTGTCGATCTGGGCATAGTTACGCTCAGCTGAGTTCAATGAGCGTGACACAAAAGCTATCGGCCGCTCCGAGCCATCAGGGAATCTATGTGATAAACCGCTCCTACGCCGTAAGGGGATGCATCGCACGCCAGTCTGATTGGCAGTGATGGGTTGTAATGAGCCAACACTTCCTTGGATGTGATCAAGCCTTTGCATTTATGGAAGGCACGTTTACAGTCTTCGCTCCATTTCCAAATTACTCCCATTTGTAGCAGTACGTTAAGAGGGTGCAGAACAGTTGACAAGTTCGGTAAAACTTTATGATAGTAATTTATCAATCCCAGGAATGACCTTAATTGTGAGACATTTTCAGGTGCTGGGGCTTTTATGACCGCTTCAATTTTTTCAGGTGACTTATGCAACCCTTCTTCGTTAATTATATGGCCACAATATGATATTTGTCTCTGGAAAAATTCGCACTTGGGGCGATTTGCTCATAGGCCCCGTTCTCTTAGCCTAGTGAGCACCTGCTCCAAATTGGCAAGGTGCTCGTTGTCATTTTCTCCTGTTACAAGGATGTCGTCTAGGTAGCATTGAGTCCCCGGAATCCCTTGCAGGACTTGCTCCATAGCTCTTTGCCAGATAGTTGGAGCTGATGCTACTCCGAAAACCAGTCGATTGTACTGGTACAGGCCTTTGTGTGTGTTTATCGTGAGATACTTTTTAGAGGCCTCCTCAACCTTCATCTGTAGATATGCCTGTGCCGAGTCAATTTTGGTGAAACATTTCCCTCCTGATAGTGAGGCAAAAATATCTTCTATCCTCGGAAGAGGATACTGTACCATGTGAAGGACCGGGTTTACAGTCACCTTGAAGTCCCCACAGATGCGAATTTTTCTCTGTTCTTCAGATTTATCATTATTCAACGTTTTCTTCATGACCGGGACGATGGGTGTTGCCCACTCGCTCCAATCTACCTTGGATAACACGCCTGCCTTTTCCAAGTTCTCCAGCTCTGCCTCGACTGCTGGACGAATTGCGTATGGCACCGGCCTTGCCTTAAAAAACTTGGGAATTGCCGCATCTTCCACTTTTATTGAGGCGGTGACGCCTTTCAAGGTTCCTAGTTCCTGTTGAAACACTTCTTTGGCGTTGGCCAAGATGTCTTTTAATCGTTCAGGTATGACGTCATCATCATTTTTTTTCTTACTGGTCACCGTCAGTGCCTGAATGGAGTGCCAGTCTAAACGTATCTTCCTGATCCATTCACGTCCCAACAGCGGTGGACCACCATCTTGCAGAACGTATAAATACAACTTCTGTATTTCCTTGCCGTTGTATACAACAGGCACCCTTATTTTCCCTGTGGGGTATACTTTCTGCCCCGTATATGTCTTCAAGATAATGGATGTGTCTTTCAAAGGTATATGCGGAAATAGCCGCTCGTAATCCCGTCGACTTATGACGGTCAGAGCTGATCCTGTATCTAGCTCCATTTTAACTGGGGACCCCGCTATCGTGAGGGTAACCCAAATGGTCTGGTAATCTTCTTTGGCAATTACATTATGTAATTTGGGACAGCTTAGTCTCTTGTTTCCGGAGTCGCTGTCGCTCTTCTGGTCCTCGGAGCTACTGTCCGTCATCATTTGTACCTTTCTGTACTTTTCTTTATTGATTTTTTTTCTGTCAGTGGATTTTTTGTTTCCAGATCGGCATACACGTGCAATGTGTCCCATCTTTCCGCATTGCCTGCATGCTTTGTCCTTGAACCAGCAGTCCCTCTGGTCATGGGTGGATCTGCCGCAGCGATAACATCTCTCGAAACCCCGTGTCATTTCATGGGTGCCGAAGTCCTGTGGCTTTTGCTGTATCTCTGCAGCTCCTCTTGCTGCTGCTTCGTATGATACAGCCACACTGAAAGCCTTGTCCAGTGTCAAATCTTTCTCAGAAAGTAGCCTTTTCTGTGTTCCTTCACTTAGGAGACCGCAGACGAATTTGTCTCATAGAGAATATGCCAGTCCTGCCCCGAATTGGCAGTGCTTTGACAGCTTTCTTAATTCGGTGAGGTAATCAGCGTTACTTTCATTCTTGTGCTGATTCCTCCTGAAGAATATGAATTGTTCCGCTATCAGCAGCGGTGTTGGGTTTAAGTGCTCCTGTAGGGTATCAACAATCTCCTTAAAATTCTTGTCCATCGGTTTGGCTGGAGTGAATAAGTTTCGTAACAGCCCGTATGTCCTTGCGCCCATCAGATTTAGAAGTACCGATGCCTTTTTATCATCCTCTACTTCATTCGCTGTGCAATATACCTCCACTCTTTCCACATATGTGGTCCAATCCTCTATATCACTATCGAAAGCAGTAATATTGCCAGTCTTAGGCATCCTGAAAATCAAAAAATGGCGCCTCCCGCGCTTTCCTTTCTTCCCTGCCGAGAAAAAATGGCACCTCCTGCGCTTTCCCACCGCTGCCGCTGCTGACAACGCTGTTCTCCACGGTTTTTATTTACACAGATATTTTTAATAGTTGGAGACTCGTTCCCGCCGGACTCACTGGGACTTTTCCCTCCCTCTGCTTGGTCCGAAAGCCGACCTGCTTTGCAGCGCCGGCCGTCTCCCGAGTGCTCCACCCTCCGTCTCTGTTTGCCTCCGCCTTCCGACTCGCTGCTCGGCCCCGCTGCAGAGCCACCCGATCGAGCCCCAGCCCGCTGCCCAGGAAGGATTAGTGCAGTACCTGCCACCAGCCCGGCTAGCTGGTGAAACCACAGTTTTTTGGGGGTTTTTTTCTTTTTTTTTTTCTTCGACCTTCATCTGAGGAATCGATCTCCTTGAGGTGCTGCCGAATTGCAGGTAAGTCCGTTTCCAATTCGTCGCCACTGTTGTATCCGTGTGTTAATGGAGACACGGAATGCAGGAGTTGGTTTAACAGGTGTTTACTGAACAAAGTCTGGAGGTGAACTAAAAGATACAAGACACTATACAGGCTTATATACCCGAGTGGTCACTACCGGTATTACAGTACACAGGGGCTCTTAAAGGTACATACACTACACAGTCTGCCGGGACCTTTGCTGAGTCCAGGGAGTTTTGGAAAATTATTACTAATGCATCCACAATCCCTACCGCCACTTCCCTCAAGACCCTAGGATGTAAGCCATCAGGTCCAGGTGATTTATCCACCTTGAGTCCCATTATTTTACCGAGTACCACTTCCTTAGTGATTTTGATCGTGTTTAGCTCCTCCCCCCCTATAGGCCCCTGTTTGTCCAGTGTTGGGATATTCTTAGTGTCCTCTACTGTAAAGACTGATACAAAATATTCATTCAGTGTTTTTGCCATCTCCATATTTCCCACCATTAATTTCCCGGTCTCATCCTCTAAGGGACCAACATTTACTTTAGCCACCCTTTTTCTTTTTATATAACTATAAAAACTCTTACTATCTGTTTTTATATTTTTTGCTAATTTACTTTCATAATCTATCTTCCCTTTCTTAATCAATCTTTTTGTTATTTTTTGCTGTCTTTTAAAGTTTTCCCAATCCTTTATCCTCCCACTAGATTTGGCTACCTTATATGCCCTTGTTTTTAGTCGAATGCTATCCTTAATTTCTTTACTTAGCCACGGATCACACAGAATCACAGAAACCCCACAGTGCAGATAGAGGCCATTTCGGCCCATCGAGCCTGACACATATCCCACCCGATCCCCGTAACCCCTACACCAACACATATCCCACCCTATCCTGTAACCCCACGTATTTAATCCCCCTAACACTAAGGGTCAATTTATCATAGCCAATCAACCTAACCTGCACATCTTTGGACTGTGGGAGGAAACCGGAGCACCCGGAGGAAACCCACGCAAACACGGGGAGAATGTGCAAACTCCACACAGACAGTCGCCCGAGGCCGGATTCGAACCCGGGTCCCTGGCGCTGTGAGGCAACAGTGCTAACCACTATGCCACCATTTTACACCCTTTTCTTCTCAGTGGAATATATATTTTTTGGAAGTTGTAAAATAACTCCTTAAATGTACACTACTGATCATGTATCGTCTTACCCTTTAATCTATTTTCCCAATCCACTCTACTCAATTCCGCTCTCATACCTTCATAGTCTCCTTTATTCAAGCTTAGCACGCTTGTTTGAGATCCAACCTTCTCACCCTCTAATTGAATATGGAATTCAACCATGTTATGGTCACTCATTCCAAGGGGATCCTTTACTAGGACATTTTTAATTAATCCTGTCTCGTTACACTGGACCAGATCTAAGGTTGCTTGCCCCCTGGTCGGTTCAGTTACATACTGCTCAAGAAACCCATCCCTAATACACTCAATGAACTCATCCTCAAGGCAGCCCTGCCCAATTTGATTTGCCCAATTAATATGATAGTTAAAATCCCCCATAATTATAGATGTTCCCTTATTACAAGCCTCAACTATTTCCTGATTGATACTCCGTCCAACAGAGTTGCAACTGTTCGGAGGCCTATAGACTACGCCCACTAGTGTTTTGTTCCCCTTATTATTCCTTATCTCCACCCAAACTGTTTCATTATCCTGATCTTTTGACCCAATATCATTTCTCTGTATTACAGTGATTCCTTCCTTTATTAACATAGCCACCCCACCTCCCCTTCCTTCCTGCCTGTCCTTCCTGATCGTTAAATAACCTGGTGTAGGAATCTCTGCACTCCTAACAAAGAATCTATAACTTACTGGAAGCTAACAAACTGAATTTATTGTCTAAGAACTTTACAAAACAAGAAACTACAGGAGAAGCTCAAAACAGGTCTTTTCTCTTTCAATCCACACGAGGACTGGCTGGCCCCGCCCTCTACCTCTGACATCATGACGTCATCACATTTCCCGCCAAAGGGGACGTCACGTGACCCACGTGATGACGTCATCGCATCAGATCGCAATGTTGTCGATCTAGCTCTGTTTAACCAGAGCCAACTTGAAAGGTAATAACATTGGTTACAGACAATTAATGCTAGAGGTAATAACATTGGTTACAGACAATTATGTAAGTCACTGTAAGAGTCTCTTAGTGGTTTTGCCACATACGCCCCCCCAGAATTGTCTTTAACGAAAAGAGTCAATCGCTGAGGAGGTCGGACAAGTCTGTTGGACCGACTCCGAAATTCCCGGAAGCACCGATCGCCATCGTGGCCGCGGGGGAAGTACCGGGACTGGCGTGCTTGACTCACGGCGGTCTATTCGACGGTCTGGTAACGAAACTGCATGGCGAGCGGCAGCAGCGGGCCTTCGGGCCGAAACGGGCGTGGTAGTAGCAGAAACCGGTCGTCGGAGGCGCCTTTGTCGGAGCCGGGGCCAGGCTCTTTGTGGCGGGACGTTGCGCGAGGGCGCAGTATTGTTGCCGGACCGCGTAAATCTTATCCGCCTCTTCGGCGAGCGCGACGCAGTCTGCGGTTTCTGCTCGGGCAAGGGACGCCTGTACTTGCTCAGGAAGTTGAGTAAGGAACAGTTCGCGAAACAGAAAGCACTGGGGCTCGGACCCCAGGAGAGTCAGCATATGACTCATCATTTCCGAGGGTTTGGAGTCTCCTAACCCTGGTAGAGCCAGTAAATGGCGAGCGCGCTCTGCTTTGGTGAGACCAAATACCTGCAGCAATCGTGACTTGATGGCGACATACTTGTCAGCAGTCGGAGGACTCTCCAGCAGGCTGATGATTCTCGATGCCGTCGAGCTCTCGAGGGCGGAGACCACGTGGAGATATCTGGTCTGATCCTGAACGATGTTGCGGAGCTCAAATTGCGCCTCGGCTTGCACAAACCAAGAGGCTGCCTGTTGTTCCCAGAATTGGGGGAGCTTCAAGGCCATTGCGTTGGCCTCCATCACTGGCCTGTGTTCGGCGTTCACCGCAAAAATCGATCGCGAGGAATCGGGGTCACCAATGTAGGAGTCTCTGCACTCCTAACAAAGAATCTATAACTTACTGGAAGTTAACAAACTGAATTTATTGTCTAAGAACTTTACAAAACAAGAAACTACAGGAGAAGCTCAAAACAGATCTTTTCTCTTTCAATCCACACGAGGACTGGCTGGCCCCGCCCTCTGCCTCTGACGTCATAACGTCATCACGTTTCCCGCCGAAGGGGATGTCACGTGACCCACGTGATGACGTCATCGCATCAGATCGCGATGTTGTCGATCTAGCTCTGTTTAATCAGAGCCAACTTGAAAGGTAATAACATTGATTACAGACAATTAATGCTAGAGGTAATAACATTGGTTACAGACAATTATGTAAGTCACTGTAAGAGTCTCTTAGTGGTTTTGCCACACTGGTATGTTTAATTCCCAGGCATTGTCACCCTGCAGCCATGTTTCTGTAATGGCCACAAGATCATACCCATATGTAGTTATTTGTGCCATTAACTCGTCTATTTTGTTACGAATGCTACGTGCATTCAGATAGAGAACTTTCAAATATGTTTTGTGACACTTAGTTCCTGCTTTTGCCCTTTTTATTACTTTACCTTTTACTCCATACCTTCTGCCCCTTCCTGACACGCTCTGGTTTTTAATTTCCCCACTGCTACCTAAGTCTATGACCTTCTCTGTTGTCATTTTTATTATTTGCTCTCTAGGAACCTCCCCCCCACTAGTTAGTTTAAAGCCCTCTCTACAGCCCTAGTTATATGATCCACCAGGACTCTAGTCCCAGCACTGGCCAAGTGAAGCCCGTCCCAACGGAACAGCTCCCTCCTGCCCCAGTACTGGTGCCAGTGTCCCTTCTCTGGTCTCGCTGCTGTGATCTTCTTCCTTCTCTTACAGAACCTGCAAATATAGACCATTTGCTTGGAAAATGGGCTGATAAAAGATACAATACAGCTTTACGAAAGTGGCAGTCTGGCTCCAAAGAGTTACACTGCCGTTCTTTCTACTACAATGGTAATATAGGAGAGAAACAGTCAACACAAAAAACAACAATGTGCCTGAAAAAGCAAGGACTTAACTGAAGGAACAAAGGCAAAGGGGCGAATTTTAACCTGATAAAAAAGGGTGGGTTGGGGGCATGGAGGTAGTTAAAGTGTTAAAAATCTGAATCCCTACCTGAACCTGCCTCCAACCCACCCACTTCTGGTTTTAATGGAGGTGGGACGGGCAGTGGGCAGCCAAACCGCTGCTAGGAGGCGGGTCATCTATTTAAATATTATAATGAGGCTGTAAGCCTCTGCTTTAACCTCTGTTTTGTATTTAACTTTAGCTGGTATGGTTTCGTAATACCCACCAGCTAATGCAAGGTGAGGACTACTGGATCCAGGCGGTAAGTACTTTGACACTTGCCTCCTGGGTCCAGGATCCCTACCAAACCCAGCCCCCACCACCCACTCCCCCGCGATCGGAGACCTACCCCGACGAGGCTTCCAACCCCTCCCCCAGGCCTCTAAACCCCCCAAAGGCCTACGACCACCCTCCCCCTACCAAGTGCTGCTCCCCTCCCCTGGGTCCTCTGGACCCCCCCCCTGTGCTGCTCCCGGCCCCCGATACTCTTCACACCTCCCCCCATGCTGCTCCCGGCACCCGATCCTCTTAACACCCCACCCTCCCCCGTGCTGCTCCCGACTGCCGATCCTCTTCGCACCCTCCCCCAATCCTTCGCCGATTACTGATCCTCCTCACACCCCCCTCCCTCCGCCCGATCCTTCGCCTGTCCCCGATCCTCTTCGCACTCCTCCTAATCATTAGCCGCCCCGTGCTCCTCCAGCCATCCCCTACACGATCCCTCCCTCCTCTCTGTGGCCTAGTGTTGCAGGCCAACATGCCCGGAGCTAGCCAGCCTCTCAATCTGGCTGGCTGCAGGTGGGAAACAGAGGCTTCCCATTCAAATCAGGCCCTGCCGTTAAATTTGGCAGGGCCTGCGGGAAACTTGTTCTCCTGAGTTTCCCAACTGCCTCGGAGACTTCCCGCCCCCAACCTGCCTTCCCCATTAAAATTCACCCCCAAGAAATTCGTTAACGCCTGAAAACGGGCACGATTCCGTCAACATGTAGCAATGGCATGTTGGAACAGGGAGACCCAAGAACCATCCTAAATTTGTCCTCAGGCCTCATCATAATAATTCGTGTGAGCTGCACCATCAGGTACCCTGACACAACTTGCCTGTTGGAGCCTTACTAATTTTGCCTGACGCTGACCCATTGGTAAGTCTGGTGGGGGAGAAGTGATTAGGAAGGGGCTAGCCGTACCAGCATTTGTTTTATGGAGCCAGGAGGAATGTTCCTGCTCCTTCTGACTCCACAAAAAGGCACCATTTTGAAATTTCTATGGCCTTTTTTTGAGTGGCTTCCAATTGTCCCTTAAGGATTGCTGGTTGTAGTGCTCAAGACCCAGAAATAAAAAAATTGAGGTTTAAATTTCTGTATACAATATGGTTGAGATGACTGCTTATGCCATTTGTGGAATCACTTCACCTTTTAAATATGTGACTGTGTGTAACAACTATAGACACTATATCCCCCATATTAATATGGTGGCTTCTTAGTAGGGGAGTGGAATTGTGTGGGTGAAACCTGGAAGTCAAATGAGCGGGTCGGAATCTGTGATCTCAACTCAATTGTACCAATTAATTTTGACTTCCATGTTTTGCGTCTCCAAGCTGTGCAGCGGGCATGAAGCACAGCCACATGATGCAATCACAGCAGTATTTAAAGGGACAGTCCACAAATGGAAATTGGAGGTATTCAGGAATGATGGTGGACATAGAGCAAGAGCAGCACTCAGATTCAATGGCGCATTGCTAGAAATTATTGCTGGGTGCAGTCAGGAGAAGGAGGGACATACTTTTCCCCAGCAATGGGAGGGAGAAACCTACGGCTCTCACTAAGAAGGCGTGGTTGGAGGTAGCTTAGAAGGTGGACAGCAGGAGTGTGTCTAGTTCTTAGACGCAATGTAGGAAGCGGTTTAATGAGCCAACCAGGTCAGGAAATTTGCTGATTCAACTACATCCTGTGCTTTAAGGCCCCCCATCCCACCCTTTCACTCTGCCTTGCTAAGCGTTTTCTATCACATTACTCCTTACACCCACTCAAGTTTCAGCAGCACCCAGCTATGAATTCCTATGCATTTCATCAACTCCCCATTCATCCATCCACCACTGCCACTCACTCTAATCCTTATGTAATGTGATGCATCTGCCTCATAGTCACCCTCACCAAATGCAGTGCATCTATCGGACGAATACCTGACCTTCACGCTCTCACAGGTCTGTTTTTTCGACACTGGCAGGAGAAGAGAGTGAAAGAAGAGAGTGAAAATGCAAGGGAGAGGCGTAGGACTGGAGGTAGCCTGCCACGAATAGTCCAGCTCACTGATGCATAGAAGGAAGCCCTGGAGTTAAGTGGCACATCTGCGTCCCTCTCAGTCGGAGATGGAGAGACAGGAGCTTGCAGATAGCTGGTTACAGAATTACAAATTTCTCTGACACACATATGCGGACTTTATTTCATCAATGACTGAATGATGAGAAGACTGAGTATGATGATTGGCAAGATTGTGACTTTGCCACGACTAAATCATATCCCTTTCTTTTGTGTTCCAGGGTATTCATGCATACAGCAAGTGTCGCAGGACATCCATGAGGATAATTTGTCAGAGGATCTTACTCCTTCTGAGGGTGCACCATCACAGGACATACTGCCATGCACCAGTGCAGATACTCGCACTTCGGTGGGTCCACTTAGACAGTTAGTTGGGTTTTCACCTGGTGATTCACACCTTACAAGTGAGCATGAGTAGACACTGGTGGCAGGGACAGCTGTGGAGAGTCCGCGTCGGGGGGCACAATGCTCTCTAAGCTCTGCTCAGCTGGACACAGATGCTGTACTCCGGGAGCTATTGTTGAGGAGAATGATAGAGGTACATCAGCAACATAGCCAGAAAATGACAGATGTGCCACACAATAGCGGAGAGAATGGAGGAGTCCAACTCGATTGCAAGTGGATTGCTGGCGTGGCCACCAGGTCCAGCAGGGAGCAGGTCTTCATGTAGGAGGCTGCAGATGTCTGCCACCAGCTGATGTGACAACCACTTCTGAGTGGTCAAGAATGCTGAGCCTCTGTCTGTAAACCCTGTGACATGGGTAGTGTCTCCTGCAACCTCGGCTCCTCTCTGTACCTCTGTCCTGTGAACCTCCCTCCTGTGCACCTCCCACCTGTGCACCTCTCTCCTGTGAGAACGTCATCGCTGTCATGGATGGTGTGGTCTTCCTCATCTGATGTGCTGTCAAACCCATCTGACGTGCCTCCCATCCTGATCTTGTCACTTTGAAATCCTCCAAGGTTGTAAAAAGCTGTAGGCACACAAGTATCTCTGCTAAACATTTGCCAGAGGGAACTGAGACACCAGCCGCAGTAAGTGAGCTTTTATTCAGATGGGACAATTACAAGTTTAAATACCCACCTGAACTGCTGCTCAAACGCAACTCCGTTTCCTTGGTCAGTTTCCCGAGCCCCAGGAAACTGGTGCTGTACAAGTTAAATTTAGAGCCAAGTTACAAACAGCCAAGTTGAAAAGACCTCATTAGCATCTCCTAAAAATGTTAATTGCACCAATAAGTACCCGCCCGCATGCAATAATTAAGTCAATGACTTTGGTGTGTAGGTTTCTCGCCGGCATCCAAACGCACCTCCGTTAAACCCGGAAGTTGGTGCGTTAGAGCTGGGTTGTGCTCCCGCACTAAAAATTAACATTTTTAACTCCCCCCCCCTGCTCCCAACCACCCATCGTTGAGGATTAAAATCCCCCCTATGTCATTCTATATGTGATTTTATTGCAGTATTTTGATTAACTTTTATGCACTGTTCTAGATATTTTTCCAGCTTCCATCATTTCCTACAGATCTTAGATAAGCAGAAGTTTATATTTGTTATTTATCCTGAAAATTCCAATGAATTAGGAGAATTAAGGAATAATTTTACTGATATTTTAAATAAAGTAGAAGACTTGAATAAGTACATTACCAGAAATGGAAGCATTGTGAAACCAGGTTGAAGGTCCATGTGTTAATTTGTTTATTTTAAAATGCTTCATCCCATCTTCCTCAGAAGGGCAGTCTAAATGGTTTTCATTCCCGCCTTCCCACACCCCTTCCCTCCAGCTCAGTTCACACCCTCTGGTCTTCTGATTCTGGACTAATGTGCGTCCCCTCCCTTCCTCTGTTCCAGAATTGATGGAAGAACCTGCAGCCCTGTGCTCTGCAAATCTGTCCCAAATCTCTTAGCCTTGCTTCATCTCTCTCCATCTTCAAAACCCCCTCAAAATCTACCTCTTTGACCTCGTCTTCAGTCTCAACCCCTAATTCTTCTCCCAATTCTGTTTAGTGTCTGATTAAGTGAAATGGATTACATAAAGGTAAGTTGATGTTAAAAAGCAAGAATATGAATGTCTCTTTAACCCAAGTAAGCAGATTAGTCAAGAGTCCAATATTCCAGTAACATAGCTACTGAGCCAATATAGACTTTACAATTGTAAGATTAAATGTCACCACTAATGTGAAATGATCCTTTTTAGCTGCACCTTAATCCAGTTTAAATCCTAGTTTTTCTGTCTTTAGGCTTGTACCGGAAGATCGAAGACACACAGAATCAGTAAGAGTGCATTTGCATTTCTTCCTATCTGGATATGTGTTGAACAATTCAAAACCAGGCCTTGAGTCACAATTGATCTCTGGTCCAGCTATAAATTAAAAGCAGTGATTAAATTGGAGTTAGTTGAGAAGAGTTACTGAATCCTGGCCATTATTGATTCCATCCCATAACTCTTTTAGTATGCCAGCTTTTGACATTGGCCTTTGTTTACTGCTATTTGTTGATTTTATAGTGTTTTGACCATCTGAATATAGAAGCACTTGGTCACATCAATAAAGAAAAGTTTGAATAATTAAATATTTGTTTTATGAGGTCCTAATGTTACTGTAAATAGGCAACATTAAATAGGATCAACAGAGCTGCAATATTTTACTACCATTCTATACCCTTGAGAACTACAGTATTATTATGACACAATAAATAATTTTAAAATTGATGCATGGCTGCATAAATACAGTGCTCAGGATTCTGCTATATTTTATGAAATAAGGTTTATATGCTGATAATATTTTAGTGAGTTACTAGACCTGGACTGACAATGGTAATGAAGCAGCCTGAAAAACGAATAGTAAGAGCTCAAGGATATGATTGGGATGAAAATCCTCAGTCCAATCCTGCCAATGGAGTGGAAACCGATGACCTCCTCTCCTGACATTAGCAGAGTATCTGGGGCTAGAATAGGGTCACTTCATTATTATTCCAGATGCAGGCCCCTGTATCCCTTTAGGCACATTTTGGGTGCCTACCAGAAGAATGGGTGGGAAGCTGCTAGCGCTATAGCTGGTGCCACGTACCATGAAAATTTTCTAAGACTGCCGCAATCAGTACCCTTCATAAGGGGGCTGAAAAGAATCATTCTGCTGGTATTTTGACTGAGGCCTGAACCTCCAGGTGGGCCCCATATCCGCGGCTCAAAGGACCTGTTCATCCGGTGTCCAAATTGCTGAGCATTAGAGTTTTCAAGGTCCCAGCGTGGGAATTTCCTTCCTCACTCCCTCCAACATCATAGGCCTATTCTAAACATGCAGCCTGGTTGGGACCTGGCATATACGAGCCCTGCCTGAATCCTTGATAGTGTGTCACACTTCTGATCGTCTTATGCTGGGCATGAGCCTCTCGCACCATGGGAATTAAAAGCTGATGTATCCCAACCAATCCTCAATCTCATTATTGAAAATTGAATAAAAAATGGAACAAGACCAGGCCAGCAGCAGCAAGAGGGAGTGGGCCATGACCAGGCTGAATCCAGTGGGGATGAAAAAATTTCTAAAGGGGGATGGAAGCACTGATATTTATTCCATAGGGGAGTCTGGGGGTATGCCTCCTCTACAAAATATTGGTTTTTGACACTTCATTTAATTCATTTTTCAGCAGTTTGAAGCAGATTTTAAAATAGATTTGTAAATATATATGTACACAGGTATAGGCCATTTCTATTTGCACAGTACTCAATATGAACTAATCATAAAAATCAAATAGTGTAGAGAAATAATTTTCTTGGAAGTTTTCTGTCAAATCATGTGAAAACTTCAGTAATAAATTGTAAAAATATATTTTCAGTAACATACTTTTTTTTAAAGAAAAGGCTTTTATTTGATATAATTCTGGGATGCCTACATGCCTGGTCCTGCTCCTAATTGCTGCCTGGGGCCTACTTATGGTACCACTGACAGATTACTTTACTTTTTATTGAACAATCCAAATTTTAATTTTAGCAGACATCTATTATTCCTAAGATTAGAACTAGTTTTGTGTTTAAAAAAAAAATTAATTTAACAACTTTCCAAGTTGCTCTGCAAGCAGTTCTAGAAAGTGTTTGCCTGCGACACCAAACATAATGAAAAAAAACTTTTCTGTGTAAATAATATCCTAAACTAATGCCAAATCACAGCAATTGTTCGGTTTCCAAAAAGTAACAAATCACCAGTTTACCGACCTTTCTGGTAACCCAGTTGCAAGTGCTGCAGTTTTTTGGGATTTGGGAGTAAATTTTAAAACTATATCAAAGATTAACCTCATGTTCCATTCATAACAAATCAGCTTAACAAGCTGCAATGAAGTCATTTTCATTCAGTTAGATCTCAGCTTCAAAATTATTAACACAAAATTATCAAAAAAGAGAATGATATTCTATGTGTGCACACTGAACTTTGAAATAACCAGTGCTCTTTAACATGCAGCCTTTTGCAGCCACCTCATGTGGTGGACTAAATGCTCTTGTTCAGGACTGGGCCGAGCCTAAGTCCCAGAAGCCACTGTCCACAGCATGGCGGCCTACAACACTGCTTGACAATTGTATACTTTCATAATTTTATATTGCCTGTTTGTATGTGACCCTACAGTGTGGGCTCAGCACTTTAAATGGTGAATTGAGAAGCATCAGGATTAGGCCATTACTTGGACTATTGATGATAAGACTGACTGCAGTATATCTATACCAGCTTCTTCTCAGTGTAAAACGTATAATTCTAGAGGTCATACCCTTTTGTTGGCCTGACTGACTTCTCAGCAGAAACATCATGCTAATTGTTAGATGTTAATAGGAGTTGTTAACTTCCTACATCAATGAAAACAACAAATAGTGGTATTATAGAACCAAATGAGATAAGAACTGGTGTGGTGAACTGGACCTTTCCGGCCCACTTTATCTCCTGATTAAAAGCGCAATGAAATGCTTAGAATGAGTTGCATGAGAGAGCTAAAGAACCAGTAGGCAGTGATCAAAAAATCTGGTCACTGAAAACAATCTGGTGGGCTTCCCTATCGTTTAGTTGTCCAGTGTGGAATTGAGTGTTACACACTAGACAGGCCCCTGATTCAATCCCCAGTCTATACTGAGTTGTGGATCTTAGCTGGAATGGCAGTATGGGGTGCTACAATTGGGTTAGAGAGGGAAAGAAAGCAGTCAGTGTTTCTGCTCCTGAAGGCTGTCCAATAAATCCTGATGTAAAGTACATGTGTACAGATACCTAAAGGGGCCAGGACTGTGCTCGATGGTGATGTTTCTTACAGTTGAATAGCCTGCTGGTGGTTACTGTCTAGGCTCACACATTAAGAATGGTTATTTTTGTACGGCACCAGAGGGCCACTGGTGTCTACAGCAACGTGCCCCAGGAAGGGTCAGTGCCCTCAGGATATTAGGGAAGAAAATAGTTTTCAAAATCATAGCCTACAGTGTAATGTCTCTGTGTTGTGCGAAGTTTTCATTCAAGGTACAGTCATGGCAGCTTATGATTAAGAGGTCTTTGACATTTGAGAAGCAGCCGTAGGTCATCTTATGTTTAATTGGCCAGTCCCTCTACAGAGTTGCTGCCCTTCCACTCCTCGGGTCCTTGCTCTGGTCTGATCCCATGCAATTTTTAAAACGGAGTTTTTTTTTCTAGATCGAAATTCTTCTTGCTTCACACCAGAGTGCTGCGCCTAATTTAAATGGGGCATGGGTCCTGTTACTGTTATACATACACGTAATGATTTGCAGGATACCATCTTGAATACATAGTTCAGCTCAGCTACCTCAGGCATGGCTGAACTTGCTCCTGTGGTGACAGTTGTCTGCAGTGAGCGCTACTCAGGGGACCGACCACAACGGGCCGTTTAGACAACTTGTCAGTCTCGGCAGATCTTGTTTGCATTTACAAAAGACGGCACCTGAACTTGGGAACGGTACGCGTGTTAGACAGGTGGCCGAAAGACGGCGAGTTGTATCGACGTTGCTTAACCTAACTATTCCCCCTGCACACGCTCCGCCGTGAGAGCTAGAAGCCGAAAAACCCTCCAGTTCTGAGACACCAAGGGCCCGGACTAGAAACCTCTGGTCTGACCTTCGCGTGCAAAATGCAAATCAGCAGATTAATAGGTGGAGTGGGAGTGGGGATTGGCTCTTTCAATTTACATTGTACAGTTTAAAATTCGTCCGCGTCCGTTACTGGGATTCCGTCAGCGAAAAGTATAACGGAGACGCCTTTGCAAAGGTTAATGTGCGAGCAGAGAGCCCGGAGAGCGAGCGCCCAGAGCACAAAACCCGGAGCGTCAGTCCGCGCTGGCCACAGCTTCCAGCTTTAAACCGTGGCTGCCGTTTCCGTTACGACGCAGAGTGTGGGCGGCACTGGCAGAAGCTGAGAAGCGCTCATTTTTAAAATTTGATGATGTCAATAAGTTTTTTTTTGCAAAACTGTTGTAAGCGATCAGCAATTACGAAACCGCCAGCATTTTCATAAGGAGCAAAACGGCAACCTTTACCGTTGCGACGGCAACTGCACGAATCCTGTGACTGGATCACAACGGCTACTTTAAACGTGAACATTTGCACATTAACCGGGGCAGCAGCAACTTACTTTCCTGCTCGGAATACGAGGACAGCGCCGCAATGAGCAGCCGCTGCCTTCCAAGCCCGGGACTGGACATGTCAAAGCTGACAGACTCACTTTCTTTGAACGGAGCTGTATGGCATTTTTCTGCAATTTAATTTGACTGAAAGAGTAAGTGGAACCCAAAAAAACATAAATCTACGAACAAGCCGGAGTTTGCTGCCGAGAGCAGCCTTTCATTTACAGTGAAGTAACAGTTGCAAAATGGGCGGGAAAACTGCAAAACATTCAAATATTGTATCTCTATCGGGGATACAGTAACTGATTCAACTGCTATATTTTCTGAAATTATTTCAAGATTTTTTAGAATCGTGTAGGTGAGATACTAAATATCCACGCAGCGGCTGACAAGAAGTTAATCGAATTTTGATATTTTTTGTGCATCTGTGGGAACATGGCACAAATCACTTGAAAATGTTAACTTTGAGATAGCCAAGCTATCCTTGGACTTGTATCACGTGTATTATATTGATGAGAAAAAAAGGGGCGGATCGGGCAACGTCATTACTAGGGATCACACATCAATTACTCTAGGTTAGTAAATACTATACTGCAGAGCGGGGCCAGATTCTTCATCTCCACCATACCTGTTGGCGTCTGTGCTTTTCGGATTTCGACATTTTTGAAGGATTAATAATGGAAACAGCTGATGGATCAGACGGTGACAAACTAACAAGCGCTGCAGCCAAAGGAGACTCGAAAGAAGTCAACACTTTGCTAGAAAACGGGGTGAAAGTGGGTGCAATCAATAAGTTTGGCAGAACTGCACTTCAGGTTGGTGTAACTATTTTTTTCTACACTACGCACTGCATTTTCATCCTTGAGAAAAAAAGTCTGCGCTGTCCTACATGCATTGTATTTTATTTTCTAAAAAAAATAACGTCCACCTATTTTCGTCAATGTGTCAGTATGGATCAGACAGCAGTAGATACAGTAAATGACGCATTGCTGAAATAGCCATTGAATTTCAAAACACCTTGGTAAAAACAAAATGCATTTTGCTTTGATAATGGTACTTGATCAAATGATCAAACCAGTATCTTTCGGGACGATGCGATTTCCCCACTTCTAAAAATGAAATTCTAAGAAATAATAAAAAGTTCACGTTTTCAGTTGTATGATGCTTACAGAAATGCAGGGGGATTGCAACGTGGACTATCTTCGACAGCACGTTTTTATTTATTATTTATTTGCAGTGTACATCATTCGGATCCACGCAATGTTTCAGATTGTCACGGTGCATTTATCGGGTTTCAAATAACTGAAGTACTGGCAAGAATACAACATTGTAGAAACGACACTGATTCAAGGCCTTTTTGTACATAATATTAACTTTCTCAAGTCACCGAAAAACCGATAATTAGCAAACGAAGGCAGTTGATTTTGCTATGAACAAATGCGTTTTAGCGACGATGGGCCCATTATATTTTAGAAATATCAACTGTTTAGAGGTGGTAAATAATTAATAATCACGTTAGTTTAATTTACGTCAGAGTGCCCAGACTGTATAAATGTTGCTTTATATATCTTCGCCTATCTATCTCCATTGCAGTCATTTATTTTATGTTTCGACAAAAATGTATATGTGCATATAAAGATTGCATTATCAACTTTCCGATGGTAGCACATTTCAGGTTAGTTTCATGCATTCAGGATTAAGCAACAACTATTGGGCAACTGGATGCTGGAAATGACTTAGAAGCAGAATAAGAAAGTAGTTTACTGCAATAAAAACTGTTTAGAGGAAATTGATAATTGATTTCAGAAATTCAGAGAGCAGACTAGGTATTAGTATTTTATTCGTTTTCAATACGGTGGGGTTTGCTTAAATATTTTACATAAAATACTTAACTCACGACCAAATAAACCACAGTATTTTATTGGAATTAAAGATCTAGTTTTAATGGAGTCAATCCTATGACAAGAAGCTATTGCGCTAAAACCAGTTGTGGTACTGAGTTTAAAATGGTGTTTATTGCTCCAGTATGTTAATCGCAATGAAGCTGTGATTCGGCTACCGATAACAATGCAGCTCCCCAATTACATGATAAAGAAGCTACATTTTAATTTTAAACAACAGTATATGATTCAATAGTTTCGATTACCCCGTGTAATATTTCATTTTGAACTGAACTTTGATATTGTATAGGAATCACAGTAAAATGAAAACATAAAAATAAAATAGTGACGTTACCATTATTTTGACATGCAGATACTTATTTGTTGGAACGACAGTATAAACCTGCATTTCGAGACACAGTAAATAAGCAAAATATTTTGTAATGTTCATATTTTAACTACTATATATTAGCTTTTAAAGTCCCTCTCCCCTCCGAATTACCTTACACGTAAGAGGATAGGACACCGGCTCCTGGTGTACTCACGATTTTAAATAACGGCTTTCCTTTTTGCATAATGTAAAGATTACTGTTTTAGCAAAATCACAATTTTTGTTTATTTTCTATATTTAAAGGTCGATTGCACTAAACATTATGAAAATAAGAGTTCATGGTTGCTTTATGCATCACTATCTTGCCTCTCGAAACACTTTGTGGTTTACCTCGAATCGCGTTTTAACTGTGCAGTAAAATATATGCAATACCAAACGTTTTGATTCAAATAAATTAATTAAATCAATTAATGCCTCTACAGGTAACCAGAATTGACCTGTAAAAATAAAATGTCCTTTTCTTTAGTATCAAAAAGAAAGTCTTGCATTTATATAGCGCTTTTCACGACCTAAGGATGTCTCAAAGCGCTTTACAGCCAATGAAGTGCTTTTTTTGTAGTCACTGTTGTGAGGTTAACGCGGCAGCCAGTTGCACACAGCAAGGTCCCACAAACAGCAATGTGATAATGACCAGATAATCTGTTTTTGTTATGTTGATTGAGGGATAAATATTGGCCAGGACACCAGGATAACTCCCCTGCTCTTTGAAATAGTGCCATAGGATCTTTTATGCCCACCCGAGAGCAGACAAGGTCTCGGTTTAACGTCTGATCCGAAAGACCACACCTCCATCAGTGAAAAGTGTTCAGATAAAATATAGAAATAGATTGGTCCAATATTTAACAACTGTTAAACAATAGTTGTGGCAAAACATCATCACGAATTTCATTAAATTAAAAGTTATTTGGAAATGTTGAGATGTAGCACCTGGACCCACTCTGCTATTCGCTACACTTAGGAAAAAGGATTAGAGTATTTGATTAAAATGGATGTTTATTGCACTCATTTGCGTAGTTAACAGACTTAAACATACATTACATAAGGTTTTACAATAGTCCTGTAGAGAGAAAAAATGTTAGTCTTGCAGTACACCCTTTAATCCGGTAATGTTAAAATTTGTTAGTTTTAGATGTATGTGGTGGTACAATCTTACATTTCATGTTTTCTTTCTTTCACACACTTTTTTTTACCCCCTTTCTATATTTCCAGGTGATGCAAATGGGTAATACTATAATAGCCAAATCATTACTGAAAGCTGGAGCTAAACCAAACCAGCAAGATCACGGCGGATTCACACCAGCTCACGATGCGGCTCGGGAAGGTTTTCTGGACACTTTGAAAACCTTGGTGGACTTTGGGGCAAATGTTAATATTGAAAATTCTGAGGGTAATCTGCCCATCCATCTTGCTGCACAGGAAGGTCACACAGATGTAATTATTTTTTTGGCAAAGAAATCAAACCTCACACATAAAAACGAAAAGGGACAGACTCCCTATGAGCTAGCCCAGATGTACAAGAGGACGGAGACGGTGCAATGGATGGAACAAAATCTATAGGAAAAATGTAACAAGCAAGTGCAGCCTTGTAGTATTTATTGTAATTGTTAGCTAACATATATACATTGGTTTATTGATTTCCATTATTTGTAATTCCATATAAATAGTACTTTATTTCCTTGACTGTTTTTAGTGCGTGTGTGTGTGGGGCAGGGGGGGGTGGGTAGTGCCAACCAATGCTTTTTTAAACATGTATATATTTTTCATGCCATCATGCTAAATTCACTCTGTATGTTGTAAATTAGTATTAAAATAGAATCTGGCAAACATTGTTGATGTTCCATCGGTACACAAGATACCATTTATTAAGGACACGGTTTAGTGTTGCAATGTAATATTTGACATAAAATTGTTACATTGTTAAAACAATGAAGCTAACACAAGGGATAATTTGCAATGGTTGCATTAATCGGTTGAGACTAATGTCCTGTGCCTTTACACAGCTGTTGAATATTTGCCGCTTCTTGGGAACATAGCTGTTTTGACAATCTTATAAACAACTCTGTTTCTACATTGTTTAAAATGCCTAACACTTTGTGTTTGTTTCATTAAATTGGTGTATCTTTTATTTTCAGTGGACTGGCATGGAAGCATTGCTTTCTGCCTGTCTTCATAATTGAAAGCAGAGATGTAGCTGATAAACATTATTTAATATGTTTAGTTTGTTTTAATGAAAGTTAAGTTATAAGCTTTTTATTTACTCGATGTAAATATTGCATTGCTTTCATGGTGTTGAAGTGTATCAAAATAGGCTATATAATTTATAAAAGATTTAACTGCTCTTTTGGTCCAATAAATGCTTCCTTGTAAGTGTAAAAAGGTATCTATTTTTAATGCTGTGAATGGAGTTGCATTTCCTGAATTAATTAATTTTATTACTGTGGTAGGTAACATAAAAGTTACAATTTAATAACGTTTGGGTTCCTCTACAAATCACAGGGGGGCATCCATATAATAAAGGGTATTTTTATAAAAGATCTGAAAAAGTTAATAGAGCGTGTCATTCAAACGGAACAATGTGTGGAATAAAAACGTTTATATTGATGGCTGCTCCTTAATTTATTAACATTGTTGAATTGTTTTGTGTATTTTGACTAATATTGTTATAATTGACAGGTCACATTTTCTGTCGCAATCTCAATAGTGATCAATAATTTCACGGAAGAAGCCATGGCTGAAAAACAGATGAAATTTTTTTCTACACTATAAATTCACACCACACGGTATTATGTTTAAGCAAATCAATATTTTGACATCTTAAATGTAGTGGTTTCACGCAGTTACATTATTTTATCGAAAAGAGCTTTTAATTTTATAAAACAGAAAATTAATCTTTGTGACCTAACAGATTTATATTTTAACGAAAAGTCTTAAAGAACGATGTTGGAGCACGTCACTGTTTAATAAATAGAAAAGATTCTAGATTGCAATTGACGGCAATGCTTGAGGAAGATGACTAGGTAAAGTGTCATTGAAGCAAGTGTTTGGATAATCTCACAAATGCTGTAGGCAATTTCACTGCACGTTAATAGACGGAAATAGATACATTCTAACATATCAGTTTTATAAAACTCAAAGGTTTAATTCTGGAATTGCACAATATTGTGCGTATGCAATATACAAGGCGCGCACGGATTCATGACAGCATTTGGGGAAAAAAGCATCACGGTGTATTTATTTTTTATCGCTATTTGTTCAAAATACAGTCCTTGCTTCCCACACAAAAGCAAGCTTACTGAAAATATCTTTATGAGGAAGCAAAACCGGAATATCGTAACAAGTATCTTGGAAAAACGAAACATTTAGCGATTGTTATTGAAATCCTAAAATTAAAGGCGTGCGATAAAAAGCTTTGTGATAAATGGAAAGGTGAATTAATCATCGAAAGTGATCCGAAATGTGGAAACATGAAGACTTGCAATATGAATGCAGCGAACATGTTTACATGCCTGCCGTGACAGTCTGCAGATACTGCTGTAGGCCCATATTTCTGTAAAATAAAGCAAGACTCCTAAACCAAGGACATTATCCTGCAATTTGCCTCAAGTTTCTCAACCTATTATATAAAATAAAACTGGGAGCTGTTTTTTTTAAAAAAACGCAACTGATGCGATCAGAAAAAACCGTTACAATTTGTGCCGAGTTTCTTTTCCTCTTTTTTGCCTTGTTTGAATATTTCGAATATTTTTCCCGCCGCCCACTCTGATCATTGATTATCCAATTCAGGTATTTGATTTTTCGGTGTATTTTTTCGGAATCTTTTATTGCAAAATATTGATTTCGAAAAAAAATCACGTTGGAAATGAGAGGAAAAAACGTCTAATTTCACCACACCTCCCGGCGTCATACGTGAGACGTTGTGCTTCCTGTTGCAGAAGTGCTCACGAAAAAAACCCAAAGTTAAATGTTGTTTCTTAAAAAAATGATACTTTTGGATTAACATATTAAAAACGTATTGATGAATATTAATATTGTGCTGATTTTTCCGTCCATAAACCGCTTAGCTGAGCGCTGGGCGAGTGAGGTGACGTTTCGGATGCACAGGGTCATATTGAACCTGTCAAATTTGCCCGTCACCTCGAAGTGAAGGGAAAATGCTTGAATATCGGTGTCAGAACTAAGGTATCGTGGATTGAAAGTGTGTGAGTCCGCTCGCTCCAGGAGGACAACTGCTGACAGCTTGTGAGATCCTCAGTCAGAGAAACCCGTCCCTGACTCACTTCCTCTCCCACTGCTCGCTCCGTCAAGACAGAAATGCAGGTTTGTTAACCTTAACAAAACAGCAGTCGCGTAAATACAAAATGAAGTAAGCAAATATTATCACCAGCAGAACGTCGCAGAAGTCCGCTTTAAACTCGATGGATGCTGAAGTGTAGTGGTATGACACCTATGTTAACTGCAGAGCAATGTTGTCCAATAAGTTAGCCACTAGCCACATGTGACTAATTGGCAATCCAGATGTGGCTAATTACATTTTTGATTAGTAAATTCAAAAAATGAATAGACATGCGGTCATGCGATCTCAATACTCATATTCGCAGGGTGTATGTATGTGTACTGTAACCTTTTTGTGCGTTTGGTGGTAAAATAGGAAGTTAAAAGTGGAGTGCCAATTCTTTTTATTGTGCGTGCTTTACCTCCATGGTTACTGCTTATTGGTTATCTGCTAAAATGGTGTGTTGTACGGGTGAAAACGCCAGACTTCAGCATCATGGAAATACCAACAACTATGTATGGGGAGGGGAGCTGTCATCCCGGTCAGCTTGACCAATCGGAAGCAAGCAAACCCAACCAATAACGAGCAGCCTCAATGGGCATGGCAAAGGGCAAGGAGCATCTCCTGCGAGTAAACAGTCTCAGCAATCACTGATGAAGTCAAAGTATCGCTCCCAACTGCTGGACAAAAACATAGAAACTGCACTAAGATGTTCTGCGTCTGATAAATTTATGTCATAATTCCAAACTTTGGTGAAAGAGAAAAACATCAAAATTTTGCAGTGAATGGTGGTAGATGTTAATTAAGTAAATATACACTCGAAGTACATTTACCCATGTGTAAGGAATTTATTTACTAAAATTAGTGCATGTAGCTAAAACAATGTAGCCAATGCCAAGTCTGTGGCTAAATCATCAATTTCTATTTGCCAACACTGCTCTAGAATAAATATCTCATCATAACCATATATAAAGGTTGTACAATGAAAGTGCTGACAAATTTTGCTAGTTTATTTCACTACTGGATCTCTTGCGGCATTGGTTCTGATTAGTTGGGAGGCAGCACTGGAGGGTCTTGAGATTTGGCATCACAAGAGGGGAGGGACAACTTGGCAGTCGGCGGCACTGGAAGGACAGGAATCTTGCCGTCTGGGAATACAGGGGTTAGGAAGTTATGGGGTGAAGCAAACCAGGGGTATCAGCATCTCATTAAGTGGTTTTCTGCAAGAGAAGAACTAGTTGCATTTATATTGCATCTTCCATGTCTTCAGGATGTCCTTAAGTGCCTCACAGCCATTGAAATATTTCAGGAGTGTAATCATTGTTGTTACGTAGGTAAACTATGGAAAGCCAATTTATGCACACCAAGGTCCCACAAACAGCAATGAAGTAAATGATCAATTAATCTGCTTTTGGTGGTATTAGTTAAGGGATAAAGGGAACGGTAGCGTAGCGGCAATGTCACTGGACTAGTAATCCAGCGACCTGGACTAATGATTCACGAGACGTGAGTTTAAATCCCACCACGGTAGCTGGGGAATTGAAATTCAGTTAATTAAATAAATCTGGAATAATTACTAGTATCAGTAATGGTAACCATGAAACTATCGGATTGTCGTTAAAAACCCATCTGGTTCACTAATGTTCTTTAGGGAAGGAAATCTGCCATCCTTACCTAGTCTAGCCTATATGTGACTCCAGACCCACAACAATGTGGTTGACTCTTAACTGCCCTCTTAACTGCCCTCTGAAATGGCCTAGCAAGCCACTCAGTTGTAACAAACTGCTACGAAAAAGAATGAAACCTGGCATCGACCTTGGCACCGACTACGGACACGGCAATGGCACATCCAGCCCAGTCGACCCTGCAAAGTCCTCCTCATCAACATCTGGGGACTTGTGCCAAAATTGAGAGAGCTGCCCCACAGATGAGTCAAGCAACAGCCTGACATAGTCATATTCACAGAATCATACCTTTCAGACAATGTCCCAAACTCCTCCATCACCATCGTTGGGTATGTCCTCTCCCACTGGCACGACAGACCCACCATGGGTAGTGGCACAGTGGTATACAATCGGGAAAGAGTGGCCCTGGGAGTCCTCAACATTGACTCCGGACCCCATGAAGTCATGTCAGGAGCAGCAACAGGTGTACCTAAAAATGAGGTGCCAACCTGGGGAAGCTGCAACACAGGACTACATGCATGCTAAAAAGCGGAAGCAGCAAACATGATATAGACAGGGCTAAACGATCCCACAATCAACGGATCAGATCAAAGTTCTGCAGTCTGCCACATCCAGTCGTGAATGGCGATGGACCATTAAACAACTAACGGGAGGAGGCTCCACGAATATCTCCATCCTCAATGAGGGCGGAACTCAGCAGGTGAGTGCAAAAGACAAGGCTGAAGCGTTTGCAACCATCTTTAGCCAGAAGTGCCGAGTGGATGATCCATATCGGCCTACTGCTGAGGTCCCCACCATCACAGAAGCCAGTCTTCAGCCAATTCGATTCACTCCACGTGATATCAAGAAATGGCTGAGCGCACTGGATACAGCAAAGGCTATGGGTCCTGACAACATCCCAGCTATCGTGCTGAAGCCTTGTGTTCCAGAATTAGCCACGCCTCTAGCCAAGCTGTTCCAGTACAGCTACAACACTGGCATCTATCCGACAATGTGGAAAACTGCCCGGGTATGTCCTGTCCACAAAAAGCAGGACAAATCCGCCCCATCAGTCTGCTCTCAATCATCAGCAAAGTGATGGAAGGTGTCATCGAAAGTGCTATCAAGTGGCACTTACTCACCAATAACCTCTCACAGATGCCCAGTTGGCTCCTGACCTCATTACAGCCTTGGTCCAAACATGGACAAAGGAGCTGAATTCCAGAGGTGAGGTGAGAGTGACTGCCCTTGACATCAAGGCAGCATTTGACTGAGTTTGGCATCAAGGAGCCCCAGTAAAACTGAAGTCAATGAGAATCGGGGGGAAAACGCTCCACTGGCTGGAGTCATACCTAGCACATCGGAAGATGGTTGTGGTGGTTGAAGGTCAATCATCACAGCCCCAGGACATCGCTGCAGGAGTTCCTCAGCGCAGTGCCCTAGGCCCAACCATCTTCAGCTGCTTCATCAATGACTTTCCCTCCAACATATGGTCAGAAATGGGGATGTTCACTGATGACTGCACAGTGTTCAGCACCATTCACATCTCCTCAAATAATGAAGCAGTCCATGTCCGCATGTAACAAGACCTGGACGACGTTCAGGCTTGGGCTGATAAGTGGCAGGTAACATTCGCGCCACAGAAGTGCCAGGCAATGACTATCTCCAACAAACGAGAGTCTAACCACCTTCCCTTGACATTCAACGGTATTACCATCGCCGAATACCCCACCATCAACATCCTGGGGGTCACCATTGAGCAGAAACTTAACTGGACCAGCCACATAAATAATGTGGCAACAAGAGCAGGTCAGACACTAGGTACTCTGTGGTGAGTGTCTCACCTCCTGACTCCCCAATGCCTTCCCACCATCTACAAGGCACAAGTAAGGAGTGTGATGGAATACTCTCCACTTGCCTGGATGAGTGCAGCTCTAACAACACTTAAGAAGCTCGACACCATCCAGGACAAAGCAGCCCGCTTGATTGGTACCCCATCCACCTCCTTTAACATTCACTGTCTCCACCACCGGCATACCATGGCTGCAGTGTGTACAGTACCATCTACAACATGCACCGCAGCAACTCGCCAAGGCTTCTTCGGCAGCACCTCCCAAACCTGCGACCTCTTCCATTTAGGACAAGGGCAGCAGGCACATGGGAACACCACCACCTCCAAGTTCCCCTCCAAGTCACACACCATCCTGACTTAGAAGTATATTGCCGATCCTTCATCGTCGCTGGGTCAAAATCCTGGAACTCCCTCCCTAACAGCACTGTGGGAGTATCTTCACCACACGGAATGCAGCGGTTCAAGAAGGCAGCTCACCACTACCTTCTCAAGGGCAATTAGGGATGGACAATAAATGCTGGCCTTGCCAGCGATGCCCACATTCCATAAATGAATAAAAAAAAAAAAAATTGTTGGCCAGGATAATGGGAGAACTGCCCTGTGCTTTCTTGAATAGTATCATGGAATTTCTTACGTCCACCTCAACAGGCAGATGAGGCTTAGGTTTAAAGTCTCAATCTAAAGACAACCTCTGACAATGTGCAAGAGGAGAAAGGAGCTGCAACTGCAGCAAGGGACCAGAAAGTGGCTGTGGCTGCAACGCATTTACTGCATAATGCCAGGGGGCCAGAAAGGAACCATGGTCAGAACAAGGGGCCAGAAAGTAGTTGTAACAGAAATACTGATAGTGCCCGTGGTAGCACAAAGGGGCAGGAAATGGCTGGGAGTAAAAACAGTGGCTGGGATCCCTAAAACTCCAGTAAAGGAGCAAAACTTAAGCCTTTAGAGACATTAGGTCTCATGGAGCATTACTTATTGTACACATTTCCAACAGGAGTTGGTTAAGTTTAGATATTTTCATAAATTAATTACATTTTTATATGTTTGTAAGTTGCATTTTTTTTTACTTGTGTATAGTTGGCTGGGGAGGCAAAAGGGATTTTCAAAAAATATTTTGAGTGACTTTATTGGTTCCACCTCCCCTAGCTACTTGTTTTATTGGTAGCTGTTTGCAAACTACTTGATTGGTAGCTTTGTACTTTCTTGCTACTCATTAATTGGTAGATTCCCCTTACCTGTTCAGTTGTGATTTGTTGCTGTTTTATAAATATATTTGAGCTAATAGGTATAATTGTGACATACACTTTACATGTGTTGTACTTTGAACTATGTTAAACATATGCTAGCGGCAAGATTTTTATTTATAGAAATAGATTTGGAAACCATCACGAATTGATATGAACAGAATGATACCAGGGATGAGGGACTTTAGTTATGTGGAGAGACTAGAGAAGCTGGGATTGCTCTCCTTAGAGCAGAGGAGGTAAAGGGGCGAATTAGTGGAGGTGTTCAAGGTAACCAGAGAACACAAATTTAAGATAATTAGAAAAAGAATCAGAGGGGAGAGGAGGAGAAAAGTTTTTGTGCAGAGTTGTTATGATCCGAATGCATAGCCTGAAAGGGTGGTGGAAGCAGATTCAATAGTAACTTTCAAAAGGGGATTGGATATATACTTGAAAAGGAAAGATTTATAGAGATCTGGGGAAAAAACTGGGGCACTGGAACTAATTGGATAGCTTTCTGAAGAGCCGGCATGGGCATGATGGGCCGAATGGCCTCCTTCTGTGCTGTAAGGTTCTATGGCCTAGAAGTCCGGGTGGTTACCCGTTACCGCCATAAAATGGCAAAAAAATGGCGGCTGGCGCTCTTCCGCCAGTTGGTGGTGGGTCCCACGACAGCCGGCATTTTTGGCAGGTCAGCAGTGCTGCCGTTGCCTGCTATCAGCGAGAATATCTTAATGAGTTGGAGCGTGAGGTCAACCACCGAGTTGACGCCAACTCATCCATTTTGGAGTTCTCCACTCACATTGCTGCCCGCACTAAATCATGTCAGTGAGTGCTGCCACTAAAAGGTCTTTCAGCAGCATTAACAGCCATGGGGAGTCTGGCAGGACTTATGAGGATGGACGCCGTAACTTCAAATGCCTACTTTGTTCTTTTAAACATTCAGTTTTTGGCCATCAGTGGCAGGGGTGGTGGTCGGCGGGGCGGGGGGGCGGAGGGGTTGCATTTTCTGGCAGCTTTCCAGGAGGCGGTAAATAATTTCACCTCTCAACAAAAACACACCCATTTCCTATCAATACTCGACTCAACAACTGAACCTAAACAGTAGTTGTTGTTCAATGTCCGCAAAAAACATAACACTCGCAGTGAAATTTGTAATGTATGTACCTTTAAGGGGGAGAGCTACTTTTTACAGCTCCTGTATCCTGTAGTACCGGCAGTGACCACACCTGTATATAAACCCTGAGTAGTGATCTGTACAGTCAGTTGCAGTTTGAACCACGTTGAGTAAACACCTGTTGTACCGTTCTCTGCAGTCCTTTTCTTATTATTACACGGACGTAACAGTGGCGACGAGCAGATTCGAACCTACCTGCAACTCTGCATCACCTCCCAGGGATTTGCTCCTGGAGAACAGTGGAAGAATATCGAGTCCAGAAGCACGGGTGTCGACCACGGGCAACCGCCCAGTCATCCAGCGGAGATTTGAGCATCGCAGGGGAGGCTGTCGAGAGCCAGGCTTGGCTTTCCAGTCATGGTGGTCCAGCGAAACGGGCTGGCAACAGGTACTGCGCAGACCCTTCCCGGACAGCGACGGGCTAGAGCCCGACCGAGCGGCACAGAAAAAGGCCGAGCAGCGTCGACGGGGGAGAGAGAGAGGGCAGAGCGCACAGGGCGCAGCCAGTGTTCAGGACCGAGTGGCGTCAACGGGGGAGAGAGACGAGAGAGAGCAGAGCGCAGCCGGTGGCCAAGGGCCGAGCAGTGTCAACGGGGGAGAGAGGCGCGCAGGAAAACGCGAGGCGCTGCCATTGCCACGAGGACCACAGAGAGCGGCATTGGCAGCAGCACAGGAGCAGCGCACGAAACCCACAGGACATCGCCATTTGCCACGAGGACAGCCGAGAGCAGCGTTGGCAGCAGCACGGGAGACGCCATTTTAAGCCACAGCGGGGAAGAAAGGAAAGCGTGGGAGACGCCATTTTAAGCCGCAGCAGGGAAGAAAGGAAAGCGCAGGAGACGCCATTTTAAGCCAGTCTAACCACACCGAAAAATGCCGAAGAGTGGCAGTATCACAGCGTTCAACAATGAAGTCGAAGATTGGACGACATATGTCGAACGCATAGAAGTATACTGCAAGGCGAATGAAGTGCCAGATGACAAGAAAGTGCTGGTATTGTTGAATTCAATGGGTGCAAAAACGTATGGCTTACTACGAAACCTAGTAACCCCAGAGAAGCCAGTAGAAAAGGATTTTGAAAACATAGTGTCAATCCTACAGGACCACTTAAATCCCACACCGCTGCTGATTGCAGAAAGATTTAAGTTTCACAAAAGGAACCAGCATAAAGATGAAAGTAATGCTGAGTATTTAACGGAACTGCGCAAGCTATCGAAACACTGCCAGTTTGGAACGGGACTAGCAGATACTTTAAGGGACAAGTTTGTGTGTGGGCTTCAAAGTGAAGGAACCCAGAAATGGCTTCTATCAGAAAAGGATCTTATGCTGGACAAGGCTTCCAGCATTGCAGTATCACACGAAGCAGCAGCACGGGGCGCTGCAGAGATACAACGGAGACCGCAAGAATATGGCACAAATGAAATGTCATACGGAACAGTGAAGTGCTATCGCTGCGGCAGAACAACACACGACCATAATGATTGCTGGTTCAAGGACAAAGTGTGCAGACAGTATGGAAAAGTAGGGCACATAGCAAGAGTCTGCAGGTCGGGAAAGAAAACCAGCAGCAAGGAATCTCCACAGGAGAAGTACAAGAAGGTACATAAGGTGACGAAGAGTAGTTCAGATGAACAGAAGAGTGATACAGACTCCGGAAGCAAGGAGCTGGGTTGTCTGAAACTACATAATGTGATCAAAATGGAGGATCACCAAACTATCTGGGTCACGCTCAAGAAAGCAGGAGTCCAAGTGAAAATGGAATTGGACACAGAATCAGCCCCAACAGTCATAAACCGAAGGGACTACAAGCGGCTATTCTCACATATACCCTTGAGAGATACAAAGATTGTCTTGAAGACGTACACGGGGCAAAAAGTCTACCCCAAAGGAAAAATAAGGGTGAACGTTATATATAACGGCAAGGAAACACCAAAAATGGACCTATATGTATTGCCAGATGGAGGACCACCTGGCAATACATATAGGACGTGAATGGATCCGGAAGATACAGCTAGATTGGCATTCCACACAAGCACTGACTGTAGATGCCAAAAAGGATGACGACGTCACACCTGGACGACTGTCAAAAATGCTAACTGACGCACAAGAAGTGTTCCAGCAGGCACTCGGAACACTAAAAGGCATAACAGCGACGATCAAAATAGAGGAAAATGCAAGCCCAAAGTTTTTTAAGGCCAGACCGGTACCTTATGCGATCCGCCCAGCCGTCGAAGCAGAGCTGGAAGGTTTGGAACGTTCAGGAGTACTGTCCAAAGTGGACTGGAGTGAGTGGGCTACACCCATTGTTCCTGTAATGAAGAGGTCGTTGAGTAATACGCCTGGGGAACCAAAGAAGGTTCGCATCTGTGGGGACTTTAAGGTGACAGTGAACCCAGTCCTTCACACTGTGCAATATCCGCTTCTGCGGATTGAAGATATTTTCGCCTCGCTATCTGGAGGGAAACGCTTCACTAAGATTGATCTGGCCCAGGCGTACCTGCAAATGGAGGTAGAAGAAGCCTCGAAACAGTACCTCACGATCAACACTCATAAAGGTCTCTACCAATACAACCGGCTGGTGTTCGGGGTAGCATCAGCTCCGGCTATTTGGCAAAGGGCAATGGAACAAGTACTGCAAGGAATTCCAGGGACCCAGTGTTATTTGGACGACATCCTGGTCACGGGCGAAAATGACAGTGATCACCTCGCCAACCTGGAGCAGGTGCTCACTAGATTGAAGGAATATGGGCTCCGAGCTAATCGCCACAAATGCGAGTTTTTTCCAGAAGCAGATCTCATATTGTGGCCACGTTATTGATAAAGAGGGGTTACATAAGTCCCCTGAAAAGATTGAGGCAGTAGTCAAGGCTCCAGCACCGGAAAATGTGTCACAACTGAGGTCGTTCCTCGGGCTGGTGAACTACTACCATAAGTTCTTGCCGAATTTGTCTACCGTACTACACCCACTGAACACCCTACTGCAAACGGGGGTACCATGGAAGTGGAGTGATGAATGTAAACGAGCTTTCCAGAAGAGCAAAGCATTGATCACATCAAAAGAGGTGTTGGCTCATTTCAACCCAGCACTACCAATTCGGTTGGCGTGTGATGCATCACCCTATGGCATTGGAGCGGTGCTGTCGCACAAATTCCTGGACGGTTCGGAGAGGCCAGTAGCCTTTGCGTCTCGGTCACTAACCTCAGCCGAGCGTAACTACGCCCAGATTGACAGGGAGGCCCTCAGCCTAGTGTGGGGAGTGAAAAAGTTCAATCACTATCTGCACGGGCAGAAGTTCATCTTGCTGACTGACCACCAACCACTTGTCTCCATCTTTAATCCAAAGAAGGGCGTTCCGGTGATGACTGCGCAACGGCTACAAAGATGGTCCCTTTTTCTAGGGGCGCACCAATATGAAATCGAGTATAAGGGCACGAAACAGCATGGAAACGCTGATGGGCTATCACGCCTGCCACTGCCTACTGCGGAGGAAGCACCAGCAGTGGACCCTGTCGAAATATTTCATTCGACTATAATTGAATGCTTGCCAGTAACTAACGCTGGTATAGAGAAGGAGACCCGAAATGACCCAGTTTCCTGGATCACTGGGTCTGCTTCTGGGAAAGGTGGGACTTGTACAAGTCGGACGGTTTACACCTGAACCAGAGGGGGACCAATATCCTTGCGGGGAGGTTTGCTAGCACTGCTGGGGGGGGGTTTAAACTAACTTGGCAGGGGGATGGGATACAGAGTGGAACTATAGTAGGGGGTGATTTACAGCCAAATACGGAGGAAAAAACAAGTCAGCTGGGAAGGCAGAGCAAATATGTGAAGGCAAAAGGGAATATGGCAAGGCTGGAAGGCATTTATTTTAATGCAAGGAGTCTTGCAAATAAGGTGGATGAACTGAAGTTGTTGTTGAACACATGGGAGTACGATATTGTTGCTATCACGGAGACATGGTTGAGGGAGGGTCAGGACTGGCAGCTCAATATTCCGGGGTATAGAATCTTCAGGCGAGACAGAGGGGGGTGTAAAAGGGGAGGGGGTGTTGCAATATTAATTAAGGAATCAATTACTGCTGTAAGGAGGGATGATATATTAGCGGGTTCCTCTAATGAGGCCATATGGGTAGAACTTAAAAACAAAAAGGGGGCAAGCACTTTGCTGGGAGTGTACTATAGGCCCCCAAACAGTCAGGGGGAGATAGAGGAACAGATATGTAGGCAAATCTCAGAGAAGTGCGAAAAAAATAGGGTAATAATAGTGGGGGATTTCAACTTCCCCAATATTAATTGGGATAGTCAGAGTGTGAAAGGCTTAGAGGGTGCAGAATTCTTAAAGTGCATCCAGGAGAGCTTTTTGAGCCAACATGTAGAAAGTCCTACAAGAGAGGGGGCGGTACTGGACCTAATTCTAGGGAATGTAGCCGGGCAAGTGGTGGAAGTGTCAGTAGGAGAGCATTTTGCCGACAGTGACCATAATTCGGTGAGATTTAAGGTGGTCATGGAAAAAGACAAAGACGGCCCGGAAATAAGGGTTCTAAATTGGGGGAAGGCCGATTTTAATATGATAAGGCAGGATCTGGCCAAAGTGGACTGGGAGCAGCTACTTATGGGAAAATCCACATCAAAGCAGTGGGAGACTTTCAGAAGGGAAATAGAGAGAGTACAACGCCAACATGTTCCTGTAAAGGTCAAGGGTGGGACCAACAAGCAAAGGGAACCTTGGATGACAAGGGATATACAAAAATGCATTAGGAAAAAAAGGGGGCTTTTGGCAGTTACAAAAGACTAAAGACGGAGGAAGCCCTAGAGGAGTATAAAAAGTGCAGGGGCATACTTAAAAAAGAAATTAGGAGGGCGAGGAGGGGCCATGAAATAACACTGGCGAGCAAAATAAAGGAAAATCCTAAAGATGTTTTATAAGTATATTAAGGGCAAGAGGATAACCAGGGAAAGGGTAGGGCCCATTAGGGACCAACGTGGCAATCTGTGTGTAGAGCCAGATGATGTAGGCGGGGTTTTAAATGAATTTTTTGCATCTGTGTTCACGATGGAGAAAGATGATGTCGACATAGAAATCGGGCAAGGGGACTGTGACATACTTGAACATATTAGCATCGAGAGGAAGGAGGTACTAGCGGTTTTAGCAGGCCAAAAAGTGGATAAATCCCCAGGCCCGGACGAGATGTATCCCAGGCTGTTGTGTGAGGCAAAGGAGGAGATTGCAGGGGCTCTGACACAAATTTTCAGAACCTCTCTGGCCACAGGGGATGTACCAGAGGACTGGAGAACAGCTAACGTAGTACCATTATTCAAGAAGGGTAGCAGGGATAAACCAGGGAATTACAGGCCGGTGAGCCTAACATCTGTGGTAGGGAAATTATTGGAAAAAATTCTGAGGGACAAAATTAGTCTCCACTTGGAGAGGCAAGGATTAATCGGGGATAGTCAACATGGCTTTGTCAAGGGTGAATCATGTCTGACCAATCTGATTGAATTTTTCGAGGGGGTGACTAGGTGTGTGGATGAGGGAAATGCTGTGGATGTGGTTTACATGGATTTCAGTAAAGCTTTTGACAAAGTCCCACATAGGAGACTGGTCAAGAAGGTAAGAGCCCATGGGATCCAGGGTGCCTTGGCGCGTTGGATCCTAAACTGGCTGAGTGGCAGGAGGCAGAGGGTGATGGTCGAAGGTTGCTTTTGTGACTGGAAGCCTGTGTCCAGTGGGGTACCTCAGGGATCGGTGCTGGGTCCCTTGCTGTTTGTGATCTACATAAATGATTTGGATGAGAATGTAAAAGGTATGATCAGTAAGTTCGCAGATGACACGAAAATTGGTGGGGGTGGTAAATTGCGAGGAGGAAAGCCTCAGGCTACAGGACGATATAAACGGGTTGGTCAGATGGGCGGAAAAGTGGCAAATGGAATTTAACCCTGAAAAGTGCGAGGTGATGCATTTTGGACGGACAAATAAGGCAAGGGAATACACAATGAGTGGTAGGACCCTAGGAAGTACAGAGGGTCAGAGGGACCTTGGTGTACATGTACATAGATCCCTGAAGGCAGCGGAACAGGTAGATAAGGTGGTTAAAAAGGCATATGGGATACTTGCCTTCATTAGCCGAGGCATAGAATATAAGAGCAGGGAGGTTACGATGGAGCTGTACAAAACGCTGGTGAGGCCACAGCTGGAGTACTGTGTGCAGTTCTGGTCGCCTCACTATAGGAAGGATGTGATTGCTTTGGAGAGGGTGCAGAGAAGATTCACCAGGATGTTACCTGGGATGGAGCGCCTCAGCTATGAAGAAAGACTAAACAGGCTGGGGTTGTTTTCCTTGGAGCAAAGAAGGCTGAGGGGGGACCTGATTGAGGTGTACAAAATGATGAGGGGCATAGATAGGGTAGATAAAGAGGAACTTTTCCCCTTAGTAGGGGGGTGAATAACAAGGGGGCATAGATTCAAGGTAAGGGGCAGGAGGTTTAGAGGGGATTTGAGGAGGAACTTTTTCACCCAGAGGGTGGTTGGAATCTGGAACTCACTGCCTGAAAGGGTGGTAGAGGCAGGAACCCTCATAACATTCAAGAAGCATTTGGATGAGCACTTGAAATGCCATTGCATACAAGGCTATGGACCAAATGCTGGAAAATGGGATTAGACTGGACAGGGATTGATGGACGGCGCAGACACGATGGGCCAAAGGGCCTCTTTCTGTGCTGTATAACTATGACTCTATGACTGTCTCGGGTATATGATTTGACGGTGAAGGGATGGCCAGCACATGGCGACTCACTGTTGCCAGCATTCTCATCCAGAAGAGAACAGCTGTCAGTATGCCAGGGGACCTTGATGTGTGGATCCCGAGTGGTAATTCCACCCAAGTTAAGGGAGAGAGTGCTCAATGAGCTTCACGAAGGTCATCTGGGAGGGGTGAAAATGAAAAGCCTTGCTAGGGCTTATGTGTGGTGGCCAGGGATCGATCAGCAAATCGAGGACCTGACAAAGAGCTGCTCAGGATGCCAGAAGGTCCAAAATGCACCACCACATGCCCCTCTACACCCATGGGAGTGGCCCTCATCTCCATGGCAACGGGTGCATATTGATTTTGCTGGTCCATTCATGGACTCAATGTTTTTAATAGCCGTGGATACGCACTCGAAATGGCCTGAGGTGATCAAAATGTCCTCCACCACCACGGAGAAAACAATTGCAGTCCTACGGACCATTTTTGCCAGGAATGGCTTGCCAGAGCAGATTTGCTCTGATAACGGACCACAGTTTGTGTCTGAAGAGTTTCGAAGATTTATGAAAAGGAATGGGGTAAGGCATTATACATCCGCCCCGTATCATCCAGCCACAAATGGATTGGCTGAGAGGTTCGTACAAACCTTTAAAAAAGCAGTAAAGGCCATGTGCGATGACAACATTCCACTGCAGCATAAGGTGGACAATTTCCTGTTAGCCTACAGAAATGCGACACATGCAGTCACCAACTAGGCCCCGGCCATGATGTTCTTTAACCGAAGGTTGAGATCTCGTCTGGATTTGCTCAGACCAAATGTACAAAGAGATGTTGAGAGTAAGCAATTCCAACACATCAATGAGAAGCCGACAAGGAGCTTCAATGTAGGGCGACCAGTCTTGGCCCACGACTACCGAACAGAGAAATGGCAACCAGGAACGATATGCACACGGCAGGGGCCACTAATGTACACAGTGGATGTTGGGGAGAACATTGTGAGACGCCATGCTGACCAGATCCTAGAGTCACAGGAACGAGTCAACCCCATGTCTCGGCCATATGTACCTGGTGAGGAACCCGACGTACAGGTCGCAACCAGCTCAGAAACAATAGCATTGGAAGCTGATGAATCAACTGACGACAGGGTGTTAGAATTGCCTCCGCACCAAGAGCGAGACACTCGGGAAAGGCGTTATCCAGAAAGAATCAGGAAGCCTCCCCAAAGACTGAATTTATAAATAGACTATTTTCAGTTAATGTTGCATGTTAAAAGTGTTAATTGTAATTAGTTTGATATTTAATTGTTAAATGAGTGTTATGGTACTGTTAATCTAAAAGGGGAGGAATTGTAATGTATGTACCTTTAAGGGGGAGAACTACTTTTTACAGCTCCTGTATCCTGTAGTACCGGCAGTGACCACACCTGTATATAAACCCTGAGTAGTGATCTGTACAGTCAGTTGCAGTTTGAACCACGTTGAGTAAACACCTGTTGTACCGTTCTCTGCAGTCCTTTTCTTATTATTACACGGACGTAACAAAATTCACATCCACTTCTGTTGATGCAGCTCTTAGTTAAATGTTATTCCATTTATTGATATCGGTCCATAGCATAATTCTATCTGCCTAACCTGAAAACTAAACATGATCGAAATACATTTGCGATCTGTGGTGGTGGATTCAGACTGTATTTTATGACAAGACTCACAGTTGGATTTCAGATGGACAGGCCCAGATAATCAATGAGGCCCGTTAGACACAGAAGAATAACCAAACAATGAGACTCTACCGGACCTGTTCCCAGATTAGATACTTATAGAAGTATTTTTCATAAACCCTTTAATAAATGAACGGACACCACTGTTGGGAACTACATTTGCAGTCATGCACCTCACAGTCTTTGAAACACAACAGGGAATATAAACATTTCAGTTACTCGTTTATTATATGGAGAAATATATGTAATGAGCCTGCATTATATGTTCCAGGATATGAATTATCTAAGAATAATTTAATGTAATTATTTAGCCTTCATGAATTATACAATACGAATTGACCATATGTTTTACCAATCAATCAATGGGTCAACTCCAGAGCAACTATTGAAGATGATCTGTGATAAGATCTCTTTTATCTGCATTCATGTCATAAACAAGTAAAAAATCAACAAACATCGGTTGGCAGCTAATATTTTTGGAGCACATATGACAACTGTTCAGGTCGCTCCTTTCTTCCCTGTTCCCCTACACTGCAAATGGGAGACAGAGACGAACTTTGGCCTCCTTCTGAGATTAGCGCTGCAAAGAGCACGTTGCACTAGAAAATCAGCGCCACGCTGATGATAATGAGCAGGCAGTACCAAAATGCTGGTACTGCCTGCACTCTCGGCTGGCAGCCACTATCCTTGGCCACCAATGTTACTGGCAGGTTTCCAGCGTTCCCCAATTTCTAGCCCTATGATTCTATGAACAGGTTTTCCAGGTTCATCAATCATGAAAGGTATTACAATATGTTTGCTGTATTTCACCATCGATTAAAACAGTTTTCACAAATGCAAAAGACCCATAAGGATGGTTATGAGTTGTGGAGGTGTTTCACTGAGTTGAACAAATGCTTTAACCTCACCATCATTGATGAGTTGTTTTATTTACTCCAATAATGTGAACCAGAAAGATTTCTTTGAATGAATTCTGAAACTTTGTTGCCAACTGCAGGCCTATTTTATTCAACAACTTGCATTCATATAGTGCCTTTAATGTAATAAAATGTCCCAAGGCACTTCACGGGAGCGTTATCAAACAACATTTGACACTGAGCCACATAAGGAGATATTAGGACAAATGACCAAAAGCTTGGACAAAGAGGTGGGATTTAAGGAGTGTTTTAAAGGAGGAGAGAGAGGTAGAGAGGCGGAGAGGTTTAAGGAGGGAAATACAGAGCTTAGGGCCTTGGCAGCTGAAGGTACAACTGCCAATGGTGGAGTGATTAAAATCGAGCATGCACAAGAGGCCAGAATTGGGACAGCGCAGAGATCCCGAAGGTTTGTAGGGCTGGAGAAGGCTACAGAGATAGGGAAGGGCGAGGCCATGGAGGGATTTAAAAACAACAATCAGAATTATAAAATTGAGGCATTGCCGGATCGGGAGCCAGCGAGGTCAGCAAACAGGTCAGCGAGCACAGGGGTGATGGGTGAACGGGACTTGGTACAAGTTAGGATATGGAAGTGTGCTGAGCTCACTCATGGTACTACCTTTAATCCTCTCTGTGTGGTAATACTGCAAATCAGCTTGGTATTTTCTCTCTATTGGTCCATCTGAGATTGGAAACTTACTATTACAGATATAAACGTACTGTACTACTTGTTCCTAGGTACATCAGCAAATTACAACCTTGAGATGATTTGTGTTACAATATTTTGGAAGTAGTAATGCTGTAGAGTCTCAAAGTAATGCAAAACTTAATAAAGCAATAATGGATGTAGAGCACAGGGCCACAAGATGTTGTACCATAGTAAGATGCAGGTCTAGAAACTGGATCGCGCAGTACCAGTTTATTATGCGAGAAACAGGCACAAGGCTCCAATATGGTGCGTAGAGTGTGCGTGCTCATGGGTATGAGGGGATCATTTGAATGAGGTACCGAGGGTGGCAACTGTTCACCCACAAAAAAATACAGATGTGCGGTCTGTTAATTGATGTTAGGCTGAATGAAGAACAAAGGGTATGTCTTGCTTCAAATTGGCAGGACACTACTGCATTACACATGGAACGAGTTCATGGGATGCATTCAAGACAGATTACTAGAACAATGCATCGTGGAACCAATCAGGGAACAGGCTATTTTAGATCTTGTCTTGTGTAGAGACAGGGTTAATTAATAATTTCATAGTAAGGGATCTTCTGAGGAAGAGTGATCATAATATGATAGAATTTCACATTGAGAGTGATGTACTTAAGTCCGAAACTAGAGTCTTAAACTTAAATAAAGCCAACTACATAGGTATGAGGGGCGAGTTGGCTAAGGTAGATTGGGAAATTACATTAAAAGGTATGACGGTAGATAAGCAATAGCGAGTATTTAAAGAAATAGTCATAATTCTCAACGAATATTAATTCCATTGAGAAGTAAAAACTCCACGGGGAAAAATGATCCATCTGTGGCTAACTAAAGAGGTTAAGGATGGTATTAGATTAAAAGAAGAGGCTTATAATGTTGCCAAGAAGCGTAATAAGCCTGAGGATTGGGAGAGTTTTAGAAACTAGCAAAGGATGACCAAAAATGACCAAGAGGGAGAAAATAGAATATGAGAGTAAACTAGAAAGAAATATCAAAACAGATTGTAAGAGCTTCTACAAGTATGTAAAAAGGAAACAAGTAGTGAAAATAAACATGGGTCCCTTAGAGGCGGAGACAGGAGAAATTATAATGGGGAATAAGGAAATGGCAGAGACATTAAACAAATATTTTGTATCTGTCTTCACAGTAGAAGACACAAAAAACATACCAGAAATACTGGGGAAGCAAGGGTCTAATGAGAGTGAGGAACTTAAAGTAATTAATATTAGTAAAGAAATAGTACTGGAGAAGTTAATGGGACTAAAAGCCAACAAATCCCCTGGACCTGATGACCTTCATCCTAGGGTTCTAAAAGAGATGGCTGCAGAGATAGTGAGCTTCCAAAATTCCCTAGATTCTGGAACGGTCCCAGTGGATTGGAAGGTAGCAAATGTAAACCCGCTATTCAAGAAAGAAGGGAGAGAAAAAACAGGGAACTACAGGTCAGTTAGCCTGACATCAGTCATCGGGAAAATGCTGAAATCCACTATTAAGGAAGTTGTAAAAGGGCAGTTAGAAAATCATATTATGATTAGGCACAGTCAACATGGTTTTATGAAAGGGAAATCGTGTTTGACAAATTGATTAGAGCCTTTTGAGGATGTAACTAACAGGGTAGATAAAGAACCAGAGGATGTAGTATATTTGGATTTACAAAAGGCATTTGATAAGGTGCCACACAAAAGGTTGTTACACAAGATAAAGGCTCATGGGGTTGAGGGAAATATATTAGCATGGATAGAGGATTGGTTAATGGGACAGAAAATGGAGAATAGGAATAAACAGATCATTTTCGGGTTGGCAGGCTGTAACTAGTGTTGGGGCTTCAGCTATTTACGATCTATATTAATGACTTAGATGAAGGGACCGAGTGTAATGTATCCAAGTTTGCTGATGATACAAAACTAGTTGGGAAAGTAAACTGTGAGGACACAAAGAGCCTGCAAATAATAATAATAATAATAATTCAACTTTATTGTCATTGCACAAGTACATGAACAACGAAATGTGATCTTGCAAGCTCCCATGACTGGGAGAAGCAAAGCCGCTGCGTCGGTGCGCACCACCATTCCATTTCCACCATTCCTCCTGTCCGACAATCTTCAGCCCAACGCCCGGGCCTGCTCACCAGCCGCTCCTCCTTCCGTGACCTTCTCACCAACCGCCCCTCCTCGGGGCTCCTTCCGTGACCTTCTGCACCTGGTCTTCCCTGATGGTCACCCTCTCCAGGTACTAACCAGGCCAGGCTCTAGCTTAGCTTCCAAGCCTTGCCAGTGACCCTGTCCCTAGTCCCAGGAACAGGGCTATAGACAGGTTAAGTGAGCGGGCAAGAAGGTGGCAGATGGAAATAATTGTGGAAATGTGAGGTTATTCACTTTGGTAGAAAGAATAGAAAAGCAGAATATTTTTTAAATGGTGAGAGATTGGTAAATGTTGGTGTTCAGAGGGATTTGGGTGTCCTTGTACACAAAATACAGAAAGTTAACATGCAGGTATAGCAAGCAATTAGGAAGGCAAATGGTATGTTGGCCTTTATTGCAAGGGGGTTGGAGTACAAGAGTAAGGAAGTCTTGCTGCAATTGTACAGGGCTTTGGTGAGACCACACCTGGAGTACTGTGCACAGTTTTGGTCGCCGTACCTAAAGAAGGATATACTTGCCTTAGAGGCGGCGCAACAAAGGTTCATCAGATTGATTCCTTGGATGAGAGGATTGTCCTATGAGGAGAGATTGAGTAGAATGGGCCTATGCTGTATGGAGTTTAGAAAAATGAGAGGTGATCTCATTGAAACATCTCAGATTCTGAGAGGGCTTGACAGGGTAGAGGCTGAGAGGCTGTTTCCCCTGGCTGGAGAGTCTAGAACTAGGGGGCATAGACTCAGGATAAGGGATCGGCCATTTTGGACTGAGATGAGGAGAAATTTCTTCACCTCAGAGGGTTGTGGATCTTTTGAATTCTCTACTCCTGAGGGCTGTGGATGCTCAGTATATTCAAGGTTGAGATTGATAGATTTTTGGATTCTAAGTGAATTAAGGAATATGGGGATCGAACAGGAAAGTGAAGTTGAGGTCGAAGATCAGACATGATCGTATTAAATGGCGGAGCAGGCTCGAGGGGCCATATGGGCTACTCCTGCTCCTATTTCTTATGTTTCTTATGGGACTTCTGTTCGGTCACACTGTACAGCTCCATATTTTAATCTAAATGTTTAATTTGCTTCAAATCAAACAATACACTGTTAACATAACACTTTTCTAAACTACTTGAATCCAGTATGACATCAGAACACTCTTGCAAAATCATTAATTTGACTTTAATAGGAAATCCTTTCAATCAGGTATAGGCATTTAAATGAGGTGAAATTATAAAAAAAATGACCTCCTGTGGTGTTGCTCATAAATAATCTGGGACCTGGAAGATGGTTTCTGTTGCTCACATGGAAGCCTACACCAGACAGTTGTAAAAACAACACATTTATTGAAGCCATGCATCACATGACTGACACAAGGTAAAAAGCAATTCATTTTACTGATACTGGAAGATACTTCAAAGATATAATGGTCTCGAATTTCCTTGGGGATGGCCTGCCAGTGTAATAATAGCAAGCAGGTACTAGCAAAATGGGGAGGGTCTCGATAATGTTGGCTCTCCACACTGGATAAATGAATGCAGGGATTTCTTCTGGGGCAGGGGTGGATGATGATTGGGTCTGCCCTCTTGCAGTTTGACATAGTAAAAGGAGGCGGGACAGGCAGGATGGTGTCATCGGTTGGAATTGTCTGTAGTCTGTCCCCTGTGCCTCCAACATACTGTATATTGGGATGATACAGGTGTACCGTACCTGTCATTAGAAGGAAGTAGGGCCCACAAAAATGTTCCAGGCTGGGTTCATGGCCTGGAACATCCAAGACCAAATGTTTGGCTCCTTTGAACTTAGCCCTCTTGCAAAGAAGCTGATTTCAATTCTTTACAGCCAGGGGAAATCATCATTTGCAATGTTAACCGATTTTAGTTGCAGGACATCTGTAATGTTTGCAACCTTATATGTGTATATTGTTAATAAAAGTATCCTCCATGCTTACACTGAATATATTTCAAGCACTCCAACATAAAGCACATCATTCATCTCTTTCTGGGATAATGATAGGCGATGGAGGACAGGTGCGGGAATCCATAATGAATATCCTACATGTTGAGGGAATAGATTAATAAGAAGTTGGAGGTGCGATGGTGGTTAAGCTAATTTGGTAACAATGGTCCCTCTAAGCTGTGCGGCCGCACGACCGTGCAGCTGTCTGCTGGTCCCGTACAGCCCAGGGCCGGCTTTTCCAATGTGAAATTTCGCAAATGCGTGAAACTTTGAATGGGCCGTGAAGCCATAACAGGGACCATGCACGCAAAAAAAAATTAGGGGGAAACATTGTTTGGTAACATACTAAATTCTTCGCTTGCGAAAGTGGGCATAAACTGAACTGAAACAGGGGTCTTATATTAACTTGGAGACTCGTTAGGAGTGGCGGGGGCGGATCCGATATCGCATGGGAAATAAGTTCAGACTGTCTGTCTGTGGATTTTTAAACCAGCCACCACATTATCATTTTACTTCTGGGTTTGGCATCGATTGCACGTCAGCGGGCATGATGAGGACCTGCATGATGCAATCTCAACTCCAGTATTTAAAATGCCAATTCAAAAATGGAATTTGCAGGAGCTTGGAGTTGGAAGCAACAGAGGAAGAACTCAGAGTGGAATCAGGACGACCAGAGGCTTCACCCCACTTTAATGATGCCTCGCTTGATGTGCTGCTGGGGGCTGTGAGGAGCCGGAGAGAGATATTCTTCCCCAGCAATGGGAGGAAGAAACCTGCTGGTGAAACCAAGAAGGCGTGGCTGGAAGTGGCCCAGGTGGTCAGCAGCAGGAACATTGTGCCACGCTCCTGGATTGAGTGCAGGAAGTGCTTTAGTGACCTAACCAGGTCAGGAAAGGTGAGTACAGTTGCGCATTCACCGACATCCTGGTGTGCGCATCAACCCACCCCCTCACTCTGCCTTGTCAAGCCTACTCCATCACATCACTCCTTACACCCACTTACCTTGCACATGCACCCATTCTTCTCTTTCTATGCACTTCCTCACATCCCCATCTATCCATCCACCACTGGCACTCACCCCCATCCTTATGCAATTTCATGCCCCTTCCTGATAGTCACCCTCACCAAATGCACTGTGACGTAAGAAAACTACGAAGCACTTGGTTTGAGTATAAAACAAGGCTTTAATCAATTGTTTCACAACCATGAGTTTCTAGTTACATCACCAGTTCCTGGTTACAAAAACGTCCTGAGCAAGCTGGGCCCACGCCCAAGTATTTATACTTTCCTTGGACTGCGCCATCAGCTGGCTGCCCAGTGTTATCTCATGAGTCATTTCTACATGAATGGTAAGATTCATGACACACTGCATCCACAGGGTGAACACATGTCATTACAGTCTATTCTTTCCCCCGTTGCAGGAGAAAAGAGTACAGAACATGAGGGAGAGGGAGAGAACTGGAGGTGGGCCTCCACAGAACTCGCAGCTCACAATGGCAGAGCAGGAGGCATTGGAGATCAATGGTGTTTCAGCGTCCCTGGCCGTCGGAGATCGGGAAACAGAGACCTCCCAGCTACCCGGTGACACAATTAAATATCAGCAACCTAGATGTCGTACAGCACTCAGTCACATTGACTTGATTTCAACAGAGTGAAATATGATCATCTTCATAACGATAACTTGCAACATTCTTACCTTGCCAGTACTAATTCATATTGTTTATCTTTGCCAGGGCCTTCACGCGTGTAGCAGCAGTCGGTGGACCTCAAGGGCGACAAATCTTCAGAGGAGCTGATTTGTTCGGAGGGTGCACCATCACAGGACCCATGCTTACCATGCACCAGCTCAGATACTCGCACTTCGGTGGGTTTGTACCTAATAACTCACACTTCAAAAGTGAGCAAGAGTAGGTGGTAGTGACAGGGACAACAGTGGAGAGTCCGCATTGAAGGGCGCAGTCCTCTCCAAGCTCTGCTCAGCTGGACACAGATGCTGTACTCCGCAGGCCGTCGATGAAAAGGAGAATCATTGAGCAGCAGCACAGAATGTGCGCTGCACTGACAAGCCTTCCAAGTACACTGACTACGATTGCAGAGAGAATGGAGGAGTCTGCCTCAAGCATGAGTGTGTTGGTGTGGCAGGGCATTGCGATGATGTCCTCTTGCATGGATAGAGTGGCCAACTCCTTGGAACATCAAACGCGGCAATCACAAGTCCATGCAGGCCTTGACCATGGCCATGCAGACTCTGGATGCCAACATGTCTGCTGCCTTATATAGGATGACAGATACTTTAGCCTTGGCCTTACAGAGCTGCACTGATCTGCACCAAAGTGCCCTCGAGCAGAGTGGCAGCAGTGAAGTGAGACTGGGCTATGAGAGGGATGATGGTGAAAGGCGACATGGAAGTGGGAACTCCACTCAAAGCGCTTCCACTTCTCACCCGTTGCCCCCCTCAGTCAGTATCCAACATACTGCCTCGTATCCCGATGGCCGAGTCTGCCCCTGCACACGTGCAGGTGGAGCAGTCTTTAGAGGGGTCCTCACAGGTTCCAAAACCTAGAGGACATCAGCCAAGATTATCTCAGCAGTCAGAGTAAGGATGTGAGCAGCCTGCCTCTACCTCTGCTGAAGCCACTGTGGTTGCACCATGTAGGAGCAGTTGGAAACTCAGCCTCTGCCAGTAGACCATGTCGCTGTAGTGCCTCCTATGAGCTGCACGCCTCTGCTGATCCCCTCTCTGCTGTCCAGCTGCAGGTCTCTGAACAGCAGGTTACTGGTCCCCTCTCTGATGTCCAGCTGCAGGTCACTCAACAGCAGGCTGCTCCTCTTGTGTTAAACCAATAAAACAAAAACATTAAACAAATACACCCAATCCAATAAACCCCGAAACAAAACTTAACCCCTTAAATTAAAGTCTGGTTGTTTAAACCAACTACGCACTCCAGTCCCCGCGGCGCCCACCGGTCTCGAAAGAGCTCGAGCTCGCCGGCGGACACCGCGTGCTCCATCTCCAGGGCCACCCGGCCGCGAACATGGCCGCGGAAGAGAGGGAGGCAATCCGGCCGGCAACAGCAGGCTGCTGCTGCTGCTGGTTATATTGCTCCTCATCCAAGGCCCAATCTAAGGCAACCAAAGTGCAACCCATCCTGATGTGATTCAGAAAACCTCCAAAGTGTAGATAGTAAACTCTCAGCAAAAGCACTGTGAACAAACTCCCACGAATAGTTAAGGAAGCAGCTGTGAGTACTTAATATTTAGTGTAGTATTTCCATGAGATTGGTTCAGCCCCCTAAATTGCCGCTGTGTTCTTGCCTTACTTTCATTGCCGAGTTTCAGGAAGCCCGGGAAACCCGTGGATCTGAAAGTCAGTTGAAATATCGCTCCAATTGACCGATTAGCGTATGTTAATATTCAGTTCGCCTCTCTCTCTCTCTCTCTCTCGAGAGAGAGAGAGAGAGGATTGCACGCGAGCAGCCTAATGCGTTCCAGTAAAACGCGCAAATCGGCATGTTGGAGCCAACTTCCTGACGCGCTTGCATATTTCCCTGTTTTCACCCCCACCTGCACCCAAACCCACGTGTACCCCCCAGTCATTGTATTTTCTGTTTCTAGCATGTTATTATAATATTGCAGAAAATAGTCAAACAGATAAGACATGCTTATACCGTGCTAACTTTTCTCTCTACAGAATGGCTGAGATCCAGTGGGGAGTCATGAGTGCCACTTAGAGCAGGCAGGCAGGAAGGCATTTTTCAGCAGCACCATGCATTACCAACCTCTCGCCACACAAGGGCCAATTAAGAGTCAAACTACAAGGCATTTAGATAGTGTGGAACAAGAGGCACGACAGGGTGAGGCACAGGTCGTAGGTAATGAAGGGGCATTGTTATTGATTGAGCAATGTTAGAGACATGTTGCCCAGAGTTCCACAGATCCAAGGGCCCAGCAGAATTGATTGCCAATTTTGGCTTCAAAAGAAGGATAAAGAGGATCCTACGTGAAGATTGAATTGTGTACGAATGACTTGTCTGCAAGAAGTTCAGGTTGTTGAGGAGTTGAGGAGTTGAGGAGTCATCGAACATTCAGTTTTGTGGTAGAATATCTCAAGGTCATTAGCAGTGAGGCTGTCATGGCTTTATAGACTACCACTCTTAAGCCTATAGAAATTGTCTTTTACTCCTTTGGTGAAGTGATAAACAGCACATGGTTTCACAGATCTTGTGGAAGGCCAAAGGTCTTTGCTTCGTATGATCAAAGATGACCACCTGCTGCATTTGCCACTTGCATTATGTGACTGGCACCATGATGGCATCCTACACAAGTGAATGCATAGTATTTGTACATCGTATAGACCACCAGTACAAATGGCAATACTGGAGGCACACCTGCAGATCCCAGATAAGACCTCTGTACCTTTAATTCCCACTGCAGGACTTAAGCAGATAAACTAGTGCAGTATTTGATAAGTAAGGGGGTGAAAGGTTATCGGGGGTAGGCGGGAATGTGGAGTAATCAGATCAGCCATGATCTTATTGACTGGCGGAGCAGGCTTGAGGGGCCGAGTGGCCTACTCCTGTTCCTGATTCGTATGTTCGTATTGAGTGCATGCTGCCCATTGCACATTCTGCCGATTCAGGTAGATGTTAAAAATCCCATGACACTATTCAAAGAGTACAGATTTCTGCAAGTTTTATCTCATTAATAGATTAATTGGTCTTTCATCTCATTGATGTTTGTGGTATCTTGTGACCTGCAAAATAGCTGCCAAGTTTGCCTACAAAATAACAATCATTGAACTTCAAAGTGTTTCATTGATTGTGATGGGTTTTAAAAGATTACTGAGATGTGATAAGGTGCTTTGTGAAGCTAGATCTTTCTTTCTTTAGGAGTAGAACATAAGGTAGACCAAGCGGCACTTCTATATGGAGTACAAAAGGCAGGCACAGCGGAGCATTATGATACACACCATACAGTGTATTTTACACAAATAAACAGAATGTGAATCATTGAAATGTTATTATAACACCTTATTTGCATAAGGCCAAATCAGGTCCTCAGGTCTACACTGCACCAAATGTGCTATTGTAATGAGCTGATAAATGGCAAGTAACATTCGCACCACACAAGTGCCAGGCAATGACTATCTCCAACAAGAGAGAATCTAACCACCACCCCTTGACATTCAACGACATTACCATCGCAGAATCCCCCACCATCAACATCCTGGGGGTCACCATTGACCAGAAACTTAACTGGACCAGCCACATAAATACTTTGGCTACAAGAGCAGGTCAGAGGCTGGGTATTCTGCGACGAGTGTCTCACCTCCTGATTCCCCAAAGCCTTTCCACCATCTATAAGGCACAAGTCAGGAGTGTGATGGAATACTCTCCACTTGCCTGGATGAGTGCAGCTCCAACAACACTCAAGAAGCTCGACACCATCCAGGACAAAGCAGCCCATTTGATTGGCACCCATCCACCACCTTAAAACACTCACTCCCTCTACCACCGGCGCACCGTGGCTGCATCTACAAGATAACTGCAGCAACTCGCCAAGGCTTCTTCGGCAACACCTCCGAAACCCGCGACGTCTACCACCTAGAAGGACAAGGGCAGCCGGCACATGGGAACACCATTACCGCCAAGTTCCCCTCCAAGTCACACACCACCCTGACTTGGAAATATATCGCCGTTCCTTCATCGTTGCTGGATCAAAATCCTGGACCTCTCTTTCTAACAGCACTATGGAAGTACCTTCACCACACGGACTGCAGTGGTTCAAGAAGGCGGCTCACCACCACCTTCTCAAGGGCAATTATGGATGGGCAATAAATGCTGGTTTTGCCAGTGCGCCCACATCCTAGGAAGGAATGAAAAAAAAGTGTTTGTGCTTCATTGTACCATACAAGGAGTGATCATTACAATAAAAATAAGATTAAAACAAATGCAGGCAATCTGAACCAGAAACTTAAAATGCTGGCAATACACAGCAGACCAGTCAATGTGAAGAGAATAGACAAGTTAATGTTTTGGGTGTAACCTTTCATCCGATGATATTGTCACATATTGTTTGTACGTTAAGGGAATTAAATCGTTTGCTGGTGTAACCCCTAGATGGCAAGTCAACTCTCAAATGATTATGTGAGACCAATCAATAACTGCCTGCATCCTTGGGAAACCAGGCATAGTAAAAGTAATTCTTCCTCCCTTTGATACAGGTGGCAAGCAAACTGACTAATGCTGCAGATATGAATTGTGAGGGAGTGGAACGTGGTGGTAGTATAACATTAAGGACGCAACTGCTGCTAACGACATAAAGTAGTTGCGGTGGTTTTTTGTTTGTTCTCTTCGGACTTGCCACAGATTAGTGAGAAAGGTGAGGGGTGGAAATTTCAGGTATTCTGAGGTCTGTAATGTGACTTGAAGGTGATATTAGGACATTGTCAGCTTGTGAGAGTTTTATTGTACTCTCACGGAGCGTGTTTAAGGAACGCAAGAAGAGAGAGAGTGGCAGCGGTGTGATTAATTCATCTGACATTTATGTGCAGAATGCTTCTGTGCAGCCTCTGGTTCATTGGCAGCAATCACTCCGTAACATTAAAAAGGTGGCCTTAACTAGTCCTGGCAGTGCCATGTAGACAGTGGAATGTGGCTGCAAATATGTGTCCCTGAAGTATAGTTAGCTGCAGCCTTCTCAAGCACTGGACCTCAGGAACTTTTGACATTCGTGATGCACTCATTGGATGGAGTAATTCCAAGTGTGGTTGGTGAATTTTCAGTGAGGTCTGATTTCAAAACTACTGCTGTCTCCACTCTTCTCTTCCAGCTCCATAACAAGGTTGTATCTATTCCTCATCTACCAGTAAAACGAAAAAAACATATAAGACCTTGTGATTATAGTACTGGACTAGCAACACAGAAGTTGTGAATGCATAATCCACCACAGTTTGTTGTGAAATTAGTTTCAATAAATCTGGTACTTTGTGGGTTGACATTAGAAGAAAACCACCATGAAAGCTGCTGGATTGTTGTAAAAACCCAACTGGTTCATGAATATCCGACAGGGAGGAACCTACCATCCCCGTCCAGCCTACATGTGGCTCCAGTCCTCCAATATGTGGTTGATTTAAAATGCCTTAAAAGCAACTAAGGATGCACAATACTGGCTTGTCAGTGTTGTCCGCATCCCAAGAACCACTAAAATTTACACCCTGACCAGTGGAAATAGTTTGTCCCTGTTTACCTTATCAAAACCCTTCATAACTTTGAATATCTCTTAACTTCTCTGCTGTACTGAAATGAGTCACATTTTCTCTAGTCTTTCCACATAAATAAAGGAACAAAGAAATGGCAGACCAATTAAATACATACTTTGGTTCTGTCTTCACAAAGGAGGACACAAATAACCTCCCAGAGATGTCGGGGAACATAGGGTCTAATGAAAGGGAGGAACTGAATGAAATCAGTATTTGTAGGGAAATGGTGTTAGGGAAATTGACGGGATTGAAGGCCGATAAATCCCCAGGGCCTGATAATCTACATCCTAGGGTACTTAAGGAAGTGGCCCTAGAAATAGTAGATGCATTGCTGGTCATCTTCCAAAATTCTATAGACTCTGGAACAGGTCCCATGGATTGGAGGGTAGCTAATGTAACCTCACTATTCAAAAAAGGTGGTAGAAAGAAAACGGGGAATCATAGACCGGTAAGCCTGACATCGGTAGTGGGGAAAATGCTAGAGTCCATTATAAAAGGTGTAATAGCAGAACACTTGGAAAACAGTGACAGGATCGGACAAAGTCAACATGGATTTACAAAAGGTAAATCGTGCGTGACTAATCTACTGGAATTTTTTGAGGATGTAACTGGTAGGATAAGGGAGAACCAGTGGATGTAGTGTATTTGGACCTTCAGAAGGCTTTCGATAAGGTCCCGCATAAGAGATTAGTGTGTAAAGTTAAAGCACATGGCATTGGGGGTAAGGTACTGACTTGGATAGAGAACTGGTTGGCAGACAGGAAGCAAAGAGTTGGAATAAACAGGTCTTTCTCCGAGTGGCAGGCAGTGACTAGTGGGGCATCGCAGGGATCGGTGCTAGGACCCCAGTTATTCACAATATATATTAATGATCTAAACGAGGGAACTAGATGTAATATCTCCAAGTTTGCAGACGACACAAAGCTGGGTGGGCGTGTGTGCTGTGAGGAGGATGCAGAGAGACTCCAGTATGATTTGGACAGGTTGGGTGATTGGGCAAATGCTTGGCAGATGCAGTATAATGTGGATAAATGCGAGGTTATCTACTTTGGTGGCAAAAACAGGAAGGCAGATTATTAGCTGAACGGCAATAGATTGGGAGAAGGGGAAGTGCAACGAGACCTGGGTGTCCTTGTGCACCAGTCGCTGAAAGTAAGCATGCAGGTGCAGCAGGCGGTTAAGAAGGCAAATGGTATGTTGGCCTTCATAGCGAGAGGATTCGAGTACAGGAGCAAGGATGTCTTGCTGCAGTTGTACAGGGCCTTGGTGAGACCACACCCTGAGTATTGTGTGCAGTTTTGGTCGCCTTATCTGAGGAAGGATGTTCTTACCATGGAGGGAGTGCAGCGAAGATTCACCAGACTGATACCTGGGATGGCAGGAATGACATATGAGGAGAGATTGGGTCGATTGGGCTTATATTCGCTGGAGTTTAGAAGAATGAGAGGGGATTGCATTGAAACTTATAAAATTCTAACAGGTCTAGACAGACTAGATGCAGGAAGGATGTTCCCAATGGCGGGGGAGTCCAGAACCAGGGGTCACAGTCTAAAGATAAGGGGTAGGCCATTTAGGACAGAGATGAGGAGGAATTTCTTCACCCAGAGAGTGGTGAACCTGTGGAATTCTCTACCACAGAAGGCAGTTGAGGCCAATTCATTCAATATATTGAAGAAGGAGTTAGATATATTTCTTAAGGCTAAAGGGATCAAAGGATATGGGGAGAAAGCAGGGACAGGGTACTGAATTTGGATGATCAGCCATGATCTCATTAAATGGCGGAGCAGGCTCGAGGGGCCGAATGGCCTACTCCTGCTCCTATCTTCCATGTTTCTATGTTTCATCCCTGTTATCATCCTAGTGAATATCGTCTGCATCATCTCCCCAGCCTTGACATCCTTCCTAAAGGAGGACATCCAAAACTCAACAGAGTATTTTAGATACAGCCTAACTAATGATTAGTATTACCTCTTTGCTTTTGTGCTTAATGCCCCTGTTTATAAAACCTAGGGTTCCATATGCTTGTTTTACAGCATTATCAGCTTGGCCTCCCACTTTCAAAAGATTGTGTACCTGAATCTTTAAGACTCTTTGCTCCTCTACTTTTAAAGTTTTACCAGTTAATGTATATTTCCTCTTGTTCTTATGAAAATGTATTACCTTTCAGTTCTCTGCATTAAATCTCATCTGTCATCTATTCGCCCAACCTACTAACCTGTCTACCTGTAGTTGCTTACTGTCTTCTTCACAGCTAACCATGCTCTCTATTTTTGTGTCATTTGCAAATTTTGATATTGTCCTCCCTACTTCCAATGGTAAACTCATTCAACAAACTATGAGCGCAGCTTTACTGCCAAATTTTATTTAAGAGATTTTCATACATTTCGTGTGATTCATTAAATCGTGGAAATTTTCACAATGTGTCTGCAGTGGCCATTAACAAGCAATTAAGCATCTCAATTGCTGTTGCATTCCCTTTCTGCATTGCTAATAAGTTCAGCAGCTCTCTTCACATAGGATTGAAATTTGTAGATCTGCTTGGAGGCCACTTACCAGTGGTGTCCTGCAGGAATTAATGGTAGGGTTATTGAAAAGGGAATGATTCAAAGATATGTGCAAGTGAGGACTATTGATGAAAATAAACTGCTGCAGCAGATCTTGATGCAATGGGGAAATGTGCCTGCATTTGGCAAATGTAATTTAACGTAGATAAATGTAGTGTTATGCACGTGGACAGGGACAATGCCAAGTTTACTTATACCCTACAGGGTATAGAACTAGATTCTGTTGAGAAAGAAAATGATTTTGGTGTTATAGTACGTAATTCTCTTAAGGGCCATGACCAGTGCTGTGAAGCGATGCCCAAAGCAAATAGAGTATTAGGTTGTATTGCTAGGACAATTCAATATACTGTAAAACAAAAAGCACCACATTGTCCCAGCATAAAATCTTGGTTAGGACTCACTTATAATACTGTGTCCAGTTTTGGTCACCTCATAAGGTGGGTGATATGGGGACTCTGGAAAAAGTGCAGAGGAGGGCCACAAGAACGATAACCAGTTTAAAACACCCCAGTCACCCTGATAGGCTTAAAAAGCTGGGTTTGTTTTCTTTAGAGAGGGATGGACTCTGGGTGGATTGGATTGAGGTGTTTAAAATAATTAGTTTTGATCGCCTTAGGGAGTTGAAGAAAACATTTTCAGATTTTTTTTCTCCCTAAATTGGCTTTGGGTTTTTTATCGTTACTTTTGCTTCTCCCAGGAGGTGACATGGCTTCTGGTGGGTGGGGGGGTGTTTGGAATCATGATGCTAAAGGCATCATGACTGTCTGGGGCAAGCTCAATAGACCAGCTGGTCTTTACCTATTCATCATTTTTGTATGAATTTATTTCACAGTTGATAGCCACAAGGGAATATACCTGTTACCTTGCACACAAGAAATCCCGTTACAGAAAAGTAGTTTACTCATTCATTCACTCCATAAACAACAGAGTTTTACTATAAGCAATATTTATCAGTTGTGTGAGAAATTAAGATGGTGGCTGGAACCAATTTGAAAAAGTAAATTGATTGGTTCAAATTACAGCATTTGATTTGAATGCTTTTCAGTCAGATGCTTCTTCGTCCATATTTTAGAAAAATCAGCATGTTTGAATTTCTTATTTGAGCCAATCAGAAAAGCTGCACAACTGTTTTTCTGCTACAGACAAATTTTATTTCCCAGTCTGCTCATTTAATGTGTGAAGTGCTAGCTATTTATATCACAATAAAAGTAGTCAATGCCCACAGTTTGTGGTACATTTGGAATACTGTAGGCCACAATTCAGTGAGAGGTTAGCAAGATATGAAGTATGTACATATGTGTGGTGCACCCCAGATCGTGGTTCGCTGGGCATTTCACAGGCACACTCTTGCATTGCAGACACACCTTGAATGAAGAAGGAATGGCAGTATCCAGAGAATTGTATGCTATATGCTGATTTGCTTTGAAGTACTTATTGTAGATTTAAACTCCCATAACAAAGAGAAGTAATATCTTCAAAAACGGTACAGCATTTGATGTGGGGGAGAATAATGGTTAGAAAATGTAAGTGCCTGTGACCTTAGTGGGAGCTGCATCTTATGCCAGCAGCAGTCAACTATGAACCAGGTCCCTGTTTGAAAAGAACAGGAAGCAGGTGTTGACAAGTGACACCTCGCTGCTGTTGCTGCTGTGCAGGAATTAACATGTAGACCAGAAGATAACATTAATTATCAGTGTGGTTCAGTACTGTCTGATAAATGTATTGTAATATGTTGTTGGAGAAACTGTAACCCTATTAATGTTCAGTACCAAAATATAAAATGTAAAATATGTGCTGTTATACTGCAGGTACTGGTTCAACATTGGTACCTGCTTTAGAAGGTAGGAGCTGTCACACCAACTTTGCATGCACTCTAGTCAGGCAAAGAAGAGCTCTGCATATGTGTATATGCATGCATGCACACTACTTCACTCATACTCGTTAAATTTTTAATATGAGTGAACAGCTAACATTAAAAAGGCATAAAAAGTTCAAAGGCAGTAGCTGAGCTATAGAAATAGAGAATGCAGTTGCACTTGCCAGAATTTGATGCGCCATCAGATAAGGAATGTCATTTGCTAGTTATACAGGTTTTGTATCAATATGACATAATGGTTATGTTACGTCAGAACAAAAACTGCAGTATAATAGGAATATTAGAATCTTGGCTTTATAGAAGATGATTTTATTAGTTTTATTGATTTCATATCTTTAGGAATAAAAGGTCTTGCATTTAGTCTGCACCTCAAAGTGCCACACATGCAAGGTGTCCATTACACTTAAAAATGTCCCCAATGCAAAGTGTTAATCTAAATATAGACTGGAAAAATCAGATGGGCAAAGGTAGCCTAGATGAGGAATTCATAGAATGTTTTCGGGATAGTTTCTTAGAACAGCACATTCTGGAGCCAACCAGAGAGCAGGCTATACTGGACCTGGTATTGTGCATAGAAACATAGAAGATAGGAGCAGGAGTAGGCCATTCGGCCCCTTGAGCCCGCTCCGCCATTTAATGAGTTCATGGCTGATCATCCAAATTCAGTACCCTGTCCCTGCTTTCTCCCCATATCTCTTGATCCCTTCAGCCTCAAGAAATATATCCAACTCCTTCTTGAATATATTTAATGATTTGGCCTCAACTGCCCTGTGTGGCAGAGAATTCCACAGGTTCACCACTCTCTGGGTGAAGAAATTCCTCCTCATCTCAGTCCTAAATGGCTTACCCCTTATCCTTAGACTGCGACCCCTGGTTCTGGACTCCCGCACCATCGGGAACATCCTTCCTGCATCTAGTCCGTCTAGTCCTGTTAGAATTTTATAAGTTTCAATGAGATCCCCTCTCATTCTTCTAAACTCTAGCGAATATAAGCCCAATCGACCCAATCTTTCCTCATACGTCATTCCTGCCATCCCAGGTATCAGTCTGGTGAATCTTCGCTGCACTCTTGCCATGGCAAGAACATCCCTCCTCAGATAAGGTGACCAAAACTGAACACAATCCTCAAGGTGTGGTCTCACCAAGGCCCTGTACAACTGCAGTAAGACATCCTTGCTCCTGTACTCGAATCCTCTCGCTATGCAGGCTAACATGCCATTTGCCTTCTTAACCGCCTGCTGCACCTGCATGCTTACCTTCAGCGACTGGTGCACAAGGACACCCAGGTCTCGTTGCACTTCCCCTTTACCCAATCTATTGTCATTCAGATAATAATCTCTCTTCCTGTTTTTGCCACCAAAGTGGATAACCTCGCATTTATCCACATTATACTGCATTTGCCATGCATCTGCCCAATCACCCAACCTGTCCAAATCGTACTGGAGTTTCTCTGCATCCTCCTCACAGCACACACGCCCACCCAGCTTTGTGTCGTCTGCAAACTTGGAGATATTACATCTAGTTCCCTCATCTAGATCATTTATATATATTGTGAATAGCTGGGGTCCTAGCACCGATCCCTGCGATGCCCCACTAGTCACTGCCTGCCACTCGGAAAAAGACCCGTTTATTCCAACTCTTTGCTGCCTGTCTGCCAACCAGTTCTCTATCCAAGACAGTACCTTACCCGCAATCCCATGTGCTTTAACTTTACATGCTAATCTCTTCTGCGGGACCTTATCGAAAGCCTTCTGAAAGTCCAAATACACCACATCCACTGGTTCTCCCTTATCTATTCTACCAGTTACATCCTCAAAAAATTCCAGTAGATTAGTCAAGCATGATTTTTCTTTTATAAATCCATGTTGACTTTGTCCGATCCTGTCACTGTTTTCCAAGTGCTCTGCTATTACATCTTTTATAATGGACTCTAGCATTTTCCGATGTCAGGCTTACCGGTCTATAATTCCCCATTTTTTCTCTGCCACCCTTTTTAAATAGTGGGGTTACATTAGCTATCCTCCAATCCATGGAAACTGCTCCAGAGTCTATAGCATTTTGGAAGATGACCAGCAATGCATCTACTATTTCTAGGGCCACTTCCTTAAGTACCCTAGGATGTAGATTATCAGGCCCTGGGGATTTATCGGCCTTCAATCCCATCAATTTCCCTAACACCATTTCCCTACAAATACTGATTTCATTCAATTCCTCCCTCTCATTAGATCCTATGTTCCCCGACATCTCTGGGAGGTTATTTGTGTCCTCCTTTGTGAAGGCAGAACCAAAGTATGTATTTAATTGGTCTGCCATTTCTTTGTTCCCCATTATAAATTCCCCTGATTCTGACTGCAAGGGACCTACGCTTGACTTCACCAATCTTTTTCTCTTCACATATCTATAGAAGCTTTTACAGTCAGTTTTTATGTTCCCTGCAAGCTTACTCTCATAATCTATTTTCCCCCTCTTAATTAATCCCTTTGTCCTCCTTTGCTGAATCCTAAACTGCTCCCAATCCTCAGGTTTGCTGCTTTTTCTGGCCAAATTATATGTCCTCTCCTTGGATCTTGTGCTATGCCTAATTTCCCTTGTTAGCCACGGTTGAGTCACCTTTTTTCATTTATTTTAATGCCAAACAGGGATGAACAAATTCTGTAGTTCATCCATGTGATCTTTAAATGTTTGCCGTTGCCTATCCACCATCAACCCTTTAAGTAACATTCCCCTATCCATCCTAGCCAACTCGTGCCTCATACCATCGTAGTTTCCTTTATTTAAATTCAGGACCCCAGGGGGAAAAATTCAGTTGGTTTCCACCTCCCGTTAGTGCCTTAAGAGGGCACAAAGGGGCGCAAAGCAACTAGCGCCCAGGCGAGGCGATATCTGCGCCTCTCGCGGAATTGACCGGACATTTTGCGGCGGCGCTAAACAATACCGCCCAATCTCCTGCGCATGCAGATCTTGACGTCATTCGAGCGTGCAATGCCCTTGGGGCGCTCCGGAATGGAAATTGAGTGGCGCCCCTTCTTTCCGCCTGGCGCTACCAACGACAGGTAGACTGGAATGCTACCCAGTCGCTGTGGTGCTGGGGGGGGCGGGGGGGCTATTTAAAGGGGGCCTCTTCCTGGCTTTTTCTGTGGCAGACATTTTTGCACCACCCGTTCTGAGAGAGAAAGAGAGATGTTGAGAGAGAAAGAGAGACTTCTGCATTGAGTCAACGCTGTCTGAAATAGTTTTGTCTTCTGACCATAACTTGGCAGGTACTTTGGTTTTTGACCTTCATTACTTTGATTGCCAAGATACTATGGGGGCTGCAATGAATGGGGGTGTTGTCCTGTGCCATCAGATTCGGAGGGCACAGAGACGCAGAGAGAGAGTGGCAATCATAGCCAGACGGAGGAGGGCCAACAGGCCTCTGTACAGGAGACCTTACCCTCCCAGGGTATTTCACCAACAATTCTCCTACATTAATATGTCCGAGGAGCAGTGTTTGCGAAGGCTGCGCTTCAGCAAGGAGGTGGTCACTGAGCTCTGCCATCTGCTGCAGCCAGATCTGCAGCCTCAACTGAGGAGCAGGACGTCTCTGTCGGTGGCGGTGAAGATAACAGTGGCTCTGAACTTTTATGCCACCGGCTCATTTCTATTAGCTACTGGGGACATCGCCAATATCTCCCAGTTCGCAGTGCATTGCTGCATCCGTCAGGTCACAAATGCCCTCTATAAAAGGAGACGAGAGTACATCTCTTTCCCCTTGACCCCGGACAAGTAGCATGAACGCGCAATGGACTTTGCTAGGATAGCGGGCTTCCCCATAGAAACATAGAAGATAGGAGCAGGAGTAGGCCATTCAGCCCCTCGAGCCTGCTCCGCCATTCAATGAGAGCATGGCTGATCATCCAATTTCAGTACCCTGTCCCTGCCTTCTCCCTATATCCCTTGATCTGTTTAGCCTTAAGAAATATATCCAACTCCTTCTTGAATATATTTAATGAACTGGCCTCCACTGCCTTCTATGGTAGAGAATTCCACAGGTTCACCACTCTCTGGGTGAAGAGATTCCTCCTCATCTCTGTCCTAAATGGCTTACTCCTTATCCTTAGAATGCAGGGCGCCATTGACTGCACGCATGTGGCTTTGCGTGCTCTGCATGAGAATGCCGAGGATTTCCGCAACCGAGAGGGCTTCCATTCCTTAAACGTTCAGATGGTCTGTGACCACAGACAGCTGATACTCGCTGTCAATGCCCACTATCCTGGCAGCAGCCACAATGCATTCATCCTGCGCCAGACTACTGTGGCAGAACTTTTCTAGGCACCGCATCACCCAGGTGGTTGGCGACTCAGGGACAAGGGATATCCACTGTGCACCTGGCTGATGACACCGCTCCATACACCCAACACCCCTGCTGAGCTGTGGTACAACAAGAGCCATCAAGCTACCAGGAACATCGTTGAGCACACAATCGGTGTGCTCAAGCAATGGTTCCGCTGTCTGGACCATTCTGGAGGAGCCCTGCAGTACTCGCCTGAGTGAGTCTCCCACTTCATTGTTGTGTGCTGTATGCTGCATAACCTGGCAATCCTCAGGACCCAGCCAATGCCACCAGGCCTTGGAGCACCACCAGAGGAGGAGGAGGAAGAGGAGGAGGAAGATGAGGAGGATGATGATCAGCAGCATCAAGGCGGGAGGGAGGCACACAATGTCGAAACTGGAAGGGACGTCCATCAACGGCTGACAGCAAGCCGCTTCTAGGCCCCTGCTGAGGACATGGCTTCTGCCACTGAGAACAACATGAATGAAACCAACCCGCAACCCCTAAGCTGGCCAAGGCAACAATGATTGCAAAGACCAAACATGTACATTTTGAATACAAAAACTTATTTATTTTACAAACACTGTGTGTGTCATTTCCGCATGACAAACTAATAGAAAGGAACACAAAAAAAACAGTCATTAACATAACTGGTTCTCACAACCTGGAGATAATGTCCAAAACACTAAAAAAAATGACCACGAACCTCGGCCTTTAATAAAAAAATGAACAACATTTTGTCACACCTCCTACTTTTTGCCCTTTGAGGGTGACCTCCTTCCCTTGCGCACTTCCCCCCTTCCCACCCTACTGCACCTCCGTAATGGGACCCCAGTGGCTGCAGCAAGGCTGGTAGAAGGCTGCTGATTGTCACAACCTGAGACTGCAGATGCCCTTGAAGGACGGCCTCGACCAGCCCTGGGCCTGGAGGGCCCGGCTACACACTGCACCAACTCTGCATGGGCGGCAGCAGTCTGTCCTACAAGCAGTGGCAAGTGCGGTGAAAAAGTGACAGTGGTGGCAGCAGGAATGCTGTCATCTTGAGAGAGCACAGCAACACCCTGCTCGACGGACACACTGCCAATCTCTGGGTACAGTATAGACCTTCTGCGCTCCACCGCGCCAACCAGAGCCTCCAAGGCCCGCTCGCTGAAGCAATGTGCTCGCTCCCTGGCCCTCTCCATAGTCCTTGCCTGCAAGATTTAGCCACAGGTCTGTCCAGGCTGAGATTCAAGGCTCCAATGAGCAGGGTGTGGCTGGAGAGCAAGATCGACCCTCCCCTTTAAGATCTGACCGGCGCCAGTGTGTCTGTGTTCAATCGGTAACTTACAGCACCTGCGCTGCGCCTGCGCTCTGAGGTAGCGCCTCGCTCCTCGGCCTTAGCGCCTTAAGAGAGGTGTGTTGCACCTGATTTAGCGCTCCAATCACCTCCGGGGGCGATAAAAGCCAAGTTTGCCGTCGAAGGTGATAATTAGCGCCAGGCGCTAAATTTTGCGCATGGCCGATAAATGGCGCCCCAAACAGGGCGATACTGGACTTCTCCCCCCAAGTCTCTGAGTCAACGACTTCACTCTCCATTTTATTGAAGAATTCTATCATATTATGATCGCTCCTCCCCAAGGGGCCTCGCACAACAAGATTGCAAATTAATCCTTTCTCATTACATAATACCCAGTCTAAGATGGCCTGATCTCTAGTTGGTTCCTCGACATATTGGTCCAGGAAACCATCCCGTATACACTCTAGGAATTCCTCCTCCACAGTATTGTAACTAATTTGGTTAGCCCAATCTATATGTAGATTAAAGTCACCCATGATTACTGCTGTGCCCTTATTGCACGTGTCTCTAATTTCCCATTTAATGCCATCCCCAACCTCAGCATTACTGTTTGGGGGTCTGTATACAACTCCCACTAACGTTTTCTGCCCCATGGTATTTCTCAGCTCTGCCCATACAAATTCCACATCATCAGAGCTAATATCCTTCCTTACTATTGTGTTAATCTCTTCTTTAACCAGCAATGCTACCCCACCTCCTTTTCCTTTTTCCTGTCCTTCCTGAATATTGAATACCCCTGGAGGTTGGTCTTGGTCATCCTGGAGCCATGTCTCCATAATCCCAATTATATCATATCCGTTTACATCTACTTGCGCAGCTAATTCATTCACCTTAATATGAATGCTCCTCGCATTAAGACACAAAGCCTTCAGGCTTGATTTTTTAACACTCTTAGTCCTTTTAGAATTATTATTTACTGTGGCCCTGTTTGATTTACACCCTTGATTTCTCTGCCTTCCACTTTTGCTTTTCTCCTTCCGGTCTTTTGTTTCTATCCTTGCTTCCCTTTCCTCTGTCTCCTTGCACAGGTTCCCAACCCCCTGCCATTTTAGTTTAAACCCTTGAGATAGGATTAATTAATGAAGGTGCCCCTAGGTAGCAGTGATCATAATATGATTGAATTTTACATTCAGTTTGAGGGAGAGAAGAGTGGGTCCAAGACTAGTATTTTAAACTTAAATAAGGGCAATTATGAGGGCATGAAAGCATAGCTAGCTAAAGTGTACTGGCAAATTAGGTTAAAGGATAGGTCAACAGAGTTGCAGTGGCAGACATTTAAGGGGCTATTTCAGAATACACAGAATATATACATTCCAACGAGAAAGAAAAATTCCAAGGGGAGGACCCACCATCCGTGGTTAACTAAAAAAGTTAAGGATAGTATCAAACAAAGAAAAAGCATATAATTGCACAAAGATGGGTGGCAGGTCAGAAGATTGGACAGAATATAAAAAACAGCAAGAATGACGAAAAGATTAATAAGGAAAGACAAATTAGAGTATGAGAGAAAGCTAGCTAGAAATATAAAAACAGATAGTAAAGCTTCTCTAGATATTTAAAAAAGGAAGCTATTATTAAAGACGTTATAGCAGGGCACTTAGAAAAGTTCAAGGTAATCAGGCAGAGTCAACATGGTTTTGTGAAAGGGAAATCATGTTTAACCAATTTATTGGAGTTCTTTGAGGAAGTAACATGTGCTGTGGATAAAGGGGAATCGGTGGCTGTACTGTACTTAGATTTCCAGAAGGCATTTGATAAGGTGCCACATCAAAGGTTATTGCGGAAAATAAAATCTCATGGTGTAGGGGGTAACATATTGGCATGGATAGAAGATTGGCTAGCTAACAGGAAACAGAGAGTAGGCATAAATGGGTAATTTTCTGGTTGGCAAGATGTAACGAGTGGTGTGCCATAGGGATCAGTGCTGGGGTCTCAACTTTTTACAATTTATATAAATGACTTGAATAAAGGGACTGAAGGTATGGTTGCTAAATTTGCCAATGACACAAAGATAGGTAGGAAAGTAAATTGTGAAGTGGACATAAGGAGGCTACAAAAGGGATATAGATAGGTTAAGCGAGTGGGCAAAGACCTGGCGAATGGAGTACAATGTGGGAAAATCTGAAATTGTCCATTTTGGCAGGAAGAATAAAAAAGAAGCATATTATCTAAATGGTGAAAGATTTCCGAGCTCTGAGATGCAGAGGGATCTGGGTGTCCTAGTGCATGAATCTCAAAAGGTTAGTATGCAGGTACAGCAAGTAATTAGGAAAGCTAATAGAATGTTATCGTTTATTGCGAGGGGAATTGAATACAAAAGTAGGGAGGTTATGCTTCAGTTATACAGGGCATTGGTGAGACCACATCTGGAGTACTGTGTACAGTATTGGTCTCCTTATTTAAGGAAGGATGTAAATGCATTGGAAGCAGTTCAGAGAAGGTTTACTAGACTAATACCTGGAATGGGCGGGTTGTCTTATGAGGAAAGGTTGGACAGGCTAGGCTTGTATCCATTGGAGTTTAGAAGAGTAAGAGGTGACTTGATTGAAACATATAAGATCCTGAGGGGTCTTGACAGGGTGGATGTAGAGAGGATGTTTCCTCTTGTGGGAGAATCTAGAACTAGGGGTTACTGTTTAAAAATAAGGGGTCGCCCATTTAAGGCAGAGATGAGGGATAAAAACTTTCACAGAGGGTCGTGAGTCTTTGGAACTCTCTTCCTCAGAGGGCGGTGGAAGCAGAGTCTTTGAATATTTTTAAGGCAGAGGTAGATAGATTCTTGGTGAGCAAGGGGGTGAAAAGTTATCGGGGGTAGGCAGGAATGTGGAGTAATCAGATCAGCCATGATCTTATTGAATGGCGGAGCAGGCTCGAGGGGCCGAGTGGCCTACTCCTGCTCCTAATTCGTATGTACTTTGAGGTGTCATGTTTGCTTCTGGTTGGCTCAAGTATATTAAAAGGACAATAAATCATTGTTCACTGAACATTGCTGAGTAGGCATAAGAAATCTATCAACAAACAACAAGCAGGCAGGAAAATACCAATTAAAAGCAGTAAAAAATTACCAATAAACAACTGGCAAGGAGGAGAAGGTGAACTAACAAAATCAATCAAATAATTTCATCACAGTTTTCACCCACCATTTTCCTACTTCAGTCAGTTCAGTATGTTCAGCTAAAAATAAAATTTGCAACACAATAAACATGTACAAAATTACACAATTCAGAACATTCACTAAATGTATCAATTAAATTGGTCATTTAATTTTAGAACCTGAAAGAACATATCAATACTGTTAGTCCTTCATTTTAGATCTCCCTGCAAGATAGTTTCCCCACACAGGCCTACTACTCCACCTCGGGCCTGGCGCTTGAGTTCAGCTTCAATCTCAGAATTATAAATTTCACCTGAGCATTAGATAGTGGGGATTTCAAGTTGCTATGGACAAATGCTGTATCTGTCTATGTTTGTGATAGAGAAAGAGATGCATCTTAGGAGTTGTAGTTTTAACTCTGTTCTTGTAGAACTGTAATAGCCAGAGTGAACTATGACAACCTATGTTACATGACAGCCAGATTAAACAAAAGGGGGGAAAAAGTCAGTTACGCCCCATTTGGGGTGCGATTATTGGCCGTGCGCAAAGTTTAGCGCCTGGCGTTAATTATCGCCTCCAACTGCAAACTTGGCTTTTATCGCCCCTGGAGGTGATTGGAGCGCTAAATCAGGTGCTACACACCTGTTTTAAGGCGCAAAGGCCGAGGAGCGAGGCGCTAACTCAGAGCGCGGGCGCAGCGCAGGTGATGTCAGTTAGCGATGGAACACAGACACACTGGCACCGGACAGTTCTTAAAGGGGAGGGTCGATCTTGCTCTCCAGCCACACCCTGCTCATTGGAGCCTTGAATCTTGGCCTGGAGAGACCTGTGCCTAAATCTTCCAGCCAAGGACTATGGAGAGGGTGAGAGAACGAGCTCAGTGCTTCAACGAGCGGGCCTTGGAGGCTCTGGTTGGCACGGTGGAGCGCAGAAGATCTATACTCTACCCTGAGAGTGGCAGGAGGCCTTTGCCGCGCGAGTACAGAAGAGTGTGGAGGGAGGTGGCTCAGAACATCTCCTCCAGGAGCATAATGCCCAGGACCCATACTCAATGTCGAAAAAAGTTCAACGATCTCACTCGGGTCATCAGGGTGAGTGGCTTTTTTTCAATACCTCTCCATCCCTCCATCTCAACCTCACTCAATGGCCAGAGGGTCTTAAAACCCCAATGCCCAACATTCATCCAACACCTAAGGCCCTCTCATGAAAGACACACGCACATTCCACACTTTGCATACAGTAAGGGCTATTTACCTATGGGAGGCACATCAAGCAAGACCATGGCTGCATACAGTAAGGGCTAATCAATTATGGGAGGCACATCAGGCAAGACCATGGCTATATATTTACTCAGACGCCATCCTTTTTCTTGCAGGCCAAGCTATCTCATAATAGGAGACAGCAGCAACGGACGGGTGTAGGGTGGCCTCAGCTCCAACCCCTCAGCGATCTTGAGGCGCGCGTCCACAGGATTGTGGCAAGCCAGGTGATCGGTCCCGTCGCCCCTGGAGAGGCTGATTCCCTTCTGGACAGCAATGGTAAGGTCATCGCCTTTTTGTCCTCTCTCCTTCCACTTATCCCTCACAACACCAGCCTTTGACACTTTCAATCCAACTTACTAAATCACTGCACTCATTCCTCCCTTACTGCCCTCCTGTCCTCACGCTAAAGCCACTCTTGTACCTCCCTGCTTTCAGATGGTGATTCACCAGCTGAGGAGACAGGCCCTCAAGATGCCAGTGGGAGTGAAGCTGCAGGCGAGGAGGAAGAGGAAGCCGGAGCATCAGCACCACCCTCTCCCAAAGAAGCCCATGCCCACACTGGGAACACGCCTTCCCTGGAGGGGAGCAGGGGGGAAGGGTCTGATGAGGGTGAAGCTCCAGGACCCAGCGGGCTGCAGCAACGCGATGGGTGTAGGGAAGCTCGGGGGCCTTCTCCCCGGAGGGAGAGTATGCCAGCGAGTCCTGCTGCACTGGACGCAGAGGAGGAGCGGCTCATCGCTGAAATGAACACCCAGGCAGTGCACAGGCACACTGAGCTCATGGGTGCAGTGGAAAGGGTGCCCGAATACATTGAATCACTGGCAAGGAGTGTGGAGCACTTCGCTGTAGTACAGGCGAATGCCACGCTAAAGCTTAGTGCTGCAATTCAGTCACTGGCTGCCATGAACCCATCTCAGAATGCTCTCATGCAGACTCAGATTGAGGCCACGCAAGCACTGACTGCTGCCATCGTCGCTGGTTCGGACACATTTCCCCGGGGCTCTCACTGCGCCGCAGCAGGCCAGCAATCTGTGCTCCAGCAGATTACTCCAGGTGCTGATGTGCTGCCCCGTGGGAGTGCCAGTGTGTCGGTCGAGCAGGGAATTGCTGTCCTCTCTCAAGATGACAGCATTCCTGCTGCCACCATTGTCACTTCCCCATTGCACTTGCCACCACCTGTAGCCCAGATTGCTGTCACCCATGCAGAGTTGGTGCAGTCTGCAGCCGGGCCCTCCAGGCCCAGAGCTGGTCAAGGCCGTCCTTCAAGGGCATCTGCAGTCTCAAGTTCCGACAATCAGCAGCCTTCCACCAGTCTTGCTGCAGCCACTGGGGCCCCATTACGGAGGAGCAGTAGAGTGGGAAGGGGGGAAAGTGCGCAAGGGAAGGAGATCACCCTCAAAGGGCAAAACGTAGGAGGTGTGACAAAATGTTTGACAATTTTTTAATAAAGGCCGAAGTTCATGTTCAAACTTTTGTTTAGTGTTTTGGACATTAGCTCCAGGTTGTGAGAACCAGTTATGTTAATGACTGTTTTTTTGTGCTTCTATTAGTTTGTCATGAAGAAATGACACACACAGAGTTTGTTAAATAAATAAGTTTTTGTATTCAAAATGTACATGTTTGGTCTTTGGAATCATTGCTGCCTTGGCCGGCTTAGGGGTTGCGGGTTGGTTTCATTCATGTTGTTCTCAATGGCAGAAGCCATTTCCTCAGCAGGGGCTTAGAAGCGGCTTGCTATCAGCCGTTGACGGACGGGCCTTCCAGTTTCAACATTGTGGGCCTCCCTCCCGCCTTGGTGCTGCTGATGATCATCCTCCTCTTCCTCCTCCTCCTCCAGTGGTGCTCCAAGACCTGGTGGCATTGGCTGGGTCCTGAGGATTGTCAGCTTATGCAGCATGCAGCACACAACTATGAAGAGGGAGACTCACTCAGGCGAGTACTGCAGGGCTCCTCCTGAGTGGTCCAGATAGCAGAACCGTTGCTTGAGCACGCCGATTGTGTGCTCAACGATGTTCCTGGTGGCGAGATGGCTCTCGTTGTACCGCAGCTCAGCAGGGGTGTTCGGGTTATGGAGCGGTGTCATCAGCCAGGTGCATAGTGGATAACCCTTGTCCACGAGGAGCCAACCACTTGGGTGATGCGGTGCCTGGAAAAGTTCTGCCACAGCAGTCTGGTGCAGGATGAATGCATCATGGCTGCTGCCAGGATAGCGGGCATTGACAGCGAGTATCAGCTGTCTGTGGTCACAGACCAACTGGACGTTTAACGAGTGGAATCCCTTGCGGTTGCGGAAATCCTCTGCATTCTCATGCGGTGCACGCAATGCCACATGCGTGCAGTCAATGGCGCCCTGCACCATGGGGAAGCCCGCTATCCTCGCAAAGCCCAATGCACATTCATGCTGTTTGGCCCGGGTCATCGGGAAAGAGATGTACGGGCGTCTCCTTTTATAGAGGGCATTTGTGACCTGACGGATGTAGCAATGGACGCGAACTGGGAGATATTGGCGATGTCCCCAGTAGCTGCTTGAAAGGAGCCGGTGGCATAAAAGTTCAGAGCCACTGTGATCTTCACTGCTACCGACAGAGACGTCCTGGTCCTCAGTAGAGGCTGCAGATCTGGCTGCAGCAGGTGGCAGAGCTCAATGACCACCTCCTTGCTGAAGCACAGCCTGCGCAAACACTGCTCCTCAGACAAATTAATGTAGGAGAATTGTTGGCGAAATACCCTGGGAGGGTAAGGTCTCCTGTACAGAGGCCTGTTGGCCCTCCTCCGTCTGGCCATGATTGCCACTCTCTCTCTGCGTCTCTGTGGCCTCCGAATCTGCAGGCGCAGGATGACGCCCCGAATCAGTGCAGCCCTCATAGTATCTTGGCAATCAAAGTAATGAAGGTCAAAAACAAAAGTACCTGCAAAGTGATGCTCTGTAGCCAAAACTACTTCACACAGCGTTGACTCTATGCAGAAGTCTCTCCTTCTCTCTCTCAGAATCTCTCTGTCAGAATGAGTGGTGCAAAAATGTCTACCACAGAAAAAGCCAGGAAGAGGCCACCTTTAGATAGCGCCCCCCCAGCTCCACACCGACTGGGAAACGTTCCAGTCTATCTGTCGTTGCTTGCGCCAGGCGGAAAGGAGGGGGGCGCCACTCAATATCCTGTCCCGGGCGCCACACGGGCGATGCACGCTTGAATGACGTCAAGATCTGCGGGCGCAGGAGATCGGGGCGGTACTGTTTAGCGCCGCCGCAAAATGTCTGGTCAATTTCGCGAGCGGCGCAGACATCGCTGCGCCCGGGCGCTAGTTGCTTTGCGCCCCATTAGCGCCCTCTTAAGGCACTAAAAGGAGACGCAAACCAACTGAATTTTTCCCGCAAGGACTCTACAGCTGGGGTGGGGGGAGTAGAGGGTTATAGTTTCTGTTTACAAATTCTGTAGGGATCAGAGAGATGCATTGTGAGAGTTGTAGTTTTTACCCTGCTGCTGAAGAACTATGCTGTCCAGTGTATACATTGTGACATTACAATTCGACAGAAAATTTACAAATGGCAACAATGAGGCAAGAGCAGCAGGGGAAAAAAAATCAGCTTTTAAAATATTAAAGCCACGAAATAACTACAACTTATTTTTGTGCCACTGAACGAGATTGATCTTTGCTGAGCTCAGACACTGCAGCCAAAATTAGTCAGTCAGTCAGGCTTGGAACAACTTGAATGATCAACTTGCTCAAGGTACCGGTGATTGCACACTTGGCAAAGGTCTTTCTGACGCAGTGGTACAACAGATAAAGGAACTGCAAATCCACCAAAAGAAGTAAGAGGGAGAAAAAACATTTTATAATTATGCAACTAACAGAAAAAGATGGAAGATTTTGCGGAGGAGGAGGAAAGAATAAACATATATAACTGTATCTTAAACGCCTATTCAAAAGCCAGTAAAGCAAAAAAGAAATGAAATCAATTATTTAGAATAAGAGGTTTAGAGGAATGAAGGATAGAAAAGGATATGTGTCCTATAAATTCAACAGCGCAGCACCTGATTTTCGCTAACTGGCCTACTGAGCCCCCAGTCTGGCGGGCAGGATGCACATGCACATTTCTTGCTGGAAGTGCGCCACCTGCCATATTGGGAAAGGAAAATAAATAGGCGCCCTTTACTCATGACTGAAGCTTTTGCATATACAAATAAGGGACCTAAAGCCTGTTTGAGGCTCCCAATTCACGATTGGTTTGCCCTGAAGCAGCCTGCACCAAAGCCGGCTGCATTCAGGGAAACCAGACCTTGGGATCGCCTGCGACCTACGATTTTCATATTTACTTACCTGAATGTGGAGCGTGGAGGAGCAGGTGTGCCCCTCCCGACCCCACATTTAAGGAACGCTTGCCACCGCTCCCGACGACCCCAATCACCGCCACTCCCGACTCCCACCCAATCGCTGCCATTACTGACTCCCAGTCCTCTCCTGACCCCTGATCCGCCCACCCCGATCCTCCACAATTCCCGGACCCGAACTGAACCTGAGCCCCGGCCCCGATCCCGGATGGACATACCTGAGGGCCGCTGCGACGCTAGCAGCAGCCTGATCTTGCACTCCTATTTGCTAGCTGACTGTTGCACCTTGCTGGCTCCATTATAATGAGGCCCAAGTCCCAGTATTGGGCTCACCTTGGACCTCACCATTCAGGCGCAGGGTATTTTCCCTGTGCACCCCCCGTGTGCCTAAAAATGGGCGTGCTCGAATTTCTAGACCCTGGTATCATAAGCAAGTTTTGCACATGGTAGGTAAACAGTATTGCAAGTACTGTATTATATCAGTGATGTCTCATATCTTTTAGTATTATTTAGCTGTGTAATATTTTTACTTCATATCTGTAATGTGATATATTGCTTCAGTAAGTATTCTGTATTACAACAGTGGGCATTGTGGGAGATCTACTTGTGGTGTATGTAACCTGTTCCACCTTAAGAGAACTACCTTAAGAGATGTACTACTTTCTCTTGGCTGCTGTATACTGTAATACTGTAATACCGGTGGTGAACACACCGGTATATAAGTGTTGTGCAAGGATTTGCTGGGCAGTTCAGCGCTGACCTTCGAATAGTAAAGACCTGTTAAAAGTTATTCTTGTTGTCTGTGTCCAGTGATTGATCCTAAACCTAACTGGAACATACAGACTCAACAGTGGCGACGAGTCCGATCTTACCCTGCGGCAAAATTACATCCAAGGCAGCTTCGTCCTCAAAACGGGCGTCGAGAAGAGGCATCCGCCCTCATCATCCTGCTGAGCACCATCGCACGGGAGGCATCGAGAACCCGGGTTAAAAAGAAAAAGAATTCTGACCACGAAGCCCTCCATCAGCGACAGGCAGTGTTCATCCCTTCTACCACGGTGGTGGGTAAGCCGATCAGCGACACGAGCAGAAAGTCGGCCGCGTTGACTGTGGAGTAGGGGAGGGAAAACGGAGGAATAAGGGCGGAGGGCTCGACCACGGCCGGTAGAAAGGGCCGGGCTGCAATCGAGGCTGAGAGGCGCAGCGACTGGGGCAGCTTAAGGCTCGAGAGCCGCGGAGAACTCAAACGCAGCCGGTGTACAGGACCGGGCTGCGAGCGGGGCTGCGAGGCAAAACAGCATCGGGGAGTTGAGAAGCTTAAGGCACGAGAGCCGCGGAGAATTCAAACGCAGCCGGTGTAAAGGACCGGGCTGCAAGCGGGGCTGCAAGGCAAAGCAGCGTCAGGGAGTGAGAACCGCTGGGGAGGCGAGAACGGCAGCAGCAAGGCAATCGCCGTTGCAGCCAGCGGGGGAAGAAGGCAGACGCGGGAATCTGCCATTGTAGTCGGCGGGGGAAGAAGACGAGCGCGGGAAAGACCGCCAAGCGCAGGAAGCCACCAATTTAGTAGGCGGGGGAAGAAGACAAGCGCAGGAAGCCGCCATTTAAAAAAAAAAAAAATTTTTTTTTAACCTTGCAAGCATGCGTAAACATGGGAGCATTAATACCTTTGATAGTGATGTCGAAGATTGGACCACGTATGTAGAACGCATGGAAGTTTATTGTAAAGCAAATAAGGTACCAGATGATGAGAAAGCATTAACCTCATTAAGCTCAATGGGGGCAAAGACATACGGGCTATTGAAGCACCTTCTATCACCAATTAAACCGGCGGATCAGACCTTTGCGAATATTGTTACTGTCCTGAAAAATCATTTAAACCCCACGCCGCTGATGATAGCGGAACGATTTAAATTTTACAGAAGAACGCAGTTGAAAGACAAAAGCAACGCTGAATTTTTAATTGAACTACGTAAGCTATCGAAGTACTGTCAGTTTGGGACAGGGCTAGCAGATGCGCTGAGAGATAAATTTGTGTGTGGATTGTTAAAAGGAACACAAAAGCGACTGCTTGAAGAGAATGATCTTACGCTTGATAAAGCTGTCACTGTTGCAGCATCGCAAGAAGCCGCAGCAAGAGGCACTGCGGAAATGCAGCTATGGTCACCGGAACTCTGTACCAATCAAATGGTCTTGAGTACAGTAAAATGTTATCATTGTGGAAAGACAACACATGATCAGAACCAGTGCTGGTTCAAAAATCAGGAATGCAGAAAATGTGGCAGGCTTGGTCACATAGCTAAAGTATGCCGGTCAGGAAAGAAGACCAGCAACAAAAAGTCACCGCAAGAAAAGTACAAAAAGGTACACAAGGTGACAGAGAACAGTTCGAACGAACAGAAGTCAGATTCAGACGCCAGCAGTAATGAACTGGGTAGTCTAAGAGTACACAATGTTGGTAAGGAAGCAGACCTCCAAACAATTTGGGTCACACTTCAGATAGCAGGAGTCCAAGTGAAGATGGAATTGGACACTGGATCGGCATTGACGGTCATGAATAAGAAAGATTACAAAAGGTTATTCCCACATATTCCCCTACGGGATACGGAGATTGTATTGAAAACATACACGGGGCAAAGAGTATACCCCATCGGGAAGATAGAGGTAAAGGTGGTCCACAAGGGCAAAGAAAGCCGAGGAATGGACTTATATGTGCTACCTGAGGGAGGTCCACCACTACTGGGACGGGAGTGGATTAGGAAAATAAATATGGACTGGCATTCCTTAAAAGCACTAACGGTAGATTCCGGTACAAAAGATGTCAAACCTAAACGATTGTCCAGAATATTGGACGATGCTAAAGAGGTGTTCCAACAAGGACTGGGAACACTGAGAGGAATTACGGCAAACATCAAGATTGAAGAACATGCAAACCCGAAATTTTTCAAAGCCAGACCGGTACCTTATGCAATACGACCTGCTGTGGAAGCTGAGCTGGAAGGGCTAGAACATTCAGGAGTACTGTCTAAGGTAGACTGGAGTGAGTGGGCCACGCCCATTGTCCCAGTCATGAAGCGTTCATCGAGCAACAAGCCGGGGGAACCGGGGAAGGTTCGCATCTGTGGTGATTTCAAGATCACTGTTAATCCGGTGCTTCACACGGTGCAGTATCCGCTTCCACGGATTGAGGATATCTTCGCTTCATTGTCTGGCGGGAAATACTTCACCAAGATAGACCTGGCGCAGGCGTACTTACAGATGGAAGTTGAGGAAGAGTCACGCCAGTATCTCACGATCAACACGCATAGAGGCTTGTACCGGTATAATAGACTGGTTTTTGGAGTGGCATCGGCTCCAGCAATTTGGCAGAGGGCCATGGAGCAGGTATTACAGGGAATTCCAGGTACACAATGTTACCTGGACGATATTCTGATTACAGGAGATGATGACGAGGAACACCTTGCAAACTTGGAACTGGTGCTCACCAGATTGAAAGAATATGGTCTTCGAGTTAATCGCCAGAAATGTAAATTCTTTCAGAAGCGGATCTCGTACTGTGGTCATGTCATTGACCAGGAGGGGCTTCATAAGTCTCCTGACAAGATTGAAGCTGTTGTGAAGGCTCCCGCTCCAGATAATGTATCCCAATTGAGGTCGTTTCTAGGGTTGATTAACTATTACCATAAGTTTCTGCCAAATTTATCCACGGTGCTGCACCCGCTGAACACTCTTTTGCAGAAGGGAGTACCATGGAAGTGGAGCGAGGACTGTAAGAGGGCCTTTCGCGAAAGTAAGGCATTGATCACCTCAGAGGAAGTGTTGGCTCACTTCAACCCAACGCTGCCTATTCGTTTGGCTTGTGATGCTTCTCCATATGGTATTGGGGCAGTACTCTCACACAAGTTGCCAAATGGCCAGGAGAGGCCAGTTGCATTCGCATCCAGATCATTGACCTCCGCTGAGCGAAATTATGCTCAGATAGATAGGGAGGCTCTCAGCCTTGTGTGGGGAGTAAAGAAGTTTAATCATTACTTGCAGGGCCAAAAGTTTACGCTTCTGACAGACCACCAGCCGTTGGTATCCATTTTTAACCCTAAGAAGGGTGTTTCGGTGATGACAGCACAGAGACTTCAGAGATGGTCCCTTTTCCTAGGGGCACATCAATATCAGATAGAATTCAAAGGTACAAAGCAGCATGGTAATGCTGATGGGCTGTCGCGCCTGCCACTACCTACAGAGGAGGAGGCACCGACGGTTGACCCTGTCGAGTTATTTCACTCGACCATCATCGAATGTTTACCAGTCACCAATGCAAGTATTGAAAGAGAAACCAGGAACGACCCGACACTGTCCAGGGTCTACGAAGTGACAGTGAAGGGATGGCCAGCACATGGTGATCCACTGTTACCGGCATTCTCAGCAAGACGAGAACAGCTGTCCGTCTGTCAAGAAACATTGATGTATGGAACAAGGGTGATTATTCCTCCTAAGTTAAGAGAGAGAGTTCTAAAGGAACTGCATGAAGATCATCTGGGGGGAGTCAAGATGAAAAGCCTTGCTAGGGCTTATGTGTGGTGGCCGGGTATCGACCAACAGATAGAGGAGCTGACGAAAAGCTGCTCAGGGTGCCAAAAAGTGCAAAATGCACCTCCGATTGCACCGCTGCATCCATGGGAATGGCCTTCAACCCCATGGTAACGTGTACATATTGACTTTGCTGGTCCTTTCATGGACTCCATGTTTTTAATTGCGGTGGACGCACATTCTAAATGGCCAGAAGTGATTAAGATGACTACCACTACCTCGGAAAAGACGATCGCGGTGTTAAGAACGATATTTGCGAGAAATGGATTGCCAGAACAAATATGTTCAGACACCGGACCGCAGTTCGTGTCAGAAGAATTCCAGGGATTCATGAAGAAGAATGGGGTGAAACATTATACCTCTGCCCCATATCATCCGGCTACAAACGGGTTGGCCGAGAGATTTGTACAAACGTTTAAAAAAGCAATAAAGGCCATGAGCGAAGATCAGATTCCACTACAACACAAGGTGGACAAATTCCTACTGGCATATCGAAACGCCACTCATGCAGTGACAAACCAAAGTCCTGCCATGATGTTCTACAACAGGAGGTTGCGGTCCAGGTTGGACTTGTTAAAACCAAATGTGCGGAGGGAAGTTGAAAACAAACAGTTCCAGCATATAAATAACAAGACCACTCGGAGTTTCGAAATAGGACAACCAGTGTTAGCCCGGGACTATAAAAACGAGAAATGGCAATCTGGAACAATTCGGGCCAGACAAGGACCCCTGATGTACACGGTAGATATTGGTGAAAATGTAATACAGCGCCATGCTGACCAACTGGTAGAATCGAGAACAAGGGTCGAACCCATGGTTACGGCAGAGACAACCGTGAAAGAAGTTAGTGAACCTGAAGCATCTACCTCAGAAGTGAATGTACCTGATGATGATGTCCAATCCATAAGAGACCAACTAGATGAGTCACCCCAGCAACGAGAATCAGAGACCCCTGAAAGGCGTTATCCAACTCGAATCAGGAGGCCTCCTCAGAGACTGAATCTTTGAACTGTTTTGCATGAAGTTGTATATATATATGTTATTATGTTATGTTAAATGGGGATATAACTGTTAAGCTAAAAAGGGAGGATTGTGGTGTATGTAACCTGTTCCACCTTATGAGAACTACCTTAAGAGATGTACTACTTTCTCTTGGCTGCTGTATACTCTAATACTGTAATACCGGTGGTGACCACACCGGTATATAAGTGTTGTGCAAGGATTTGCTGGGCAGTTCAGCCCTGACCTCCAACCAGGAAAGACCTGTGTGCTTTTCTGGCTGTCTCAAGCAGCAAGAGGAGAAGGAGCTGCCAAAACAAGAGAGTGGAGAGTGGTGGTCTCCTGACCAGGAAGAGGAGTAGCAGAAAGATAGATCACCACCTCTACCTCCTCCAACATCTTCAAACAACTGAGGTGCCTGGAGAGATTGGGCAGAGGAGGAGAAGGAGAAAGGAGGCCTATATCAACATCAACCGGGGAGAGGCCTTTTCTATCACTGCCTCCCCAAATTGGCCTCCACTTCAGGAGAGAGGGGAGAGAAACATCAGAAAAAAAACCACCAACTGTTTGGAAGGAGGGAAGATTCATCTCGTTTGAAACATCTACAGGTGGGTGTTATTTGGGGCACTCTCCCAAGACTTTGTATTTTAGGTGGGGGGAGAAAAGAAGAAGCAAGGCCGGACCATCAAGGGGTGTAGTGTGTGTGTGTGTGGCTCTTGTTAAAAGCTAGGCCACGCACACCACTAATTATCACCCCTACTATTGCCTGCCCTGGGAGAGCTGGAGCTGACCAGGTGAAGTCTCTAATTTCATTAATTACATCGTTAAGACCTGTTGCAGGACTGAGCCTGGGCTTCTCCAGCTTTTCCAGGTGAAGACATCTTCTCCCCCTGCCAGAAGACCATCACCAAAGACTTTTAAACTACATCAGAGAGTGCCCCCCTGCCAACACCCACCCACCATCCTGAGTGGCAACACTGCCCTTGTGGTCTCCCTCCTTCCTACCCCCCCTCTCTCTCTCTCTCTCTCTCTCTTTCTCTCTCTGCCTGTCTTTCTAAGGCACCTCAGTCCCATCACCTTTTATTAATTGCCTATTGAGCAGAGGGGAGAGGGCCCCTCCCCCAATTTCATTCAGTAAGGGGAGAGGTGTGTCCTCATTTTAATCAGCTCCCTCTGCTCAATAGAGGACAAAAAATATATATATTACCTGAGGCCATTAACACCTTCAGGCCTGTGACTTGGGGTGAGTGTAGCCCTTAAAAAAGCACCCCAGAATGGCGACTACATCATCGCCGGTGGCGGGGCAAGCCAAGACTTATGCGGGAGCGGCAGCCACAGCCACAGCTGCTCCCGCTGCTTCTGCTGCCCCATCACCATTTAAACTGATAACGAAAAAGCTTGGGGTGAAGAGCTACACTCACCCCACTATGACCATCGAGGCCTGCGTCAAAGCCATGGCTGGGGTTGTCGGCCCCTCAGCCATCGTCGCGGCCTCGAAAATGTACGGGAAGGCTGTGTTCTTCCTGGGGTCGGAGCGGGCGGTGTCCCTGGCCGTCACCAAGGGGCTCACCGTGGGCGGGACCTTCCTGCCGGTGGATCCTCTCGAGGCCACCGCGCAGAGGATTGTCATCTCTAACGTCCCGCCCTATGTTCCCGGTGAGCTCCTCCTTCCCCATTTGCGTCAGCTTGGGGAGGTGAGGTCGGGGATCACGCCTATCCCGCTCGGCTTCCGGGAGGCCAGCCTTCGCCACGTCTTCTCCTTCCGGCGCCAGCTGTTTATCCAGCTGGCGCGGGAGGAGGACACTGACGGAGCGTTCGTCGTCCTCCATGAGGGGACCGCCTATCGCGTCTTTTGGACGTCGGACGGTGTGCGGTGCCACGCCTGCAAGGAGGTGGGGCATATCAGGAGGAACTGCCCTGCCTCCAAGGCCGCTGGATCATCTCGTGCGGCCGAGGTGGGCGCCGCCGTTGCTCCTCCCCCCGGGTCTGCCCGCGCGTCAGGTACATCTGATGCGCGGTTGACGTCGGGGGCCGATGCCACCAAGGCCTCCGGCGGGGGGGAGGGAGCGTGTCCGGTCGGAAAAAAGGCGCGGGGAAAGAAAAAACACCTTAGGGCGGGTCCCCCCGTGGATGGCGAGCCCTTGCCCCTTGAGCCCCTTACACCCGCGCTCCTCGCGGAGTTGACCGGGGCAGATGCGAGCGGGAGGGGCCTCGTGCCCGAGCCTGTGGCCGCAACCGCCGCAGCGGTATTGCCATTACCTGCGGCCGGGCTCGGGCCCGAGGAACCCGACAAACCTGCTCCGCCGGAGGGAGTTGAGGAGGAGGCCTTTGCAGACATGGAGGTCTCCCTCGCTCCCTCCGCGCTAAAAAGAAGGCGCGACACCCTGGATGAGGAGGAGGACCGGGAGGAGGAGGGTCCCTCCGAACAGGGGGAGTCGTCGCCCGCCGCGGGTGCTGCGCACCCCCCCACCGCTGTCACCATCACCGGCGATCGGCAGGGGTCGCCTGTCCCTCGGGAGGCTGAGGCAGATGTGTCTGTGCAGCATGTGCCTCCCGGGGATGGGGACGAGACCCTGCCCGTGGGGGGGGTCGTGGATCAACCCGCGGCTGAAATAGACTATTTATCGGTGCCGTTACCCCTCGACGGGTCGGGCGGCCTGGGGTCTGGGTCGGGCGAGTTCGAAGAAAGTGAGCTCGCCCAAAGCAGCCCGGTCATTTCCCAGGGGCTGCTCGACCTGGTCGAGGATTTAGCCAAAGACGCCCCATCTGCCGGGTCAGAGGCCGGTGGCGCGGAAGAGGAAGGCCCTCTGGCTGTGTCTCGGGCGCCGGACGTCCTGGGGGTGTTCGGATTTGTGTTCTCCCCGATTTCTCCGTTCGATCTGGCGTCTGGGGCGGAGGGGGGCTCCGAACCGCCGCCGCCGTCTTCTGGCCCGGCGCCCCCGGAGGAGCCCAGGGAGAATTCCTCCGCCACCGATCCTGGGGGTGGGATCCGGGCGGAGGTGGGGCCGGCTGTTGCGGCCGAGCCGTCCGCTGCGCACTGCGCGGTGGGCGGGTCGGCCGCTGGTGACAACCCCCTGGAGGAGGATGGGGACTCGGTGATGGGCACGGAGGACGAGTCGGACTCCGGCGCCGACGAGGCGGTGGACGACCTCGTGCCCCTTGCCGAGTCTCCCCTCATTCCCGCAAGGGAACTCCGAGATTTTATGGCCACGTGCCTGGGTCGGCGCGGGAAGGTCCGGCTGGCCCTCGACAGGTGGTCGGAGCTGGCGCTGCTCATTGATTCCGTCCGCGCCGCCGTTAAGACCATGGACGCGGACGAGGGTGTGAACCCACTTGAGCTGCGTCGGCTCAGAACATTTCTCACTGGGCTGCTGAGGAGGTGGCGGCTGACTAGCGGCTGCGCTTCCTCCCCCCGTTAGTTGTAGGTAGAGGTTGCACTATGCTTCTGGCATGAAGATAACCATAGCCAGCCTCAACATCAACGGCAGCGGGGAGGCGCGCCGCAGATTCAATAACTTCTCGGTCCTTCGGGACGGGAAGTATGCGGTGTGCTTCCTGCAAGAAACCCACACCGTTCCGGGAGACGAAGCCACGTGGCTCCTGGAGTGGCAAGGAGGGGTCAGCATGAGTCACCTCTCCAATAATTCCAGCGGGGTGGCTATCTTGCTGGCCCCGCATTTTCAGCCGGAGATCTTGGGGGTCAAGGAGCACGTGCCGGGCCGCTTGCTCCAGGTCACTGTTCGCCTGGGGGGCGTGCCGCTCCATCTAGTGAACGTGTATGCCCCTCAGGCCGGTGCGCAGCAAGTGCGCTTCTTTGAAGAAGCGTCCGCTCTTCTGGGCTCCATCGACGTGGGCGAGTGCGTCATCCTCGGGGGGGATTTTAACTGTACCCTCGAGGCGAGGGACTATACGGGTCCCCCGCGATGCCCGCCGGCGATGGAGAAGTTGAGGGACCTGGTCGGGTCCTTCGACTTGGTGGACGTCTGGCGAAATCTTCATCCCGACTCCAGCGCCTTCACTCACGTGAGGTCTGGAGGAGGAGGGTCCAGAATCGACCGCCTCTACATTTCCCGGGCGTACGTATCCTGCGTTCCGGCGGCTTCCATGCGGCCGGTGCCGTGCACGGACCACCACCTGGTGTGGGCGGAGCTCGTCCCGCTGCGCGCTCGGGGAGGGTCCGCGTACTGGCACTTTAACAACCTGCTGCTGGAGGACGCGCGGTTCCGGGATTCGTTTCGTCGGTTCTGGGCCGACTGGAGAAGGAAGCAGGGGGGCTTCCCCTCCTTGAGGCTGTGGTGGGATGTGGGCAAGGCTCACGTGCGTCTCTTCTGTCAGGAGTATGCGAAGGGGTCGACCAAGAGGCGGGAGGCCCGGGTTGGGCGGTTGGAGAAGGAGGTGCTCGACCTGGAGTCCCGTCTCGGTCAAGTCGTCGGGGACTCGGCCCTGCGGAAGGTGTACGAAGAGAAGAAGGGCGCGCTGAAGGACCTGCAGCTCGTCGGGTCCCGAGGCGCGTACGTGAGGTCGCGGATCCAGCTCCTGCGGGACCCTGACCGCGGCTCCCCCTTCTTCTACTCGCTGGAAAAAAGACGAGGGGTCCGTAAGCAGCTCTTGGGGCTGCTGGCCGACGACGGATCTCTGGTCTCGGATCCGGAGGGAATCAGCGCGGAGACCCGCGCCTACTATGGGGCTCTGTTCTCTCCGGATCCGTCCAGCGAGGATGCGCGCAGAGTTTTGTGGGAGGACCTGCCGAAGGTCAGTCTGGAGGGCGCCGAAAAATTGGACGCTCCGCTAAGCCTGGCGGAGCTGACCGGCGCCCTCCGCCAGCTCTCTAGGGGAAAGTCCCCGGGGCTGGACGGGCTGACCGTGGAGTTCCACAGGGCGTTCTGGGACGTCTTGGGGGGCGACTACGCGCGGGTCCTGGGGGAAAGTTTGGCGACCGGGGAGATGCCCCTCTCTTGGCGCAGGGCGGTCATTGTCCTGCTGCCTAAGAGGGGCGATCTCCGCCTCCTCAAGAACTGGCGCCCGGTCTCCCTCCTTAGCACGGACTATAAAATCTTTGCCAGGGCTATGTCTGCTCGCCTTGGCACCGTGCTGGCCCACATGATCCACCCCGACCAGTCCTACATGGTCCCGGGCCGGACCATCCACGACAACATCCATCTGGTCCGGGACCTGGTCCACCACTCCCAGAGGGCTGGTCTGTCGGTCGCCTTCCTCTCCCTGGATCAGGAGAAGGCGTTCGACAGGGTGGATCACGAGTATCTTTTCGGGACTCTGCGCGCATTCGGGTTCGGGACGCATTTCGTCGCCCGGATCCGACTTCTGTACGCCGCCGCAGAGTGTCTGATTAAAGTTAACGGGTCCTTGACGGCGCCCCTTCGCTTCGGGAGGGGGGTGCGTCAGGGATGCCCCATGTCCGGTCAGTTATACGCCATTTGCGTGGAGCCATTCCTGCGCCTCTTGCGGAAGAGGTTGATGGGACTGGCTCTGCAAGGGCCGGGCGTGGAGGTGGTCCTCTCGGCTTACGCCGATGACGTGCTCCTCACGGTCACGGATCCCGCTGACTTGCGGAGGATGCGGGAATGCCAGCAGATTTACTCGGACGCATCCTCCGCCAAGATCAACTGGGAGAAATGTTCCGGACTCCTGGTGGGTCAGTGGCGGGTGGACTCCCTGCCGGAGGAGTTCAGGCCTTTCGCCTGGAGCACCACGCACCTCCTCTATTTGGGAGTCTACCTTAGCCCTGCCGAGGACGCCTGGCCAGCGAACTGGCAAGAGCTGGAGGCCAAAGTCACCACTCGCCTAGGACGCTGGACAGGACTGCTCCGAGTGTTGTCCTACAGGGGTCGAGCGCTGGTCATAAACCAGCTGGTGGCTGCCATGTTGTGGTACCGGTTGGTCACTTTGATCCCTCCCCCTGCGTTTGTCGCCAAGATACAGAAGAAGCTCATCGACTTCTTCTGGGACAAAAGGAAGCACTGGGTCTCTGCTGCGGTTCTGTGTCTCCCGCTTAGGGAGGGCGGTCAGGCGCTGGTGTGCCTTCGCACCCAGGCTGCGACTTTCCGTCTTCAGACGCTGCAGAGATACCTGTACGTAGAGAATCCTCCGAGATGGTGTGCGCTGGCGACGTTTTTCTTCCGTCAGCTGCACGGCCTCAATTACGACACGCAGCTCCTGTTTGTGGAAGTGGGTTGCAGGCGTGCCGGCCTGCAGGAGCTGCCTGTCTTCTACCAGGAACTACTGTGGGTTTGGAACTATGTCGCTTCCAGGCGGAGCTCTCCCCCGTCAGGAGCGGCGGCTCTCCTTTGGGAGCCGCTGCTCAGGAATCCGCACCTCCGTGAATGTGGGTTCGGGCGGCTGGCGGAGGGCGGGGCTGTGGCTGGCGGTGTGACCAGAGTCGGGGACCTGCTCGATGTCGGAGGAGCGGGCTGGATGGCGCCGGAGGAGCTGGCGTCGCGCCTGTCCTGGGCCAACGTCCGGCTCGCGGCCGAAGCCATCGAGTCTGTGAAAGCGGCACTGGGCCCCGATTCCACTAGGTGTATCGAGGCGGCTCAAGCATGTGGGGCGATCCCGTCCGAGCTTACCCCCGTCCGGACGGAATTCCTTATTGGCGCCCGGCCCCGAAACTCCCCTCGGGAGCCGGCGCCTCACAACTTGAGCCGTCTCGAGGAAATACCCTCCGTGCCTTTTCATTCCGCGTGGAGGGGTTTCCTGTACGGGCTGCTCCTGCACACTCTCCACTTTGCCATCTTCGTCTGCCGTCCAGACACGCCTTGGCGTGGCGTCTTGCCGACTGGCGGTGGCGGAGGTCCCCAATGGCGGGCTCTCTACGCAGGAGTCCTCCCTTGTTCCATCGGGGACTTGGCCTGGAGGGTGTTGCACGGAGCGGTCCCGTGCAATAAGGTTTTAAGTAAGTTCACGGACTCCCAGGCCGCCTGTGTTTTTTGCGGCCTGGAGGAGTCCGTGTTCCACGTTTATATGGAGTGTGAGAGGTTGCAGCCCCTCTTTCACTATTTGAAGGGGCTGCTCCTCGATTTTTGGTTGCACTTCAGTCCCACGCTCTTGATCTACGGTCACCCGGTGCGGAGGGGAGCGGATAGGCTAGAGGACCTCCTTGTGGGCCTGCTCCTGGGCCTGGCTAAAAGAGCAATCAATTGGTCCAGGCAGCGGGCGATCGAGGGGGTCGTCCAGCTGGATTGCCTGCCTCTCTTCCGCGGCCATGTTCGCGCCCGGGTGGCCCTGGAGATGGAGCACGCGGTGTCCGCCGGTACGCTTGAGTATTTCCGCGACCGTTGGGTGCCGCGGGGACTGGAGTGCATCATCAATTTGGAACACCAAATTTTAATTTGATTTATTAAGGATTAGTTGAACTTTTGTTTATTTACAGTTGATTTGGTTCAAATTTTGGTTCAAATAAAAAGAGGACCTTCGAATAGTAAAGACCTGTTAAAAGTTATTCTTGTTGTCTGTGTCCAGTGATTGATCCTAAACCTAACTGGAACATACAGACTCAACACTACTAATATTTTGTAAATTTCTAATGAAGCTTCTTTCAGCTTACTGATTTTTTTTTTGATGATCCAAGAGCTATTTTCAATGGAAATCTCTCTTTTTCAATATTCTAGGAGGGTCGCTTACTCATAAAATATTTCTTCTGGAAGCTGGAGATCAGGAGGAGTACCACTTGTGTAATGAAGTGGAACCGGTCCGTGTTTGGGATTTACTGCTGCAAACACCACAGAACAGCTGCAAAGCTTGCAAAATATGGAAAGAAACCAAACGGGAAGTCGGTAAAGTTCTGAATTGTATATATTGCACATATCTTTAAAAAGAATCCTTGGTTGTAAAATATAATCATCAGAATGCTCCCAAACAAGAATAATTTTTAGACTATGGAAAGAATCAGAAATGTTGATAAATGTGTAAACAAGTGATTTAAACCCTTTTTACTTACATACTGTGTTAAAATGTATTGTGGCCTGTTTAAATAACTTCTTGTTCTCTCTTGGCTAACAAGTGGCTTATTTCCAGAAGTCTGCCAATGCTGTCTCTAACCAGCCACCAGGACTTTCACAAAACTAGGCCACAATGACTTGCCCTCTGGTTTACCCCTCCCTGCAGACAGGACCAAGCCTTTGCTCTGCACCTCCCCCTATGGCCCAGAAGAGATCAAGCAGTTACCATATTAAGAATTGCAGCAATTAATGCACATCCTGTAGCTCCAAGGCACAGCATACTAAATGTCAATCAGGTTCAAAACAGTTTATTGCAGCTTGGGAAGCTTACGTGATTGTGTGATCTTTTCATCTTGTTGCTTTTGTTGTAGCCCTGTAGCTAGATGACTGCAGTATCTATTTTATATACACAGAATCAACAGTGATTCTTCATCGAACCTTCATTTTGCAGGTAGGTGAGGGTAGTACTGCAAATCCATATTACTGGCACTTCATCAAAATGTACAGTATTAGCTGTGCAAAATCAGGGAGTCCTTTAGCCATCTTTGCTTTATCCAAGGCTTTGTCAGGCTTTTGTCCCCTTCTTAATGAACACTTTTCTGTGGCTTATTATTGAAGCTTACCAACTTTCTACCTTGGCTTCAGTTCTCACTTGCCAGCTCCCTTGTCCTGAAGTTGCCACCTACAATTTTTCTAAACTTCTGTGCACCACAGCCTCTTTCACCTCTCCCTAGGCATACCTGTAGATAACAAATCAAGATTTTTCATCACCATAATTTTCATTTGTGACTGTCTGCATCTTCCCTGAATATTGGTCATGCCCAAATTTATAACATCACTTTCCATCTCTTCTTTTTGTCCAATATATTCAGGTTCCAAATTCCACCTGTAGGCAGTTCAACTTAATTCCTAAAAGAAAATAATGCCTTGGAAAGGGTGCACAGGAGATTTATTAGAATGGTACCATGGATGAGGGACCACAGTTATGTGGAGAGACTAGAGAATCTGGAATTGTTCTCCTGAGAGCAGAGAAAGTTAAGGGGAGATTTAATAGAGGTGTTCAAAATTATGAGTGGTTTTGATAGAGTAAATAGGGAGCACCTGTTTCCACGAGCATTTGAAATCTCTGTTTCCCACCCACAGCCAGCCAGATGGAGAGGATGGCTGGCTGCGGGCGGGTAGGCCTGCGACACTAGGCTGCAGAAAGGAGGGAGGGAAGGATCGTCTGGGAGCTGATCGGGGGGCCAGAGGAGGATCTTTTGGGGGCCGGAGGAGCATTAGGGGTCTGGAGGAGGATCGCGTGGGCGCCGGAGGAGCATCGGGGGGCCGGAGATTCATCGAAGGGTCGGGGGCTGATCGGGGGTCCGGAGGCTCATTGCGTGGGGGCTGGAGGGAGCATCGAGGGGGAGGCAGATGACATCGGGGGGCTGGAGGAGCATCTGGGGGGTGGGGAGGCAGATGACATTGGGGGGGCCGGATGAGTATCGGGGGGGGGAGGCAGATGGCATCGGGGGGGCCGGAGGAGCACCGGTGGGGAGACAGGGGGAGGCTGGGAAGGCGATCAGAGGTTTTGTGGGGGGGGGGGGTGGAGGGAATCGGAGGCCGGGTGTGTGGGGAGATCGGAGGCCTCTTGGGGGGGTCTCCGATTGCGGTGGGTCATTTAGGCAGCAACGCTGGATCCAGGAGGTAAGTGTAAAGGCCCTTATGTCCTGGATCCAGCAGTTCTCGACTTCCATTAACTGGCGGGTTTCACGAGGCCTGCAAAACCCGACCAGTTACAGTTAAATTTGGAAATGCTGGTTAAATCTAAGGCACGCCAGCCTCATTATAATATTTAAATGGACGACTCTCCTCCTGGGAGCGGGTTGGCTGCCCATCCCCCATCAAAACCGGAAGTTGGCGAGTTGGAGGCAGGTTCTGGTCGGGATTCAGACTTTTAACACTATAACTTCCCACCTGACCCCAACCCACCCATTTTTTGGGGTTAAATTTCCCCCCTAAGTATCAGTTTGTTCATAGAGGATTTGCAAGCAGTATTAAGTTGTGGTAAAGCAGATAACTGCACTAAACAACAGTGTCCCAAAAACAGATTTTCTAATTCTTGAAAACAGTGCTGTGTTAGAGTAGCTTGGCAGCACAGATGATATGTGTCTGACTAACGCTTACTTGTTTATAAACTGAAGTCTCAGTATTGCCTGTTGCTTCACCTTACCTGCTGTTGTCGGGGAATGTGATTTTATCAGCTCTTCTCAAGGCAGGTAATTTAGTACCACACTAAGGAGAGATACATGGATTTGCTGTCACTGCTATAAGCATGACATTTGTTGGCAGATTTGGGATGTGATTTTGCCAGCGTTCAGAGGGCGGGTTTGGAGGCGGGTCAGAGGTTAAAGTCATTTTGATTGGGTGGATACCCCTTACCAGTGGCTGTCAAAGTCACCGCCGCCCTCAATTTTTTTGCTTCAGGGTCCTTCCAGAGATCATCAGCAGACATCAGCGGCATCTCCCAGTCGGCCGTACACACTTGCATCACACAGGTTACTGATGCCCTCTTTGCAAAGGCGCACAATTACATCCACTTCTCCTCGGATGAACTAAGTGTAACCGCGCGTGCCGTTGGCTTTGCAAATAAGACAGGCTTGCCAAGGATGCAGAGCGTCGTAGACTGTACACATGTGGCTATTAGGGCACCCCATCGCAACCCAGCTGTATTTGTCAACTGCAAGGGCTTCCACTCCCTTAACGTCCAGCTGGTGTGTAACCACAGCAAGAATATTATGCATGTTTGCGCCAAGTTCCCTGGCAGTTGCTATAACTCGGTCATCCTGCGGCAGTCTACTGTGCCTCAGCTCTTCAATCCGCCAACCCAACTTTCCAAATTGCTACTTGGAGACAAGAGCTATCCCCTGAAGATGTGGCTAAAGACGCCATTGAGGAGCCCATCAAATGAAGCTGAGGAGCGCTACAATGCGAGCCACATTTCCACCAGAGGCATCATCGAGCAAACCATCGGTTTGCTCAAAATGCGATTCAGATGCCTTGACAGATCAGGTAGAGCCCTACAGTACTCACCAGCCAGGGTCTCCAGAATCATCGTGATTTGCTGTGCACTGCACAACATTGCACAGCAGCGTGGCTTATCGCTGCCTGAGGAACAAGTGGCTCAGTGCACAGCCTCCTCCTCAGAGGAGGAGGAAGACCTTGCGGTGGCGGATGTGCTAGTTCCACAAGCATTGCTTGCCGTGTTGCAAGGGATGCACTAATCAATGCCAGATTCGCTTAAGTTTACAATGCAAACAAATGTAGCTGCCACCTTCTTAACACACCATACACCATCTGTACAATAAACTGTGGGTTCCTATCACTCTCACCACCATCATTACAGATGAAAGGCACCCTGACACCTCACTGTGACACTTCCATTTCTGGGCACACATAGGCCAACTCTTTGAATGTTTGCCATCACATTTCTTTATTACAATTGAAATGACGATGATAATCTTCAATTTGTATTACATCAAAACACCCAAGTGGCTACCCTTGTGATTATTTGTGTGTTAATTTTCTCTTACGCGTGCTTCTATGTGGTGCTTCCCCTGTGGCTTCAGCAGATGTTGACACCTTGCTCACTTTCATGCTGCTCCTGCTTTGACACCTCTGGCAGGCATCCTCTGGGTTTGGGAGCCTGGGAGGGCTCGGTAACAATCTGCTCCTCCTGTGGCTGTGCAGGGGCTGAGACGGCCATCTCAGTTGGGTGAGGAATCTGGGGCTCTGACTGAGGGCTCCGCAGTGGCATGGGAGTGTGAGCGCTTGGAGAGGAGCCCACACTTCCTTGTGGTCAACCACCAACATTCCTCTCATGGGTCACGCCCACTTCACTGCTAGCAAGTAGCTGGGGAGCACCTTGCTGCACATCAGTGGGGCCATGAGGACCCGTCCTGTACTGACAGTCCTCATAACGGGACGTCCATGTACCTCTGGTGTCTCTCCTCAATAGATGCTCATCTATCCTCCATAGTAGACCATCTATTTCGAAGAGTCACCATGCTCTGTTGAGTCTGGCGAGTTATGTCCTCCAAGGAGGTTGCCATCCTCTCCATGGCGGCACGTTCATGCGCCATTGCCTCCACCATGGCATTGCTTATGTTTGAGATGGACTCCTCCATTCTCTGCACACTCGCAGTTACCGTGGATGCAAAACCTGTCAGAGACTCCTGCAGCACTTGTTGCTGAAGCTCTCTTTCTGGATGGCCCCAGAGGCACAGGGTCCACATGCAGCTGAGCAGAGCTAGGAGCACCCTGCGGCCTCTGACGAGAACTCTCCACTGCTGTCCCTGTCTCCACCATCTGCTGATGCTCACTTGTGAGCTGTGATACACCAGGTGACAACACTACTCTATCTCGCGAATGACCCACCAAGGTGTGCGTCTCTGAGCTGGTGCTGGCTGCGCTCAATTCTGCTGACATTGCGCCCTCAGAGGTTGCAGCTTCCTCTGAGGAGTCTTCCAGCTCGTCCTCCTGGACAGTGGGGAGGAGGGCTCTCAATGGTCCTGTGGGGGAGTAAAGGCATGAGTTAGACATGTGATATTAATGTAGCAGGCACATCAAATTGTGCAGATGATCAGAATTCAATCTATATGAACATCAGATGCCATATCAGTCACTCATGAAATCTAAATGAAAGGGTTGCAAATCTATTCTGTTACCAGCTTGCTCTACTGCGCCCGTCTTACCGTCCCCCACTTCCAGCTCCTCAGCACCTCCAACGATGGTGAGAGCAGCCTCCTCAGCAGTGGTCAAGTGGGCAATCGAAGATGGCCCTCCTCCTGTCCTGCCCCTCTCCCTCTTATTGTGGACACAAGTGGAGTTTGAGAATGTTGGCGTGAGTGTAGAGAATCCATAACATAGATGCTTAGAGGGAGACAAAGATGGAGTGAGGTGCCAATACCAAGGGCCCTCCCTGTGCGTTGTTACATAGAAACATAGAAGATAGGAGCAGGAGTAGGCCATTCGGCCCCTCGAGCCTGCTCCGCCATTCAATGCGATCATGGCTGATCATCCAAGTTCAGTACCCGGTCCCTGCTTTCTCCCCATACCCCTTGATCCCTTTAGCCTTAAGAAATATATCCAACTTCTTCTTGAATATATTTAATGTATTGGCCTCTACTGCCTTCTGTGGTAGAGAATTCCACAGGTTCACCACTCTCTGGGTGAAGAAATTCCTCCTCATTTCTGTCCTAAAAGGCCTACCCCTTATCCTTAGACTGTGATCCCTGGTTCTGGACTCCCCGACCATCGGGAACATCCTCCCTGCATCGTCTGTCCAGTCCTGCCAGAATTTTATAAGTTTCAATGAGATCCCCTCTCATTCTTCTAAACTCCAGCGAGTACAAGCCCAATCGTCCCAATCTCTCCTCATACGTCATTCCTGCCATCCCAGATATCAGCCTGGTGAATCTTCGCTGAACTCCTTCCATGGCAAGAATATCCTTCCTCAGATAAGGCGACCAAAACTGCACACAATATTCAAGATGTGGTCTCACCAAGGCCTTGTACAACTGCAGCAAGACATCCTTGTTCCTGCACTCAAATCCTCTCGCTACGAAGGCCAACATACCATTTGCCTTCTTAACCGCCTGCTGCACCTGCATGCTTACCTTCAGCGACTGGTGCACAAGGACACCCAGATCTCGTTGCACTTCCCCTTCTCCCAATCTATTGTCATTCAGATAATAATCTGCTTTCCTGTTTTTAACACCAAAGTGGAAAACCTCACATTTATCCATGCTATATTGCATCTGCCATGCTTCTGCCCAATCACCCAACCTGTCCAAATCATCCTGTAGTTTCTCGGCATCCTCCTCACAGCACACATGCCCACCCAGCTTTGTGTCATCTGCAAATTTGGAGATATTACATCTAGTTCCCTTGTCTAGATCATCATTAATATATATTGTGAATAGCTGGGGTCCAAGGACCGATCCCTGCGGTACCCCACTAGTCACTGCCTGCCACTCGGAAAAAGACCCGTTTATTCCAACTCTTTGCTTTCTATCTGCCAACCAGTTCTCTATCCAAGTCAATACCTTGCCCCCAATCCCATGTGCCTTAACTTTACACGCTAATCTCTTATGTGGGACCTTATCGAAAGCCTTCTGAAAGTCCAAATACACCACATCCACTGGTTCTCCCTTATCTATTTTACATCCTCAAAAAATTCCAGTAGATTAGTCAAGCACGATTCACCTTTTGTAAATCCAAGTTAGTTGTTGTCATTGCATAACAGTGAGGGGTGCATAGAAGATTGGTGAAGTGATTCTGTAGATAGAGAGAGAGGGATGGTTAGGGGTGCAAGGGATGCAAGCGTAAATTGGGATGTGCAGGAGTAGGTTGACAATGCAGAGTGCTGGTGATGAGGGGGAGCAGATTGAAGGTAAATGTGATGTTATACTCACTTTTGCTGTGCGTAGCTGGTCATTGAACCTTTTCCTGCACTGAACCCAGGTGCAACCACACAAAGACCTGGCGCTAATCTCCTCAGCAATTTGCAGCCAGGCTGCCTTGGTTTGCTGAGGAGGCTTCCTCCGTCCATTTGAGGGGAACAGTACCTCTTGGCGCCCTTTCACTCCCGCCACAAGAGCATGGAGGGAGTCATCATCGAATCTTGGAGATGCCTTTTGTCTTGAAGCAGTCATTTCGAGAAGCAGCAGAATAGGAATTAACAACAACAAGGTTGCATGGGTCCCTTAAATGCAGCTGGATGAAAGATGTCAGCAGAGGCGAGCAGCAGACCCAAACCCACTGATTGGGCCGGGTAGTGCGCACAACGGGCTTAATCAGCCCACTTAAGGCAAAATCGTTATTTCAGAGCAGATTAAACCAGCAGCGGGACCGGAACCCGCTGAACATCAAACCCGACTCCAACCCGCCTCCACTCGGAAAATCGCGGCCCAAAATTCTGCACTGGGAGAAGTCATATATAAATTTGAAGACCAGACCTTCCTAATGTCCTCATATAAACTAGCCATGTGCTAAGTAAAAAACTGTTGTTGTGAAATCAAAGAAGCAAAAAGATAGCAGATGATACAGTTACTTATATGCTATTTTTCTGTAACATTAAGTGAAATTCTAGTCATTGTGGTCTGTATTCTAGGGCCAATTTCCCTGGAGCTCATGCTGAGAAGTGCAATGTGTGAATAGCACACCTGAAGTGTATTGCATACGGAGTCATTGAGTTCTGCTCCGATTTCTGGTAATGGCTAATTATAACATAGGTCTGCTGCCAGCAGGCACTGGGGCATTCAATTGGGTGCAGTTATGAGGGCACAGAAATTGCAGCACTGCTGCAGGCCTTAATGGCCTGTGTCTCCTTAATGGGGCTGGTGCATCTTTGGGCTTTGGGAGACACTGTGGAGGAGATACCACTAACTGAGGCAAAAGTCAGTTTGGAAGCCTGGAACTGGCTGCCAAATATCCTCGGGTGATTTTGTTTGTACTGCCAGCAGACAAGTTTGTGAGTTAAAGTGTTCAGGAGGAAGAATTTGTGGCTGAATTAATTGGAGCCTCTGCAGTCCATCGCCATGTTAGTAAGGAGGGCTGGAAGGATCAGGATACCCTGCTTTGATGATGAGGCAATTGACCAATTGCTGCAAGAAATTGAGCAATAGAGGGATGTTCTTTTCCCTGCCATGGAAGGAAGGTACTCAAGGGAATGACAAGAGATAGCTGAGCCCATAAAATGCAGAAGCAAAGTCCACAGGAAATAGATACAATGCAGGAAGAAATTTAATAACCTCAGCAGAAAGGGAAAAGTGTGACGTTGGCACAGAGATTCGGGTCTCCACGGGTGAGTACGCACGGGGTACTCACCCGTACGCCCAATGGAAGTGCCGGTTTCCTGCATGCACGGCGCATGCGCGGGAAACCGGCACTTCCGTTCCCCTGAAAGCAGGGGTTCAGAGGTCGAACGCGTGCACAAGAGAGGCTGCGTGTGCGCATCGAACTTTGTTTTTTTTTACAGGTTTTCCCGGGAGGGTAAGTCTCCAGAAGTTAGACATGTAAAAAGCAGGCGTAAGGCCTGCTTTTCACAAGGTAAGTGGTGAATTAATTAAAATTAAAACATTTTTTCCACAGGTTTATTATTTTTAAATACTTTAAAGAAAGGTAAGTTTATTTTTAGCCCCGTTAGAAAATAAAATTATTTTTTTCAAAAATTTAAATTATTGTTTAAAATAGTTATTTCATGTAATGTATAGTTTATTTAAAAAATGTGATTTAAAAAAAAAATTATTTGAAGATTTAGTGATGTTTTGGGGCCCGTAGTATTTCTAAGTTTGACAGCACTTCCTGTCAGACTTATGAATGGAGCATTCCCTGCTCCGATTGGCTTCCCATGGCCCATGTGATCCCAGGGGACGCATCGAACTAACTGCGCCCCTGGGATACGCAAGCACTGCGCGCCGGCAGCTGGACCAGGCCCCGGATCGGAATTCCACGGGGGCCCACAGCTCAACGGCCAGCGCGCAAGGTAAGTGCAGGTCGGGGGCTTGCACCCGCGGGAAGCCCCCGACCCGAATTTCTATTATATGTATAATGCTATGTATGGGACCCCAGGAATAACAAATGCATCCTCCTCCTACAACGTAATATTCTCCTTCAAATTACATCATGATAGCATCAAAGTCTTGTGGCCACTTAGGAATGTCTCCCTGGTCACTATTTCCATATACTGACTCCAGACACATACTTCAGACAAGTATCTAATGCATGAAGCAATCTCATGCAGCAGCACCTGCTACTTCGGTAAATCTCCTCAGTGAACAGCTGAGACACAAGGACCAATAAAGTTCCAGGTTTTATCCCTGCTCTGTGTTGAGTCTTCTGATGCATGAAGGGTAGGAGAGAGAGTGAGGGCAGCAGAAGCAGCAATGGACGGTGGCAGAGGCCGAAGTCTCGGTAGCAGAAATGCAAAGCTCAAGTAAGTAACTGCAGATGGTGCCAGTCAGAGTCCCAAGCGAGAAGCTGGAGAGAGGGACTGTGATCAACAACCAGCAGGAATTCCCTGACTAAATCTTTAAATTTTTATAAAAATAAGACAAAAGGAGATAAAAATGTTTATTTAAACATACACCTTACAGGAGAGCTAGTTGTGGATGGAGTTGCAACACAGAGTTTAGAGATGCATTAGCACTACCTAGCTTTTACAGGCCTGCAAGATATGTAATAGTAAGGACATTCTCAATTTAAAAGAATTTCAAATGTGACTACAGGTACCACACAGGTGTAATTACTCTCAGTTTAAAAGTACTTTTAAGCATTACACAAGCGTGACAAAATTATGACACAGAAAGTATGTTAAAAAAGAAGTGCACACTAGACAAAAATCTTTTAATATATTACTAGCAGATCTCCCCTCATATTGCTCATAGCAAGTTGGAAGAGTGTGACAGGGAGTAAATGTGATACTTATAGGAACTGCACACTGTATGCAAGACTTAATATAGAGATGTTATCATGGAGAATAACAAGGACAGGAATGTATTTAAAGGTAGTGTTACATTTCAGGATTCATAAGACACTGATAAAGCACAAACTTCACTCTATATTATAAACTCATCGATCTCCAGGGCTGTTGCAGATAGTGGGCCAGATAATATACTGTTTTAGAAGCAAAGGGTGGGTAAAGAAGCAAATTTTAGTGTTTTGGGGAAATTTGAGGCAATCATTATTTTTTCTGTCACAACTTTGGTGTGCCAGATGGCAACTGAATTCTTTTGATATATTGCTATTTTGTAATATGGCGCTAGCTGTGTGCTAAGTGAGTATCAAGGATGCTACAACAAAATCAAATGGAACAGAAAAATTATAGTATTCTTATCTGTATGATCCCAATTTATGTTTCAAAAGTATTGTAAAAATATGGCAAGTTTAAATAGTTATGCAATATGTCCCTCTCCCACATGTTATGTTAAAATGTGAATAGCATCTATGGCGTCCAGGTGAGATTTTTCAGTCATGATTATCAGTGTTTAAAGGGCAAGGCTCTTTCTTCCATATTTGTTTGAAGTTATTGTTACTTTACATTTTAAAGTTATTTTATACACTCTTTTGTTTATTCTTTCAATACCTCCTTACATGAAGCTAACAGTTAGCCTGCTTGCTGATCCTTGCACAAGAGACAGGCATAGTATTTAACATAACTTCCCGTCTGTGCATAACACTATGTATAAGAAAAAAGATTGAGAACATTTATATGGTAGCTTATCACATTCTTAGGCCATCCAAAAGTACTTTACAACCAATGTATTGCTTTAGAAGTGTAGTCATTATATATAACAATGTGCATGATTCCATTGCATCCTTAAGCAGACCTCCTCTGACATAACTGTGGGAATACATGGCCTGTAGACTCTGGTGGAAGGATACCTCCTATTTGGACTTCTTATCCTTTGGAGTAGTCTTATCCTGTGTTTCTCTGTTATTTCCTCAACCTCCTGCTCCTGTTCGGTGTCCATTATAAGGTCCTATATAGAAATGACCATAGTGAACTCTATGGTGAGAGCTCTGTGCCAGAAGGGTGGGAAACATAAGATTTCCTTGATTGAAACTGCTGGAAAGCAGTCCACCAGAATCCTTTTTAGTTACATAGCTTCAGTCAAAGTTGATCTTTTAGACAAAGTGATGGTGCAAAAGGGGCGATAGTGGATCAGCCACCCGTTTTACACCTTCCTGATTTACCTTGTGGGCATTCAAAGTTTGTGAACTCAACCACTTTCTTGGTTGACCAGTCATGCTGGTAACATACCCCTTTTTTCTACAAGTTTAATGTTTGTCAGGTTCAATTATAGTATATAAGTGATGGAATTTCTGGGGCAGACTTTTGGCCTCACTTGCAAACATGCATCATTTTGCAAGCAGACACGTTGGTTTGGATTTTAATGCGCAAATGTGCTGGGAGCAGGGAGGGACCCGATAGCGCATAGGAAACCCAGAAATGTGTGAAGTGTGTCTGTCAGTGGCTTTTTAATATAGCCACTTCATTAACATCTGATTTCTGGGTTTCCCGTCCAATTAGCATCATCAGGCGTGATGACGACCCACATGACACGATCCCAACTCCGTTATTTAAAGGGACACTCTAAACATGGAAGTTGAAGCAGTTGGAGTTGGGAAGGAGAGAGAAAGAAGTGTTGCCATGGAAGGTAGACGGTCAAAGGCTGCGCCCTGCTTCACCGCGCCTCCCTGAATGTGACTGGGAGCTGTGAGCACCTGGAGGGAGATACTGTTCCCTAGCAACGGGACAAAGAAGCTGGCTGGGGAAACCAAAAAGGCGTGGTTGGAGGTGGCACAAGAGGTCAGCAGCAGGAGCTTAGTACCACGCTCCTGGATCCAATGCAGGAAGCGGTTCAATACCTAAGCAGGGCAGGAAAGGTAAGAGCAATGACACATTCAATTAAATCCTGATGTTTGTATCATACCAACCTCTCACTCTGCCTTCTCAAGCCTATTCCAGCACATCACTCCTCACACCAACTTACCTTGCATGTGCACACATCACTTTCTGTCAATGCACTTCCTCACATCCCCATCTATTCATCTATCACTGACACTCACCCTCATTCTTATGCAATGTCATGTCTCTCCCTCATAGTCACCCTCATCAAATGCTCACCATCCATCGGGTGAACTGTAGGGGGTTTTGTTCCAGGGGCTTATTGTAGGTCAGCCAGTTATGTTTTCCTGAGCTACCCTGCCCGCTGTGCGGTTGCGAATCGCTTTCCCCTTCCTGATTCTGAGCTCAGGACTTATCGAGTGGTAACAAGGACAAACGAACAGACCAGTGGATTGGTGCAAGGAAAACCAATGTTTATTCATTAGAAAAGCTAACAATACAAGAAAAACAGTATTATACAGAAGATAAAAGAAATCGCTATGGATAAAATACAGTTTTACACTTAACGGGAGAAGAAACAGACACAACGAGGGAAAAATTCTAAAATCACAATTTTGTAATACCCCTTTAACTCCCACCCTTACACCTAGCTAGGTTGTCTTGTGACGGCCAGAAAGATAATGCTCACCGGTGAAACAGATGAAAAGGCCTGGCCCTTGTGCCCCGCTGCTGCAGTCAAAATGTGCTTGCGATGCTTTCTAGATGGTTTTCCTTCTTGGTTGCTAACAGACAAACAGGACACTGGGCCGAGGCGAAGAGAGAGAGAGAGAGGTGCTGGGCCGCCCCAGTTATATCCTCTCGGCAATGGGTCATTATCGCGCCTCATCCGTCCATTCCATTGTCCGATTTGGGCTCGAAAACGTAAGACAAGAGGACCTTGATTTTGGCCCATTTACGTTGATGGCACCGATCAGTACCACAACTGCCTTTCCATTGTTTTCTGAATGTCCTTAATTGTTCTGAATGTTCCTCAATTGTTCTGAATGTTCCTCAAGCAACTGGGACTACCTCCGCCCGAACTTAGATTGTGTAGGCAAACAATTGATAACCTGCCTCAGGGTGTGAATACAACTGAGCTTGCCTCACTGCATTGTTCAAATTAAACATGCAGTCTGTGAAGCTATCAGAAAATCCATATGGATGCCGCAGGCCCTTTGGCCATGTGTCTGACCGCAGCCATTTTGAGAGGCCCTGGATTTTTAAAACACAGTCACTCCAAGGTTTCTTTAATAACTCCAATTAATCTTCGGTGGGGGGAACATATGAAATTTTGTGAATCCCTTCAGTCCCCCCTGTGGATACTTAAACTTGCTTGAAGTGTCCATTCAAGGTGAGCAAAATTTCTGACCGCCGCAAACAACCCTCCCCTTTATTACCTATCCCCAATCCCTCGACACATAGATTCCCTTACTTGGAGAGAGCCCCAGTGTACGGCAGGCATTCGGATAGAAAACAAGGTTGAATTACAACAATCCCAGCACGGAGGGGTCCAAATACCCCTGCACCACTTGGGATGAAACTATTTCACATACTATGCATTCTTTATTAAAATAATGAAACAGGCTGCCATCACTCACAAGTGATGCATTACAGAACTCACACGGGTGTTTCGTCTACCCGAGCATACTGGTCCTTCCATACCCTTTGTGTTCTAACTACCACCTCGGGACTCCTTTTCCTACACTGGACGCAAACCAGGTAGAGGACGATCCCGAGCTGACAGATTACTAGTATGTGCGATGCCAGACGAATCCAGGAGGGGACCTCTATATTCTCAAAGATGTCCCACCAGGGTGGGGTCGTAATACTGAGAATATCGGCCCCTATCTGGACAGTCTTCTGTTCCAGCGTGTAAAAGTGTTTTTGGGAAACCACGACTGCTTTTAATAGTTTAACGAGGTGTTCTGGGAGAGGGGGGACCTGGTAGCCGAAGTGGGCTACATACTTTTGGAGGTTGGTGAAATTTTCTTTCACAGTGAGGTGAACAGTGGATGGTTCAGGGATGGGGACAATTCGTGACTGTGCCACTTGAACTTCTGCCTCGGGTTTAAAGCAGAAACTGCTGTCACTCACCGCGCACCAGCTGTGCTGACCGTGCTGGTAGTGGGACGCTGCTGTGGTGACGCAGTATGTCCCACCTCCTATATACGCCACCTGTGGGGGGGACATGGCTTCCATGGTGCAGTTTATAGGCTTCGCGTCAGCAGCTCTGAACCCGCACTGTGGATTTGAATAGGTGTTCAAGTGCTGGGGACACAGGATTATGTGTGATCCCCGGCTACGGCACCCCAAGAGGTCAGTACCCGTCATAGCATGCTCCCACTTTATGACGTAGGGCGGGACCGCTGTAAAACGAACGTGTGCACCCCCCTGAATGACTCCAATGTTCTCCACCCTGTATACCGGCGCAGGTTGGGCCGTCCCGCCCATGACTGGCATCCTTACAACTATCCCTATGATGGTGTGGTTGGAACGCCCACAGTCCACTGGGACTGGGTCGGCCTCAGAAGCTAGGCGGAGCTGGCACGGACTTAATGTGTTCTCAAAAGGGTGGAGGGCTGCGAGGTGCTTGTTGCTGATCCAGGACGGGACCAAACCTTGTTTTAGATCCTCCAGATTATTGCGGCCCTCGCCTAGCAACCATGCCCCGTACAAAACGCACACCTTGTTTTGCGCCGCCTGGTCTGACGCATTCCGATCCTCCCTAATGAGCGCATTCACCGTCTTTACATGCTTCTCCAGCTCCGCTATGATCTCCTTTAAATGGAGAGTCATGGCCTGGTCTTCGTGCAGTTCCGAACCCACCACCTTATTCTCATCAGTCAAAACCTTCTTTAACTGGGCCTTTAAACCGTTGATCTGCGACTGCAGTTCAATGTCATCTAAACTATTAATGACCGAAGACCCCGTATTAAAACCCGTTAACACATCGTTAACACTACCCCTCTTTTGTCTCCCCACCCAGTCCCCAGCCTCGCGGCTATGCGTATATAATTTGGTCTTATCGACCTCCGAAAAATCGAATTCATAAAACCTTTGAAACGTTTCTTTTAACAGGGCTTGATATAGTTTGGCCGTCTCTGCAGGGCACCACGCGGGCAAGTGCACCTCTGTGAGATTTAAAATCACCGAGGCCAGCGCGCAATGCACCCCTTGATACAGCACCTGGTCTGTGGGTATCAGCACCAGGCCGTTCCCTGGTCCCTTGGTGGTGGTGGGGCATCCCTCTGCTACAGTCTGTGACGTCGGGGCCTTGGGCAGGGGCTGTCGGGGACGGGTCACTAATTCAGTGGCATTAACCGAGATTGGGGAGTATGGGATCGCACATGCGTCCAGGCGCGATTCCCAATCCATCCCCCTCCCGTTATCTTGCCACTGGCTGCGGAAAATGATGGAAATGCCTGTGGGGCAGACCTTCTCTGAACCCCACATACAGACATAGATCCCCTGATCCGGTTCCCACCATTTGTCCCAGCACACACTTAACCCTCCCTGGGTCCCTGTGATGGTCCTGTGGGTGTTATTCCCTAACCTCTCCCACTCTACCCTGGGGTTCCCCATATCCTTACTTAATTTTCTAAGCCACCACCACCTATCCAGGGGAACGTTGCCTTTACATGACAAACATATTCCTTTTCCCACGGTGACGCTAATCCTTGGGGTGACAATTCGTATCCTCGGGCACTGGAGGGAGGTCTCCCCATATGAAAAACCGGTCTGGCTCGAGTACTGGGTCGAATTTGACCCCAGCCATCCGGGCCAGCTCCCCTCATGAGTGTACAAGGCGATTTCATCTGCCTCACGTAGGCCACTCCCATCGTGGGCTAGGGGCGCCGTTTTTCCGGAGCATCCGAAGATGTGGTTGTCCTCGGTGTCACCCCTGATGTGCCTCAATAAATCCGAGACTTGATGTTAGCGAAACAAAACAAGGCTTTTATTGACTTAGAAGGTAACACACAGAGGAGAATGTATCTTCCATCCAGAGGTCTGCCGTACTGGATGTGCTGCAGGCTGGGCCAGCTTACATAGGAGCCAGGTATGGGCGGAGCCCTACACACAGTACAATACAATGGAAATGAAACTGAAACCAACCACAGTCACAGGCAGAGAAATACTGATGAGTGATGAATGGAATATTTCATCACAACCCCTTCTCGTGAGGCTCAGCCCAGACAGGGCGAGCAGGATCATGCCTCCGAACATTCCCTTTTAATTCCCTGTAAAAGATAAAGAACGTCTAGCCGGGCTCCCTGTAGGCTTCCTGGCTCGGGTGAAGTGTGAGCGGGTCCCTCGACCTCGGCTCACGTAGACAACACTGGAACGGTTCCATCTTAAAATTACACTACGGTTCCACACCTTATAATTAACCTAAACATCCTAACTTAAAACTACAAACTTAACTGCTAAAGTTATATACATCCGCCGCCCGTCTCCGAGCGGCCAGCTCAAATTCTGTCAGGACTGCTGCAGGCTGCTCCCTGCGGCATGGCTGTACTGACCTTTACTTCCGGTCCCTCACAGCCCGTGACTGCTGGCTGAGGACCTTTGTCTTTCGACTTAACTTTAACACGGGAGGTAGCCCCTTTAAACTGGGGAGCCGGCGACCATGTCTTCCTAGGCTGGGGTGTCCGAGGGGACCTCCTAGGAAGTGCTATTGGTGGGGCTACCCTAGTGAGCGGGCCCTTGCTGTGGGTCACAGTCCTCGCTGGCTGGGGGCTTTTCCCCTGTGGCTCCTCCCTTCCCAAGTCTGAGCTGGGGACAAGCAACCCCTCGCTGCCTGCTGCCGGTGGCTGGGAGTTTTCCTCTCCAGGTTCAAAACCTGGGTCGGGGGTGGGGCTACCTGCCTTGGGCTCCTCCTCCTCCCCATCTGAGTCCCAGAAGAGAGGGGGAGTGGTTTGGACAGGGGCCTGGGTGACTCCTCCCCTGACACACGCGACTGCGCCTGCATGTGCTGCCTGTGAGCTGGGACCTGCTGGGAGCTGAGGATTTCTAACCTCGGGTTGGATCCCAGCTGCCTGCTTTTTCGCCTCCGGTCTAAACAGCTTACATTGGTTTATATGAAAACATTTCGTCCGCCGGGGCAATTTTACGGCGTAAACCATGGGGCTGGCTTTATCTACTATGCTATAGGGTCCCATGTACAGTGGCTCCAAACTCCCTACTCGGGCGTAGTTCTTCACCATTACCTGGTCCCCTATCTCCCACTGATGACTTTTGTTAGGCTCGAGCAGCAATCGGTTATTCCGATGCTGCTTCCCCATACTACCTGCTGCCTGTTCGTAAATCTGCTTCAGGCGCTCGAGGAGTGTTCGGGCGAATTTATCCCGGTTTACCTCCCGAAGCTGCCCTTCAGTAAGAACTGGGGCTAGGACATGGGTGGGGGTTCTCATGACCCTACCGGTCATGAGCTCGTGCGGGGAATACCCCGTACTCTTTGACTGACTGGCCCAGATCCCCATGAGGACTAGAGGCAGGACCTCTGCCCATTTTTGGGGCGAGTCCACTGTCTCCTTCCTCAGCCTTTCTTTGATGGTGCGGTTCATGCGTTCCACAATCCCTGAGGACTGTGGATTGTGGGCTACGTGCCACTTCCCCTGAATACCGAGCAGCATAAGGGTATTCTGCATGACCCGGCCGGTGAAGTGGCTTCCCTGGTCGGGCTCCACAAACTGGGGTAGCCCTCACTGCGAGAACACCTCCCGTACCAAGATCCTTGCAGTCCCTAATGCTGTGGCTTTTCTACAGGGGAAGGCCTCGACCCACTTGGAAAACACGTCCACCAGGACGAGGCAGTATTTGTAGCCTCCTTGGGTGGTGGGCAGGGGCCCGATGTAGTCGATCTGGATCGACTGCCATGGTCCCTCTACCCTCCTAACGTGTCCCATGGGCACCTTCCTTCTGTGGGGGTCGGGGTTATTTGCAGCGCACACAAGACAGCTAGCGCAGAACTCGCGGACATCTTCCCGGAGTACTGGCCACCATCCCGCCTGTTCCACCCGCTGCCAGGTGGCCTCAGGCCCGGGGTGTCCTGCTCCCGGCCCTTCATGGGCCAGTTGAAGGAACTCCCTCCGGTGCTGCTGGGGTACTACCCACTGTCCTTCCTTGAACAGCATGCCTTCTCTTATGGAGAGGGCTGCCACGCTGTAAGGGCCTTCTATCCTCCTACCCTCGCTCACTGCGCCAGTGACAGTTTTCAGGACAGGGTCCTGGGCTTGGACCGTTTTAAGATCCGGGGCTAATGCTACCCCTAAGTTCCTCTGGGTCCCACCCCTGCCTCTAACTGCCGCCACGGGCCCGGACCCATAGGGGTCCCAGAAAATGCCGATGCGGGCACCCTCCTTGGCCAGCGTGTCGGCTTGCTGGTTGCCCTGGCTGCGGGGTTCTGTGGAGGAGTGGGCCTTCACTTTGTGGATGAAGACCTCGCCTTCCTCCCCCACGACTGCCAGGATTTTCTCCAGCAGGGGTTTTACGGTTAAGGGCCTCCCGTCGGCGGAGGTATATCCGCGACGGGACCAGATGGCCAGGTATTCCGTGCACGAGTTGCAAGTGAACATACTGTCCGAGCAAATCGTGTATGGGGTGGGAAAGATTTCGGGGTGGGTAACCACGTACACCACCGCGGACAGTTCAGCCTGCTGGGCACTCATGGTGCTGGGGAGCTTGATCGCCAAGGCAATGTTAGCCGATGGGTCATAGACTCCACATCCCGTGAGACGTTCACCAGCGGATACCATGCTGGAACCGTCTACATAGATCTCACGGCCTGTGGGATGTATCCCGGCCCGTAGACCAATGTTCACCTCCCATACCCCTTCTATGGAACACTGATGGGCTGTTCCGGGATATACCATGTTAGCCGCGAGCTTCGGCTCGCAAAGGCCCCTCACCCTCAGATCCATCTGGGAAAGGAGGAGGGTCCAGCGCGCAATGCGGGCACTGCTGACTGTCCCATCTTTAATCCTCCCGTCCAGAAGCATCTGGGTGGGTGTGTGATGCGTGAGGAGGGTGATAGGAGAGGTGCCTGTGAAGATCAAGGATCTTTTCACGGCCCAATACGTGGCCAAAAGGTGCCGCTCGCAAATTGAGTAGCTCCTTTCCATGTCAGTGAGTGCTCTGGAGGAGTAGACCACGGGTCTTAGCCTGCCGTGCCACTCCTGGAGCAGCACAGCACTGAGATTATCCCCGCTGGCCGCTACCTCCAGAAAGAACTCTCTCCCTCCATCTATCACTCCCAGGGCTGGTGCGGTCTGCAGGTCCCTCTTGAGCTGGACAAATGCTGCCTGGCACCCCTCATCCCAAGACCACTCCACTCCCTTGTGTAGGAGTCAGAGCAGAGGGGCTGCCGTGGCTGCATAATCCTCAATAAAATCCCTGCAGTACCCGGTTAGCCCTAAGAACGACCTCACACCCCTCGCAGTACTGGGGACTGGTAGCTCTTGGACTGCTTCCCTCCTAGCCCTGTCTATGGCTCGTTCTCCTGCGCGGACGGTCGGGCCCAGGAATTTAACTTCCCGCTGGCCGATCTGCGCCTTCTTTGGGTTGACCTTAAACCCTTTACTCTGGAGCAGCTCCAGCAATTTGGCCAGTAGTGGGCCATGCTCTCCGACTGAGTCGGTAAACAAGAGCAGGTCGTCTACATACTGCACCAATTGGGTGGGCTGGCTAAATTCCTTTAAACTACTCGCCATGCACTGGTGAAAGATGCTGGGGCTGTTATGAAAACCTTGCGGCAAGCAGTTCCAAGTATACTGTTGCCCTTTAAAAGTAAAGGCGAACTTATACTGGTCTTCCCTCCTTAAGGGGATCGACCAAAACCCATTCGAAATATCCAGCACCGTGAACGTAGTCGCGGATGCTGGAATGCTTCCGATGAGGTCGGCGACTGCTGCCACCGTGGGGGCACACGCGGGGATATTGCTGTTGAGCACCCGATAGTCCACCGTGGCTCTCCATGAATTGTCCGGTTTCTTGACCGGCCAAAGCGGAGAATTAACATGGGTGGCTATGGGCCTCAACACTCCCTGCTGCACCAACGAGGATATGGCCATCTCCATATCGGGCTCTGCTTCTCTAGGAAAGTTATACTGCTTCTGTGGCCGGGCCATGGGGTCCCCGTCTACCCTGACCTCAAACCCAGTGACCCTCCCGCAGTCGTGTTTGTGTGTGGCGAACGCAGCTAGGTGAGCCTGCATGAATGCTTTAAATTCCTCCGGGACACCCTCCACCATGAGCCCGAGGTCGTAACCTCCTTTCGGCTTCACAGTACACAGGGTTCCCTTCCCTTCTTTTCCTGGGATAACTACCACGTCATTCTCCTCACCCGTGTCGGCTCCCCCAAAGGCAATGATTTCGGAGATCCACGAGGATCCCGTGGCCCACGATGAAGTCAGCCCCGAGGATCCCCTTTCCTCCCTCCGCTTCCCACCTCGCCAGGACACACGTCCACTTGGTTTGGAGTGGGCCCAGGCGGATTGAGAGCGGCTTGGAGAATGTTCCCGCCTGTTCCTTACCGGTGAACCCCGATAGAACGTATGGAACTCCGCTAGACAGAGGTGAGGTGGTGGGGTTAGCTGCATGGATCACGGTGCATGATGCCCCCGTATCCAGCAAATAAGTCCCTTTAACCTTCTCTACCTCCATCTGCACGAGCGGTCTCTTCCATCCATCATACCGGAGAGCACACAGGTAGACAGGCTATGCAGGCTCTAGTCATTGCGGGGCTTCGTCAGAGGGGGTTGAGGGAGCTACCACACCGGTAGTGGCTGCTATTTTTCCCTGGCTGGCCATAAAAGATCGCATGGCCTCAAAAAACGACTCCATGGCAGCGGGGGTAATTCCTGTCTCTGCCTCCCCCGTCGCTGCCTTTTGGGCTGGGGCGGGGGGATTCTTTCCCTTGGTGTCCTTCCAGGGGTTTTTACAATCTTTGCGCCAGTGGCCGTCCTTCCCGCACCCATAGCAGTTTAACTTAGCCTGGGCGGGACGATTCCCTTCCTGGTGCCATTCCCTTTTATGCTGGGCCCCTGGTTTAACCTCGTGGACTTTCCCCTTGGGTTGGGGCGTCTCGATACCCCTGATATTTCTAAACGCTACTGTGAGCTGGCGGATCACCGTTTCTTTGGGGGGCTTGGGGGTCAAACCAGGCCGCAGCTTGAGTTCGAATTTGGGGCAGGCAGTTTGTCGTGAGACAGCGGAGCCAATGGGCCAATTGATCTCTGTTCAGGAATGCCCGCACTGGCATTCCCGGGCATGCGCTCCGGTAGACTGGCCACAGCCTGTCTGCAAACGCCTGTGGGGACTCCCCGGGGAGCTGTACCGTTTTTTCCACCCAGGCGAACGGACTCCCGTCATTTAGTCCCATGGCCTCCAATATCTCGGCCTAGAAATTGAGTGGGCTTAGCGCCCATTTTGCGGCGCTAGAGGGCATTGCGCTGGACTTACAGCCGGTTTTGAAATTGACTAGGGCCCAACATTGGCGTTACACCGGTAGCGCTGCGCCGGCACCGATGACGTCATCGGTGTGCGCAGCGTCCCAGTTGCCGTGGTGACGGGCCCCAGCGCCGAAATTCAGTTGCGGCCGCCTCGCCCGTGGCAGCCGCAACTAAGACTCTGTCAACAGAGTCTTACACGACTTTGCGCCGGCGCATAAAGGTGGAGCGGCGGCCGGCCGCTTTCCCGCCAGCCGCCTGCCCGCACCTCCCTCCCCGGACTCCCCCACCCCCCCCCCCGCGGAACAGATGCTTCTCGGCTGCGAGCCCGGCACTTCCCCGAGGTGCCGGGCTCATTTTTGTGGCGATTTAACCGGCCAGCGGGCGGGTGCAGGCAGCTCCTCCTTAACTGAAGGAGGAGGCCTGCACTTCCCGAGCCTGCCGCACCGCATCGGGCGCCGCAGCGCCGGAATAGCGCCGCAATGCGGCGCGTAGCGCCAGTTTTCAGGCGCAAACAGCCTTCAGTAGCGCCGGCAGCCGTTTGGGCGCGGCGCTACTGAATTTTTGGCGCGCACAGCGCGACTTAGCACCGGCGCTAAATTTCCGGCGTTAAGCCCCGGCGCAGCGCAAACTCAATTTCTAGGCCCTCATCCCTTAACTCCTCGTAATCCTTCTGCCCACTTTTGCACTCATCTGATAAGGTTTGGAGGAGGTCACGACCCAGAGAAAACAGCAGCATTTTTGTTTGTTCTGCTTCATCGCAGTCATTAACGCACGCTGCCTGCTCTATCTCACGGAAGTGTAGAGAGGGGTCTCCCTTCACTGTAAGCTTAGGGATATGGCTAACCATGGCCCTGAGCTGTTGGGTGCCATGCGGCACTACAAACTGGTTCTGCATGGCCCCTGGGTCCTCGCCATTGGCGGGTGGGCCATACCTCCGTTGTCGGAGGGGGTACACTGGTCCCGGTCCCGGCCTCTCTACCAGGGCTTGCTGGGTCTCCCCTAATGCTTCATCCTCCACCCCCTCTTGCTGCCAGACCTCCTGAAAACTCGGGGCTATGGGTGGTGGCCGTGAAACCTCTGGTTCCCTAACCAGTGTCGTTCTGGGAGCTGCCTGTGGGACTTCCCTGCTTGGGTTGCCGGTAAAATCCGACTGGCCTGCCTTCGGGCTAATGAGGCATACCATGCCCTTCGCCCTCGCTAAAGCCATGCTCAAGCTTTCTATTTCTTGCCTGCAGGGGCCATGATCTGCCTCCTCAAACCCCCGAGCGCAGGCCAGCTTATAGGCTGCTTTTACTTCGCCTACTTTTTCCTCCTGTGCCTTCAGTTCCCCCGTGAGGCGGCCAATCTCCGTCTTTAATCTCCTCTCTTTCTCCCTGGATTCTCTTGCCTGATATTCTACGTGTTCTGCCCTGAACCTAGCGCTCCCCTCCAGCTCAGCTATCTTGCCTTCCAGCCTTTCTACCCTGGCCTGGTGCTCACGCTGCACTTCAGCGGCCTGGCTTTCCATGTGCTCTACCTTCCCCCGATGGTCCCGGACCATCGCTGCCCTCTCCTGGCTTACAGCCTCCAGGGCCACTAGCACCTTCCCTTCCGCTGCAACCTTTTCCTGCAGCTCCCGAGACAAATGCCTTATTTTAGTTTCCTTACTGGCCACTGCTTGGTCCAGTATCAGAACCTGCTTTTTATAACACATAAGCCATACCGCTTTTTCAATGCCCTTGCGGCGCTCTTTACTAGCCGTCCACTGGGCGGCTGCCTCTAGGGGACGCTCGGCTTTTAACATATCGCTCACCCACTTTTTCGCGATATTTACCTTGCCGCACACATAGGTAGACAACCTTTCCTCCATTGCGGATTCCTCCTCCGCACCACTGTCTGCCTTGTTACACACTTTCGCCTGACCTCCTGCCTGACTCACCATTTCTGTAGGGGGTTTTGTTCCAGGGGCTTATTGTAGGTCAGCCAGTTATGTTTTCCTGAGCTGCCCTGCCCGCTGTGTGGTTGCGAATCGCTTTCCCCTTCCTGATTCTGAGCTCAGGACTTATCGAGTGGTAACAAGGACAAACGAACAGACCAGTGGATTGGTGCAAGGAAAACCAATGTTTATTCATTAGAAAAGCTAACAATACAAGAAAAACAGTATTATACAGAAGATAAAAGAAATCGCTATGGATGCAATACAGTTTTACACTTAACGGGAGAAGAAACAGACACAACGAGGGAAAAATTCTAAAATCACAATTTTGTAATACCCCTTTAACTCCCACCCTTACACCTAGCTAGGTTGTCTTGTGACGGCCAGAAAGATAATGCTCACCGGTGAAACAGATGAAAAGGCCTGGCCCTTGTGCCCTGCTGCTGCCGTCGAAATGTGCTTGCGATGCTTTCTAGATGGTTTTCCTTCTTGGTTGCTAGCAGACAAACAGGACACTGGGCCGAGGCGAAGAGAGAGAGAGAGAGGTGCTGGGCCGCCCCAGTTATATCCTCTCGGCAATGGGTCATTATCGCACCTCATCAGTCCGTTCCATTGTCCGATTTGGGCTCGAAAACGTAAGACAAGAGGACCTTGATTTTGGCCCATTTACGTTGATGGCACCGATCAGTACCACAACTGCCTTTCCATTGTTTTCTGAATGTCCTTAATTGTTCTGAATGTTCCTCAATTGTTCTGAATGTTCCTCAATTGTTCTGAATGTTCCTCAAGCAACTGGGACTATCTCCGCCCAAACTTAGATTGTGTAGGCAAACAATTGATAACCTGCCTCAGGGCGTGAATACAACTGAGCTTGCCTCACTGCATTGTTCAAATTAAACATGCAGTCTGTGAAGCTATCAGAAAATCCATATGGATGCCGCAGGCCCTTTGGCCATGTGTCTGACCGCAGCCATTTTGAGAGGCCCTGGATTTTTAAAACACAGTCACTCCAAGGTTTCTTTAATAACTCCAATTAATCTTCGGGGGGGGGGAACATATGAAATTTTGCGAATCCCTTCAGAACACATGTCATTACTCTCAATCATGGGTCTCTTTTTTTCTCTCCTTGCAGGAGAACAGAGCACAGAACACCAGGGAGAGGCAGAGAACCAGAGGTGGCCCTCCACAGATCTCATAACTAACAGCTACAGAGGAGGAGGTGCTGGAGATCAGCGGAGTCCCGGCGTGCCTGGCCGTTGGAGATGGGGGCCTCTCAAGTACCTGGTGACAGAATTAAATATCAGACAGATACATGACATACAACACTCAGTCATGTTGACTTGATGTCTTGACTTGAAGTGAAATATGATCCTGTGCATAATGATAACTTCAAACGTTCTTACCTTGACAGTACTCATTCATGTCTTTTATCTCCCACAGGGCCTTCATGCATCCAGTAGGAGGTGGTCGAGGTCGCCGCTGCTGACTACTCCTCAGAGGAGCTCAAGCCCTCTGAGGGTGCACTGTCACAGGACTTATGCAGACCACGCACCAGCTCAGATACTTGCACTTTGGTGATAGTTAGAGAGATAGTTGGGTTTTCACATGGTGACTCGCACTTCACAAGTGAACAAGAGCAGATGGTGGAGTCAGGGACAGTAGTGGAGATTCCGCGTTGGAGAGCGCAGGCCTCTCTTAGCTCTGCTCAGCTGGATGCAGATACTGTATCCCAGAGAACGTCGATAAAGAGGATAATTATTGAGCAGCAGCAGAGATTGTGCAATGTACTGACAGGCGTTCCAAGCACACCGTCCATGATTGCAAAGAGAATGGAGGAGTCCGCCTCAAGCATGAGTGGGATGCTGTCACAGGCCATTGTGATGATGTCTTCTTTCATGGATAGAGTGCCCAACTGCATAGAGCATCAAACACGGCAATCGAACAAAGTGCATGCAGGCTTTCAACAAGGGCTAGCACACTCTGGATGCCACCTCAAATAGGATGAATGATACCCTAGCCATGGTCTTTCAGCACCCCACTGATCTGCAGCAAAGTGTTCACCAGCACAGTGGTAGCAGCGAAGTGCGCCTGGGGCATGAGAGGGGTCATGGTGAAAAGGGACATGGAAGTGGAGACTCCACTCAAAGTGCTTCCACTTCTCAGCCGTTGCCCCGCATTCATTATCCAACGTGCAGCCACATGTCCCAATGGCCGAGTCTGCCCTTGCACAGGTGCAGGTGGAGCAGTCTTTGGCAGGGCCCTCATGGGCTCCAAAACCCAGAGGACGTTGGCCAAGAGCAACTTAACAGTCAGAGCAGGGATGTGAGCAGCCTGCCTCTACCTCTGCTGAAGCCACAGGGGTTGCACCATGTAAAAGTATTAGGAAAAGGAAGAGTAAAGATTTGTATTTGCACAAAGGTACGCACATGGGTGTGTTACACATTTTGTGTTGCTAAGTCTTGTTTGTTCATTTGATGCACGTAACTATTACTGTTTCGCACCACTTTCCCATGTTGCCCAATCTTGGTTGCTGGGTGACAAGTGGCCTTTTCAGTTGTTTGATGATGAATGGGAAGACCTGAATTGACGGCAACCAATGGGGGATGTGAAAGGGATGCTTGGTTGTTTGCAGGACTGCTTTGTGTTAGTGGCACTGGGAGGAGGAGGAGTGACAAAAGTGGCTTTTGTATGAGGTTGTGAGATGGGTGCACTGTTGGAACCTAAATGAAACTCACAATAAACATCCCAGGCAGCAATGTGCGCCACTGGTGGTGCATTGCCATCATCACCTTCTGCCTCTTCATCTTCCTCCTCCTCCTCTGAAGAGGCTCTGTGCTCTGTGCCTTGGTCCTCTTGCAGGTCCAGACCTCGCTGCTGGGCATTGTTGTGCAGAGTGCAGCATACCATGACCATTCTGGACACCCTGGTTGGTGAGTACTGAAGGGTGCCTCCAGATCTGTCCAGGCATCTAAAGTGCATCTTCAGCATGCCAATGGCTTGTTCAATGACACATCTGGTGGTCATATGGCACTTATTGTAGTGCTCCTGGACCTCATTCCTTGAGTTGTCATCAGCCACATTTTAGGTGGGTATCCCTTATCTCCGAGCAGCCAGCCGGTAACTCTGCTTCCAGGTGTGAAGACATCTGGGAGGGTGGACTGCCGCAGGACAAAAGCGTAATAGCTGCCTGGGAACCTTGCGCACACGTGGATAAAGATCTTCTTGTGGTTTCACACCAGCTGCACATTGATGGAGTGGAAGCTCTTGCTATTGACGAACACTCCTGGGTGATCTATGGGTGCCTTAATTGCCACATGTATGCAGTCGATGACGCCCTACACCTGTGGGAAGCCAGCCAGAGCCGCAAATTTGAGCGCCCGCTCATTCTGACTGGCATCATTGCAGGCAAAGTTGATTACATAGGAACATAGGAACAGGAGTAGGCCATTCAGCCCCTCAAGCCTGTTCTGCCATTCAATGAGATCATGGCTGATCTGCGATCTAACTCCATATACCCGCCTTTGACCCATATCCCTTAATACCTTTGGTTAACAGAAAGCTATCAATCTCCGATTTTAATTTAACAATTGATCTAGCATCAATTGCCGATTGCGGAAGAGAGTTCCAAACTTCTACCACCCTTTGTGTGCAGAAGTGTTTCCTGATTTCACACCTGAAAAGTCTGGCTCTAATTTTTAGACTATGCCCCCTAGTCCTAGAATCCCAAACCAGCAGAAATAGTTTCTCTCTATATACCCTATTTGTTCCCCTTAATATCCTGAAAGCTTCGATCAGATCACCCCTCGACCTTCTAAATTCGAGGGAATACAACCCTAATTTGTGTAATCTCTCCTTGTAACTTAACCCTTGAAGTCTGGGTATCATTGTGGTAAACCTACACTGCACTCCCTCCAAGTCCAATAGGTGTGGTGCCCAGAACTGCTCACATTACTCCAGGTGTGGTCTAACCAGAGTTTTGTACAGCTGCAGCATAACTTCTACCCGCTTGGACTCTTGTCCTCTAGATATAAAGGCCAGCATTCCATTAGCATTTTTGATTATTTTCTATCCAGCCCACTGGATGGGACAGAAACAGAAAAGCCAGAGCTCGAGCTGCACATTAGTCTATCCACTGTCACTTCAGAAATGGACCCAAACTGCAGCCAGAGAACACACAGTAATACTTAATTCAATTTATCAATTTGCAAAAGCGATTCTCCCTGGCCTGATCTTAAAAGGATCCATTCCGCGATTCTGGGCCCCAATGGCAGACGTCTGTACCCAGCATGCACTGCATATTTGAATATGCCCTATCCATTTTAAAGTTGAGTCATGGCTGCTCATCTCGATAACTCTTTTACCGAAAAAAGAGACCGGTGCTGTCTCTTTCCTCTCCCGGTACCCAGAGTACGACGGCAGAGGGGTTCTCATCGCCATCTTAGACATGGGAGTGGATCTCGGAGCACAAGGACTCCAGGTAATGGCACACAATTGTAGTTCAGGCCTTGCGAAGCCTCTGGCTCCCGTACTCAGCACACTAAAAAGAGAACACCACTCGCATCGGAGGCCTCGCAGACTGAAGCCACTCTGCCAAACAGCCACGTAGACTTTCAGTACAACATATAATCGATTGGTCATTTCATTCATTTAGTAACAGAAGATTTTATTATTTTACGCTACATTTTGTGTATTTAGGATAGTATTTGACTACTATCTGAATTTATGTTTATAAATTATTGGAAGGGTAGAAGTGGAAGTGATGATCAACACTATGAGTTGGCCTGTTTCAAATTTACCAATTTAACACTTTGCTCTCACTGTGATATCTTGGGACACAGCCTATATATACAGCACAACATGGCTTCTGGTAAGAACTGTACTACACATGGCTTTATTATTATATACATCAGTAGTCCACCAGGTGGCTCTATTACACTTTTCCCTCCTTATTGAAGAAGTTAATCAGAGCAAATAATGATTGTACATGACTTGCATGGTATACACAACTCTTGGTATACATTGCTCAAATGGAACCCATTTTATGTTTCCAAATTCTACTACAGAATTCTGTAACACAAACAAAATATATGAACTTATTTTCCATATTTACAGATTGAACTTAACCACTGGTTTTCTGTTTCGAAGAGGATACCTTTTTCTTGAACAGAACTTTCAGATCTTGTTGCAGGACTTTGACTCATTCTAGGCTGAGTGCGGAGAATTTTTCTCCAAGGGCTGACCTTGATCTACATTTGGACTCTCTACACTTTCAGACTGTTTGTCTGCCTGACTCAGGCTCAGACTTAAATTCTGATTTCGTCTTGGCCTTGTTTCTGGTACGCCTGATGTAGGATTTGCTGCTGGTACTCTACTTGTAACAAGACTTTCTGACTCATCAGAATAAATTGAATCATCCCAGCTTTCAACTCCTTCCGCATCTGTAGGTAAGGTATGATCAATGTGAACAAACCTAACCTTTCCATGATCAAGCATCTTGACCAAATATGTGCAAGGGCCACATATCTTCACTACTCTTTCTGGCAACCACTTTAACCATTTATGGTGATGGTTCTTCACTCTAACCTTCTGGTTCAACTTCACACTCCTCCAACTCTACCTTCATTATGACTCCCTTTCTGCCTTGTTTCTCTTCTATGGACTGTGCCAAGTTTGGCTTTAATGAGAACCTGGTTCGTGGCTGTAGTTTGAGAAACAACTCTGCTGGTTTTCTACCAGTAGTGGTATGAGCAGTATTCTGATAGGTAATCAGAAAATTTGCCAGTTTGTGGTCCAATGACGTTTCTTTGGATTTGGATCCAACATTTGCTTGATGAGGGCATGTTTCACAATTTGTACTGTGCGCTCTGCTGCACCATTTGAAGCAGTGTGGTACGGTGGAACTTTGGTATGTTTCACACCGTTTCTGCTCCTGAACTATGTGAACTCTTCTGAACAAAATTGCGGCCCATTATCAGACACAATTTCTTCTGGGAGGCAATCTTCGCAAATTGTCTAGTGTTTTGCTTGTTATTATCCGCATCGGAAACACCTCTACCCACTTCGAGTGATTATCTATCACTATGAACAATTGCTGTCCTCTAGCTCAGCAAATTCTAAGATAACTGGGTTGGCCATCCATTTACTATGTAATCATGTACCTTTGAAATAATTGGGTCACATTTGGTTGCCCTACCAATCTCTTCAGCTGTGACCGGCAGCTCATCAATGTATGAGAAATAGAACACTTCTATTTCTCATACATTGATGAGCTGCCAGCCAAGTTTGGGAGGAACTTTCTGTAATAATTCAAAAGACCCCAAAATGATCAAAGTTCAGAGACATTCTTGGGAGTGGGTGCATTTCTGATTGAATCCAGCTTTCCCTTGGTTGGATATAAATCATCTTTGTCTACTCTGTGCCCTAAGTACTCCACTTGTGAGTTGTCACTCGTACGCCATGCTTCTCTAGCTGTTTGAGCACGTCATTCAACACATAAGAACATAATAGGAGCAGGAGTAGGCCATTTGGACCTTTGAGCCTGCTCTGCCATTCAATAAGATCATGGCTGATCTTCTACCTCATCTCCACTTTCCTGCAATATCCCTTGATTCCCTTAATATTCAAATATCTATTGATCTATGTCTTGAATATACTCAACGACTGAGCCTCCACAGCCCCCTGGTATGAGAATTCCAAAGATTCACCACCCTCTGAGTGAAGAAATTACTTCTCATCTCAGTCCTAAATGGCTGACCCCTTATTCTGAGACTGTGACCCCTGGTTCTATCACTCCCCAGCTAGGGGGAACATCCTCCCTGCATCTACCCTGTCAAGCCCTGTAAAAAATTTGTATGTTTCAATCAGATCACCTCTTTCTTCTAAACTCTAGAGAACATAGGCCTAGTCTACTCAATCTTCCCTCATAAGACAATCCCCCCATCCCAGGAACCAGTCTGGTGAACCTTCGTCGCACTCCCTCTAAGGCAAGTATATCCTTCCTTGGGCAAGGACACCAAAACTGTACACAATACTCCAGGTGTGGTCTCACCAGGGCCCTATATAACGGCAGTAAGATGTCTTTACTCTTATACTCAAATCCTCTTGTAATGAAGGCCAACATACCATTTGCTTTCATAATTGCTTGCTGTACCTGCCCGTTAACCTTCAGTGATTCGTGTACAAGGACACCCAGGTCCCTCTGAACACCAACATTTCCCAATCTCTCACCATTTAAAAAATACTCTGCATTCCTATTTTTCCTACCAAAGTGGATAACTTCACATTTCTCCACATTATATTCCATTTGCCATGTTCATGCCCACTCACTTAGCCTGTCTATGTCCCCTTGAAGCCTCCTTGCATTTTTCTCACAACTTACGTTCTCACCCAGCTTTGTATCATCAGCAAACTTGGATATATTACATTTGGTCTCCTCATCCAAATCATTGATGTAGATTGTGAATAGCTGAGGCTGAAGCACTGATCCTTGCAGTTGTCCACTAGTTACAGCTTGCCAATCCGAAAATGACCCGTTTATTCCTACTCTCTGTTTTCTGTCTGTTAATCAATCCTCAATCCATGCTAGTATATTACCCCCAATTAACATGAGCCCTAATTTTGTTTAATAACCTCGTGTGGCACCTTATTGAATGCCTTCTGAAAATCCAAATACACCACATCCAGAGGTTCCCCCTTATCCTGCTAGTTGCAACCTCAAAAAACTCTAACACGATTTCCCTTTCATAAATCCATGTTGACTCTGCCCAATCCTATTATTATTTTCTAAGTGCCCTGTTACCACGTCCTTAATAATCAATTCTAGCATTTTCCCTACTACTGATATCACGCTAACTGGTCTATAGTTCCCCATTTTCTCTCTCCCTCCTTTCTTAAATAGTGGGGTTACATTTGCTACCTTCCAATCCACAGGAATCATTTTAGAATCTATGGAATTTTGGTAAATGACAACCAATGCATCCACTGTCTCTATATCCACCTCTTTCAAAACCATAGGATGTAGGCCATCAGGTCCAGGGGATTTATTGGCTTTCAGTCCCATTAATTTCTCCAGTACTTTTTTTTAACTAATATTAATTTCTTTCATTTCCTCATTCACGCTAGACGCTTGGTTCTCCACTATTTCCGGGAAGTTTTTTGCATCTTCTTACATGAAGACAGACACAAAGGCCCCGATTTTCCCGATCGCGCGGGAAATTTTCAGGTTCCCCGAATGTCGGGTTCCGACCTGAATATAAGTGGGTCAGCCAGCTGCACGCAATTTTCCCTCAAGTGGCCAATTAAGTTCCAGTGTGTGGGGACCCTTGCTAATTGTCCATTTCCAGTCAGAAAGCCCCACAGTATGATATAAAATGTAAAAAATATAAAAACGGATAGCAAAAGTTTCTATAGTTATATAAAAAGAAAAAGGGTGGCTAAAGTAAATGTTGGTCCCTTACAGGATGAGACTGGGAAATTAATGGTGGGAAACATGGAGATGGCAATAACGCTGAACAAATATTTTGTATCAGTCTTTACGGTAGAGGACACTAAGAATATCCCAACACTGGACAAACAGGGGGCTCTAGGGGGAGAGGAGCTAAATACGATTAAAATCATTAAGGAAGTGGTACTTGGTAAAATAATGGGACTTAAGCCGGATAAGTCCCCTGGACCTGATGGCTTACATCCTCGGGTCTTGAGGGAAGTGGCGGTAGGGATTGTGGATGCATTGGTAATAATTTTCCAAAACTCCCTGGACTCAGCAAAGAGCAAAGGTCCCGGCAGATTGGAAAACTGCTAATGTAACACCCTTATTTAAAAAGGGTAGTAGGCAGAAGGCTGGAAACGATAGACCTGTTAGCCTAACATCTGTGGTTGGTAAAATGTTAGAGTCCATTATTAAGGAGACAGTAACGGGACATTTGGGTAAACACAATTTAATAGGACAAACTCAGCATGGTTTCATGAAGGGGAAGTCATGTTTGACAAATTTGCTTGAGTTCTTTGAGGAAGTAACATACAGGGTGGATAAAGGAGAACCAGTGGACGTAGTGTATTAAGACTTCCAAAAGGCATTTGACAAGGTGCCACACAAAAGATTATTGCTCAAGATAAAAAATCACGGATTGGGGGTAATATTCTGGCGTGGGTGGAGAATTGGCTCTCTAACAGAAAGCAGAGAGTTGGGATAAATGGTTCATTCTCAGACTGGCAATCAGTAACTAGTGGTGTGCCGCAGGGGTCAGTGCTGGGTCCCCAACTCTTTACAATCTATATGAACGATTTGGAGGAGGGGACCGAGTGTAACATATCAAAGTTTGCAGATGATACAAAGATGGGAGGGAAAGTAGTGAGTGAGGAGGACATAAAAAACCTGCAAAGTGACATAGACAGGCTAAGTAAGTGGGCAGAGATTTGGCAGATGGAATACAATACTGGAAAGTGTGAGGTTATGCACTTTGGCAGGAAAAATCATAGCGCAAGTTATTATCTTAATGGCAAGAAACTGGAAAGTACTGTAGTACAAAGGGATCTGGGGGTCCTGGTGCACGAAACTCAAAAAGTTAGTGTGCAGGTGCAGCAAGTGATCAAGAAGGCCAATGGAATGTTGGCTTTTATTGCTAGGGGGATAGAATATAAAAACAGGGAGGTATTGCTGCAGTTATACAAGGTATTGGTGAGACCGCACCTGGAATACTGCATACAGTTTTGGTGTCCATACTTAAGACAGACTTGCGCTTGAGTCAGTACAAAGAAGGTTCACTCGGTTAATCCCGGGGATGAGGGGGTGGTCATATGAGGAGAGGTTGAGTAGATTGGGACTCTACTCATTGGAGTTCAGAAGAATGAGAGGCGATCTTATTGAAACATATAAGATTGTGAAGGGGCTTGATCGGGTGGATGCGGTGAGGATGTTCCCAATGATGGGTGAAACTAGAACTAGGGGGCATAATCTTAAAATAAGGGGCTGCTCTTTCAAAACTGAGATGAGGAGAAACTTCTTCACTCAGAGGGTGGTAGGTTTGTGGAATTTGCTGCCCCAGAAAGCTGTGGAAGCTACATCATTAAATAAATTTAAAACAGAAATAGATAGTTTCCTAGAAGTAAAGGGAATTGAGGGTTACGGGGAGCGGGCAGGAATTTGGACATGAGTCTAGGTTCGGAATGGTCATGGCCCTGTGGGTAGTGCAGCGGGCCCAGGGGCCGTGTAGCTTGGTTCTGTTCCTACTTCTTGTGTTCTAATTCTGTGTTAGATTTCAGGAGATGGTTTTATTCCTGTTCCTGGCTGGGGTGGAGATCGCCTTTACAGAAGGTAAGTACTGTAGAAAATATAGGGACAGAGTGATCTCCTGGAAGAGTTTCGATCGCCTAGATGGGTCGGAGAGGAATTTCCCAGATTTTTTCTCCCAAATTGGCCATTGGGTTTTTTATCTGGTTTTTCGCCTCTCCCGGGAGATCACATGGGTTCGGGTGGGATGGAGAGTGATAGAAGATTTGAGGTTAGGATCAGATCAGCCATGATCTTATTGAATGGTGGAGCAGGCTCGAGGGGCCGATTGGCCTACTCCTGCTCCTATTTATTATGTTCTTATGTCATCGTTCGTGGTGCTTTTAAAGTGTCCAGCAAGCTTTTCAACCTCTGCAGGCTTCCCATCCAGTCTATCAGAATGGCAGAGGAGCCTGCACCAGCTGCTGCCAGCGGCAGAGGCCGAGCTGCCGCAAAATTCGACAAAACATCATTGCAGACATTGGTAGATGGGGTTAGGGCCCGTAGAGACCAGGGCTGCCTGGATGCAGGTGGCTGAAGAGGTGAACTCTGTGGGAGTGACCCGTCATACGTGGATGCAGTGCAGGAAGCGCTTCCATGAACTACACCGCACAGGAAAAGTAAGTATGAAGTTCCCATCACCCTCAGGCTGCTCCCCATTGCTTTCCCCAACAGCACTCAGCTTCAGCTATCACCTCCTCCACATCCAACTTCACAGTCACATCCATGCACCCTTACCCATTCTCTCTCTATCTATGCTCACATTCACATAACTCTTCCACCATGCAACCCTCACACTGCCTCTCACTCTGATGCTTGTAACACAACTGCCAGCACACAGGGAGGGCCCTTGGTCTTGCAGCCTCACACCATCTTTGTCTCCTTCTAAGTATCTTTGCTATGCAATCTCTACACTCACTCCTTCATTCTCACTCAAACTCCACTTGTCTCCCTCATTGCAGGAAAAGAGAGCTCAAAATAGGAGAGAACGAGGGGGACCAGCCTCACTCACCCACCTGACCCCCTGGGAAGAAGCAGTTTTGGAGATTGCTGGGGCTGACGTGCCTGAGGAAGCTGGGGCAGGAGAGACAGGAGCAAGCCCGCAAGCTGGTGACAGAAAAGTTTCCCATCTCTCTCATTGACATAGCATGAGTTGCTGATATAATTCTGAAGCCACATCATTTGGACTTATGAGCATCTGCCAAATCCAATGTGCAAGTAGCCTTGGCATCAGATCTCTAACTCTTTCCTTTACTCCCCCACAGGACCATTCGGAGCGCCCGCCGCCACTGCCCAGGAGGAAGAGGCTTTGCAGCCAGATTCCTCAGAGGAAGCTCCAGCCTCTGAGGGCGCATCGTCAGCAGAAGTAAGCGCACCCAGCACCAGCGCAGACACTCACACCTCGGTGGGACCTTCAGGACATAGAGTTGTCACCTGGTGTATCACAGCTCACAAGTGAGCATCAGTGTACAGATAACTGTAGCTGTAGTAAAGACAGCTGCTTGACGGTAGCTGTAGTAATGACAGCTGCTTGACGGCAGTCGGATAAATAGGAAGCCATCTTGGCCATGCGGCAGTACTACACGAGCTGGCACTGACTCAAGACCTAATAAAGAGTACTCAACGATATCTACTCGTAAGCCTCTTAATACTACGATATAAGATAACATTACAATCAGCAGATTGTGGAGACAGGGACAGCAGTGGAGAGCCCTCGTTGGAGGGCGCAGGGCTCTGCCAGCTCAGCTCAGCTGCATGTCGACCCTATGCCTCTGGGTCCATCCGCAAGAGAGGAGGTGATGGATCTCCATGCACAGATGCAGGAGTCTCTGGCAGGTTTTGTCTCCAGGGTCGCTGTGAGTGTGGAGCGAATGGAGGAGTCCATGACGAGCATGAGCAGAGCCTTATTGGAGTCATTGGCGCATCAAAGCATCACCACGGAAAGGATGGCTACCTCCGTGGCAATGCTAGCTGCAGCCGAGGAGAGGAGGGCTGCAGCCGAGGAGAGGACGGCTGCAGCTGAGGAGGACGGCTGCAGCCATGGAGGAGTTTAGTCGCCAGGGTATCGGAAACATGGTGAGTGCTCTGAATAGAATGACATCTCTTGAGGAGCGATGGGCATCTATTGAGCACCGAGACCAGACCTTCATGGAAGTCCCTCTGATCAGAACTTCCAGTACAGAGACGGGTCCCCATGGTCCCCCTGATGTGCAGCAAGGTGCTCTCCAACCACTTGCAGGCGCTGAGGGGGAGCTGACCCATGAGAGGGAGGTTGTTGGCACACCTCAAGGAAGTGGGGGCTCCCACGCTCGCACTTCCATGCCACTTCAGAGCCCTTGGTCAGAGCCCCGCCGGAGTCCACACCCCAGTGAGATAGGAGTCTCAAGCCCTGCACAGCCGCAGGAGCAGCAGACTGCTGGCGAGCCCTCACAGGCTCGCCACCCCAGAGGACGCCCGCCAAAGGTGTCGAGACAGGCGCAGCAGGAAAGTGAGCAAGGGGCCTCCACATCTGCTGAAGCCACAGGGGTAGCACTACGTAGGAGCACGCGCAAGAGAAAAATGAAGCACCACTAATCACAAGGGTAGTCACTTGGGTGAAAAGTCTTGTAAATATTTTTAATGCCATCATTTTCTTGGACATAAAAAATCTGGTGGCAGCTGCAGCAGTTATGGCATCTGTCATTTGGCGAATGGGGATATCACACTGAGGCCTTAGGATAACTTGCAGATGTAAGCAAGCTGGTCAAATAGGTAGAAATGCACAGGCATGGGCCACTGTCCATGGTCAGTTAAGAAGCAGTGAGGCTGCAGTGTTTGATGTACCAGGCTAGGCAAATCTGCCCAGGATGAGTGCGTTCCTTGCATTTCGCCCAGCAATGTTCTCGCGCACTGGTGCCGCTGGTTGGCGGCCCACTGCAGGATGCTCGTTCCCGTCCTCCACCTCCTCCTCAGCATCATCCTCAGGATCATCCTCATTCAAGGAGGCTCAGCCTCTTGGTCCTGCGGAATCGGCAAGCCACGACGCTGTGCCATGTTGTGAAGCACACAGCATACCACAACGATTTTGGAGACCCTGGCTCATGAGTACTGTAGGGCTCCCCCTGATCTATCAAGGCATCTGAAGCGCATCTTCAGCAATCCGATGGCTTGCTCGATAATGCATCTGGTGGAAATGTGGCTGGAGTTGCAGCGCTCCTCAGCCTCGTTGGCTGGTCTCCTCAACGGCGTCATTAGCCAGGAGCGCAGGGGATATCCCTTGTCTCCAAGTAGCCATCCCTGAAGTTCGTTTGGCGGACTGAATAGCGGAGGCACAGTAGACTGGCGCAGTATGAAGGAGTCATGGTAGCTGCCAGGGTACTTGGCACAAACATGCAAAATCACCTTCTTGTGGTCACACACCAGATGAACGTTAAGGGCGTGGAAGCCCTTGCGGTTGACAAAAACTCCTGGATTGCGGTTAGGTGCCCTAAGGGCCACATGTATGCAGTCAATGATGCCCTGCACCCTTGGAAAGTCTGCCAGCTGAGCTAATCCAATCGCTCACGCCCTCACACTTGCGCGATCCCGGGTGAAATGGATGTGATTGTGCGCGAGGGCAAAGAGGGCATCGGTGACCTGTTTGATGCAAGTGTGTGCAGCCACCTGGGAGATGCCGCTGATGTCTGCTGCTGATCCCTGGAAGGAACCTGAGGCATAAAATTTGAGTGCGATGGTGACTTTGATGGCCACTGGTAAGGAGTGTCGACCTGGTGCTCTGGGCTCCAGGTCTTGCTGCAGCATTGCGCAGATGTCAGTCACCACCTCTCGCGAAAGTCGCAGCTGCCTCTGGCACTGCTGCTCAGTCATGTTGAGGTAGCTCACCCTGTGTCTGTAGACCCTGTTTGGGGGGTAACTCCTGCGCTGACGGCCTTCCATGCGCTGGCCCCTTCTGGCCTGTGCTGCCTCAGGTGGGTGAGCCGCAGCCTGTCGCTCCTGCTGCTGTTGTTGCTGGTGCTGCTGTTGTTGCTGGATCTGCTGTTGCTGCTGGATCTGCTGTTGTTGCTGGATCTGCTGCAGCCTCCTGTGCTGTTGGAGATCCTCTAATGCCAAGAAGGGAAGGAACAAAAGGCCTCCCATGCTTCTGGCAGATGTCTCCGTTGAGGAGGCGCTGAGTTAGGGTGGTGAGAGGGGCTTCCCAGGAACTCACACTGGAGAAGTGTGTGAGGCTCCAACCTTCCACAGCTGTGCCTAAGCCTTCAACAAGTTGCCCCAAGCCTTCAGCAACAAGGTCCTGCAGCCTACAAATGCTGGCTGATTAAATCTCTTCAGTCCTGATTGACCTGCAGCTGAAAGCAAGCAAGCCGACATTGTTCACACCAGGTTTCATCAGCGGTGTTCCCACCTGGCGTGTTTTACGTGGGGAAAGGCTGAAAATTCCAAGGGCCCCTGAAAATAGGATTAAACATGCCAATTATTGGTCATTAGGCTCCCGCCGACCATTCCCACCTGCGGCGGGCGGGACTGATTTGGGTCGCGCTGAAAGATGGGGGTGAAAGTCGGGCGGGGGGGGTGTGGTCGCGACCCCCTATTTCTGCGATTTTCAGCCCCCGTCCGCCTGAAACCCCGCCCAACAGCTCCGGGAAAATCGGGGCCAAAGTATTTGTTTAATTTCTCTTCCATTTCCTTATTCACCATTATAATTTCTCTTGTCTCAGCCTGTAAGGGATCCACATTTACTTTTGCTAATCTTTTCCTTTTTACATACCTATAGAAGCTCTTATGGTCTGTTTTTATGTCTCTCGCTAGATTACTCTCATATTCTATTTTCCCTTTCTTTATCAATTTCTTGGCCCTCCTTTGCTAAATTCTAAAATCCTCCCCATCTGCAGACTTACTACTCTTTTTGGCAACATTATAAGCGTCTTCCTTTGATCTAATACTATCTTTAAATTCTCTTGTTGGCCCCCACAGTTGGACCACTTTTCCTGTGGGGTTTTTGTACCTTAAAGGAATGTATATTTGTTGTAAATTATGTATTAATTCTTTAAATGCTAGCCATTGCTTGGCTACCGTCATACCTTTTAATGTAGTTTCCTAATCTACCTGAGCCAACTCGCCCCTCATACTTACGTAGTTTGCTTTGTTTAGATTTAAGACCTTAGATTCTGATTTAACGAAATCACTTTCAAACTCAATATAAAATTCTATCATATTATGGTCACTCTTCCCTAAAGGCCCCTTTACTATAAGGTTATTAATTAACCCTTTCTCATTGCACAATACTAGATCTAAAATAGCCTGTTCCCTAGTTGCTTCCTCAACACACTGATCTAGAAAACTATCTTTCATACATTCCACAAATTCGTCCTCCACACTATTACTGCAAATTTGGTTTGCCCAGTCTATATGTAGATTAAAGTCCCCCATGATTACTGTTATATGCACCTCCTAATTTCTTGATTTATACTCTGCCCTACATTACAACTACTATTTGGGGGCCTATAAACAACTCCCACCAAAGTTTTCTGCCCCTTGCTGTTTCTTAGCTCCACCCAAATGGATTCTAGTTCTTGATTTTCGAAGCCAAGATCCTTTCTCTCTGCTGTCTTTATCCCATCCTTTATTATCAGGGCTACCCCTCCTCTTTTTCCATTTTGCCTATCTCTTCTAAAAGTTAAGTATCCTGGAATATTTAGTTCCCAACCTTGGCCACTTTACAACCACGTCTCTGTTATGGCTATTTGATCAAACATATTAATTTCTATCTGCGCTATTAATTAATCTATTTTGTTACAAATGCTTCGCGCATTCAGATAAAGTGCCTTTAACTTTGACTTATTTCTAATTTTCCCTGATTTCACCTTAGTCACTGATGCCTTATTACCTTTGTTACTCTCTCTGTCCCTTCCTGACCCACTCTACTTATTTTTACCCAAAATTCTACTCTGCTCTAAAGACTTGACATTTCTCTCACTGCTTTTAAATTTACTCTTTACTGAATCCTCCCAACGCCCCCCACCCCCTTCATTAGATTAAAGCCCTGTCTACTGCCCTAGTTATTTGGTTCGCCAGGACACTGGTCCCAGCCCGGTTTAAGTGGAGCCCGTCCCAAAGGAACAGCTCCCTCTTTCCCCAGTACTGGTGCCAGTGCCCCATGAACTGAAACCCCTTCCTCCCACACCACTCTTTGAGCCATGCATTTAAACCTCTAATCTGTTTGTCCCTATGCCAGTTTGCGCGTGGCTCAGGTAACAATCCAGAGATTATTACCTTTGAGGTTCTGCTTTTTAATTTGGATCCTAGCTACTCAAACTCCCTCAACAGAACCTCATTCCTAGTTCTACCTATGTCGTTGGTTCCTACGTGGACCACGACAACTGGATTTTCCCCCTCCTGCCCTAAGTTCTCCTCCAGCCACGAGATGACGACTTTAATCCTGGCACCGGGCAGGCAACACAACCTTCGGAACTCTCAGTCACGGCTGCAGAGAACAGTATCTATCCTCCTGACTATACTGTCACCTACCACAACTACATTCCCTTTTCACTCCCCTCACTTGAATGGCCTCCTGCACCATGGTCAGCTTGCTCATCCATCCTGCAGGCTTTCCCTCATCCACACAGACAGCAAAAACCTCATACCTGTTGGACAAGGGCAAAGGCTGAAGCTCCTCCAGCACTGCACCTGGGGTCCCCTTACCTGCCTGAGTTGCAGTCACACCCTCCTGTCCCTGACCACTAACCAGACCTGTACCACTACCTAACCAAAGGGGCGTGATTGCCTCCTGGATCCAAGTGTCCAGGTAACTCTCCCCATCCCTGATGCCCTGCAATGTCTGCACCTTAGACTCCAGCTCAAAAACTCTGAGATGAAGTTCCTCAAGATGCTGGCACTTACTGCAAACGTGGTTGTCCGGGATCACAATGCTCTCCACAAGCTCCCAGATGCTGCAGTTGCAGCACACCCACCTGAACTGCCATCCCTATAGGACCTTGTTATATTCATTAAATTTGTAATTAGGTAACTTTGTTTACAGTGTAGTTTCTTGACTACTTACTTGATGTAGATTAAGTTAAGGGTACTGAAATTATATATCTACCTGTAACACAAAGCACTACATGTTGTGTAGGCAAAAAGCAGCAACTCCTTCCCCCTCTTCTCCGAATTCCCACTCTTTCCAAATTCCCAAATAAAACACTCTGTTCAGGTCCACTCCATTTAATCCCGCTCTGTGCAGATCTCATCATAGATTTGCCTCTTTGGTACTGAAATGAGTATGTCATCCAAATAACACACAACCCCTTCAATCCCTTGCAAAATGTGGTTCATCACCCCCTGGAATATGTTGGGGGCAGAAGACACTCCAAATGGTAGCCTAATGAACTGATATAGGCCTCGGTGAGTATTTATAGTCAAGCATGACTTGGACTCTTCATCTAACTCAAGTTGTAGGTAGGTGTTTGTTCGATCTAACTTCAAAAAGATCTGGCCACCTGTCAGCATTGTGAACAAATCTTCCACATTTGGCAACATATTGGGTAGATTACACTCTAGAACCTGGTTTACGGTTACCTTATAATCATCACACAACCTTACCTTACCACCTGACTTAGGTACAACAACAATGGATGTAGCCCAATTACTCAGACCTACCTTAGAGATAATGATCTCAGGGCTAAAAATTGAGTAGCGCCCCAACTTCGCCGCCCCGGAAAAATTAGCACCCCCGCGCCGGAAATTGAGTGGTTGCGCCCCAAGAGGGAAGCGGGGCACTACTGGAAGTTACCCGGATCCTTCTTGGGGCGCTGCGAGTCAATATCACAGTGCTACGTGCTGCAGTGCCATTTGCTGCAGCGAGGCCTTCCTCTCCTTCTTAAAGGGGAGGGGCCTTGCACAGCATGACCCGGGGCCCAGGGGGATCGAGAGTGCTAGCAAAAGAGCCCGGCACTCCGTGGGGGGGGGGGAAGCGGTGTTTCAGGAAGCTGGGGATGGGAGTGCAGGCAGGTGCTGGCAGGTGGCCAGCAACAAAAATGGCTGCCCCGCACCTTGCCTTAAAATTGTGCCTCCCCAGCCGCATAGCCTCTGGCGGTAAGTCAGGGGGCGCTCCCGAAGATCGCAGCCGGGCCGCTGCACACGTCGATAACATCATCACTGGCGGCACAGTGCCGTGCGGCGCTACCGGTTAGCATCGCCGCTAACTTCCCGCTGAATTTTGCTAGTTGCTAATGGGAGGTGCAAAGCAACTGAATTTTTAGGCCTCAGTTTCTAGTCTTTTGAGTTCTTGCTCAACTTTCTCCTTGAAGTATGGTACGGGACGTGGCTTGCAGTAAACTGGTCTTGTGTTCTTCTGCACTCTGACACTCACCTTGAAGTCTTGGATCGGACTGCCTGTTTCACTGAACACCTTCGGCTACTGCTTGATGTCATCTTCTTTCAATGCAAATTTCGCTTCCACATGAAAAATCTCATTCCAATCCAGCTTCAGTGATCCCAACTAATTTCTACCTATCAAGGCAGGCTTGTGTCCTGCCACTACTATGAGAGGCAAGCTCTGACACTGATCCTTATATTTCACTGGTGTGGTTACACTTCCTGCGACAGGGATTTGCTCTCCTGAGTAGCCTCGCAGCTCTACCTTTGATTTCTCCAGTCGATAATCATGCAACTTGTCACGATATAGTGATCACGGTGCTACGCTCATGGATGCACCAGTGTCGATTTCCATGGGTATCCTGGTTCCTGCGACATCTAATCGCTGTTAGATACCTTTGTGCTCCTGATGATGTGAATCTCCAGAAACTCCTCGACCTGCTGCTTCTCTTCAACGGTATGTAGTGTCTGGCGATTTCTACTTCTAATATTACTAATCGGTTTAATCTTCTGTTGACACACCTTCGCAAGATGCCCAGTTTTATTGCAGTAGAAACACTCTGCCCTCACATATGGACAGCTTTGAGCGATGTGTTGTCCCAGGCACCGATAGTACGACTTCAATGCACTGTTATCTTGGCCAGTTGCTGAGGCCTTGGGGCTCAACTGCCTTTTACTTTTAGCCTGCAGCCGATTCACCTCGGTTGTCTGATGACTGCAAATGGCGCAGAACTTTCAGGAGTATCGGTCGGCCATTTCCATCGACATAGCTGTCTGACAAGCTAAGTCAAAAGTCAAGTTAGGGGTTGTCAACAATTAACTTCTGATACGTTCATTTTTCAACCCACAAACAAGTCACGTAAAGCTCGGTCCTGAAAGTTTCCAAAATGACAGTGAATGGATAGCTTTTTTTAAGCTACAATGTACTCACTGATACCCTCGACATTTAATTGATCACATGTTCCAAAATGATAACTTTCAGTAATTTCCAGGGGCTCAGGACTAGTGCTGTTCTAACTTGGGTAGGATCTCCTTCAGTGGCGTGTCCTTTGACTTGGTGGGAACAAGCACATTTTTCAGGGTTTCAGACACCTCGGTCCTGCTTCAGTCAAAAAAATAGCCCATTTCATTTCTAAAACCGCACAGTTACGGTTTACATCATCGGGGACTTGGACAATACTATTTGCGGTGGAAAACATATCTAGCCACTCCACATACGCTCCGAAAGTCTCTTGGTCACGATGGAACTCATCCAAGCGTCCTATTATTCCCATAGGTGCGGCCATCTGGACTCTGGCAAAGTCAACAGTTCAGCCATGAAATTTACCTCAGATCTTTACATTTTTCTGCAAAACAAAGAACCTCTAACAGTCCCTCCGTCGGTTGGCAGGATTGTCCTCCAACAAAAATTTCAGCTAGGGAATCCGCAATCGCATCCTCACTGCTAATTCTTTGATATCTTGGGACACAGCATATATATACAACAGCCCAACATGGCTATACTGCACATGGCTTTATTATTATATACATCAGTAGTCCACCAGGTTGCTCTATTACACTCACCAATGACTATTGGTGGGGTTATTAATTCTTGCACAATTATTCACTCATTTTGATATTATTCCACTTAATTAGCATAGTGGAGGTATAACTAAATGGACCTGGGTATACTGGAAAAGGTATTCACTGTTTTTAATTTAAGCCCTTTTTCTCCATACCATGAACAATTTAAGTTTATTGTCATGACTGGAAGAGGCTTGTAGAGATTTATGTTATTGGCCATTCCCAGTAATGAATAACACTCGGGGAAGAAACGTGACGTAAGAAAACTACTAGGCACTTGGTCAGAATATTAACCAAGGCTTTAATCGACTGTTTCACAACATGGAAGTCTAGTTATCCTTCACTAGTTCCTGTTTACAAAATGTCCCTGAGCAAACTGGGCCCGTGCACGAGTATTTATACTCTCCCTGGACAGCACCACCAGCAGGCCGTCCAGTATATTTCATAAGTCCTTTCTACATAAATGGCACGATTTGTCAAAACGTGTATTATAATGGTGTATTGTAATGGTGCATTACTTGTGCCCATTCTCAAGTGAAAATCTGCAGACTCTATAGGTGCCTTGGCTTTTCTCAGGAGTGATAGTACGTTGACAAAGAACAAGCCCAATTTGATGGCTGATCTGGGGTGCAATTTGCAGTATAAATCATTTTCTGAGTCACCTAATTATTTCTTAGCAAGGTTTCAAAAACATAAAAGTAGCACTTTCATGTGCAATTTTTAAAGGTTGTATAAATTATTTTATCTTTGATTGTGCCTTATACCTTGTTTATAATTGCCAGTGGAAGCAGAATCGATCTCTCATTTTCCACTATATGAATGAATTTTAGATCATTTGGAATAAACAGACCGTGCACTTTTCAATGTGACTTGTAAACCTGCATCATGCTTGTTAGCATGTTAATAAGTGTTATTATTTTTATTAAGTGTGGAAACATGTAGGGTTCTTTATACAATAAATGCCATTAGAAATTTTAATGGTAGCTGTTGTTAACACAACTTATTTAATGTGTGCAGCAATGTTCCCTCTAATTTTTTTTTCATGCGTGGTCCAGTATCTCTTCCAGCAGCAGGAGCTGGTGAGTGGCCTGTGCGGGACTTCACGATTGGTGCACGGCCACATGGCTGTTCACCTTAGGGGGAACATTTGTGTGTGGTTCTCAACAGCTCACCAAAACTTGTTAAGTGGCCACCCCTGCTATAGACCCTGTGTGCCAGGTATGGCCTCTTCCCATGAGCTGTTCCTCTCTGCTGCTCCCCTCTCTTCTGCAGAACTACCGGTCTCTGACCAGCAGGCTGCTGCTGCCGCTGTTACTGCTGTCCTCATCTAACGTCCAATCTATGCTGACCTGATAGAACAGAGCTCCAAAAGGCAGATCAGACCTCCAAACCTCCAAAGTGTAAATGACACCTCCAAAGTGTTAAAGAAACCGCCAAAGTGTGTAAAGTAACCTCTCAGCACAAGTACTATGAATAAACCCTTTTCTACAAGCAGTTAAGAAAGCAGCTGTGAGTACTGAGTACTTATTGGCATTTTTCCCTGACATGGCTTCAGCCCCCTCAATTGCCACTGTGTGCTTGCCTTGCTTTCACTGGTGAGTTCCAGGAAGCCTGGGAAACCCGTAGACCCAAAGTTAAAGTTAAAAACCCATGTCAATTTTGCTCTAATTAAGCGATTAGCATATGTTAAATGGCAAACTGCCTCTCCCGAGGGGTTTGATCATATGCAGCCGAATGTGCTGCGAGGCCCAGAAGCTGGTGGGCTGGAGCCAGCTTCCCAACACGCTGTCAATTTTGCCAGTTTTAACCCCTCCACCCACTCCCACCACACGCTCCTGCACTTCAAAATCCAGCCCATTTTCTTCCAGCAGACAATTCTACTGGGAGTTAGCATATATTTTAGAATGGGTGTTACTCTAGCATATCTGATTTGTGTCCTAAATTCTAGTCCCTTATGCCAGAATTACACCCCTTTTGCACCAAAAAAAAAATCAGAAATTTGGGCCCAACATGTTCTCAAGAAGCATTGAGAACTATCACTTCAAGGGGTAAGACATTTAGGACTGAGATGAGGAGAAATTTCTTCACTCAGAGGGTGGTGAACCTGTGGAATTCTCTACCACAGCAGGTTGTGGAGGCCCAGTTACTGAATATATTTAAGGAGATAGATTTCTAGACACAAAAGGCATCAAGGGGTATGGGGAAGAGAGCGGGAATATGGTATTGAGATAGAGGATCAGCCATGATCATTTTGAATGGCGGAGCAGGCTCGAAGGGCCGAATGGACTACTCCTGCTCCTATTTTTCTATGTTTCATTTCTGCTGGAGGAGGTGGCATACAAGAAAATGACCATTTTTGAGGCCGAGGGGAACCCTTCAAAGAGCTAATGTGCAGTAGGCATTGCAGGAGGTGGTGAAGAGAGTGAATGCAGTTTGTCATGTCCATACGTCTTGAGAACATGCAAAATGTTTTCAAGACAGTTGAATGCCGAGATAGGCTTCAATAAACATTGTCGATTGAAAGAAAAGGAAAACCTGTAACACGTATGCACTAAACACTCGTACCACAGCATGGTACCACATCACCAATGCAGCCTGTTAAATACTGGCCCCAATTCTCTTCTTGTAAACTCCTTTATTACCGTGTCAGCAATGCTTCCAGCTCTAACTTGGTAGCAGATAAAGCCCAAGTCTTCCTTTCACTCAGAACTGCACCATGATTGTTCTGCCACTCACTATGGATCTTTAACTCTTTTCACAACAGGTGGAATGTAGGCTCAGCAGAGGGGTTGCACTTCATCTTTGATACTAATGCTGGAAGCATCTGTTTGCTCTGTTTTTATAGAAGGCTGCCTATAACGTTCACAAGAGAATCTGCACTGGGACAGACCACCTAACCTACAGCGTCTCACCTAGCATGATCAGCAGATCCTCCAAATAATTGGTGTGGAGGGCATTGAGGGAATTGGTAAGAGAGAATATGGTGGCTCTATGCCAGCCCAACAAGGTAAGTGTTCATTTCACCTTCATCCTCTTGCTAACACCCAACACTCAATCAGTGACTAACAGGCAGGCACATTTGTTCCGCTGGTGCAAGGCACTGTAGTGGCCTTGCTATTGTGTGCATAGCCATTGGCTATATACCTTATATTAACACATGTTCCATTTCTGTTTGTGTAGGGGACCTTGATGGAAAGATTTGGTTTTTAATGGCGGCCAAGGGTCAATCCCCACATAGATCCCTGGTCAACTGCAAAGAGCAGCCAGCAGTTGGAGGACAAAGGGATGAGGACCCGATCTCTTATGGTGATGAACCATTCATCCCTCCCAGTGGACTGCAGAAGACATATAGAGGAGAGGAGATGAGCAGCCAGTCAGTGTAGATGCTGAGTGCTTGCAGTAGTGACAGGGCCATCTCATTCCCCAGCAGAAACAGTGCATTTGCCAGAGTTGATTTGCAAGGTGCACATGGAGGAGTAGCAGTGGTCCACCACACTTGCTCCCTTCCCTGATCTGGCAGTTAAAATGAGCATGAGATGAGGAAGTAGAAACACACTGTACATTATCACCAAGGAGAAGCAAAGGTTGATGGAGAAAAATGCACATGGAGTAGGAAAATAAATTGGAATGTTTGATTATGATTTGTTGGCCAGAAGGGACAACAAATAGGAATGGTAGTGAAGGCAGGAATAATTTAGTCCAGCATATTGGTACGAGGTGACTATAGTACAGAGAGGACCATAGGATTATTCGTGTAGAGGCACAAGGGCTGCTTTAAATTAAAAGCCCCGTCAATCACCCTTCACTTTCCAGTCTGCCCAGCCACGTACCAAACTCAGCAACGCTTCCGCCCTCCTTTTTCTCCTCATCTTGTCTTCTCCCTCTGCAGGCAAGGCTGCACGTTTGCCTTCCAGCCTTTCTGGCTGAATAGGTGCCCTCTACAATTAGCAAAGTTGTGTAGCAGAAGCAGGTGATCTTCAATACTTCCTTGGGTTGTAGAGTAGAACCCCATCTGATCTATCCAGACATCAGAAGGGAGTTTTAACATGTTGATTGTATGTTCCACAAGAAATCAGGTGGAGATGTGAGCCTCATTATATTTTTGCTTTGCCTTTGGTGTGGGAGTTCCTGGCTGATATTAATAGCCAAGGCAACAAGGGGTAGCTGTGGTCCCCAAGTACCCATCCATCCATTTTCCCTGCTCATCCAAATACATATGGCACCAGGGACTGTATGAAAATGAAAGATTCATAACTGCTGCTGGGGTATGTTGCAGTCACCTACATTATTCTGTTGAGGCTCCAAACCACTTGGATGCTGAGCAAATGCTATCCACGGTGATTCATATATGCTATGGGATTGTTGTTTGGCACCCTGATGTTGACATGGGTTCCATTAATGATCTCTTGCACTCTTCGGAAACCTTGTAGAAATTTTAAGCCTTCTTTGGGTTTTCCAACCCAGTCCACAGGGAAAGTGAAAAATCTATTGCTTCTGACAAATAAGGCTTTGGTGTACTGCTTCATACAACAGTGTGTGGACATCTGACTAATCTGGCAAATGTCATCAGTGTGAAGGACATAGCTGCCAGACTGGGCCTATGGCAGGGGGTGAGAGAACCAACACGAGGGAAAAACCTACTTGACCACGGCCTCACCAATCTACCAGTCGCAGGTGCATCTGTCCGTGACAGTATTGGTAGGAGTGCAATACTTTCACATCCAGTCGTGAATGGTGGTGGACAATTAAACAACTAATGGGAGTAGGAGGCTCCATGAACATCCCATCCTCAATGATTGCGGAGCCCAGCATGCAAGTGCAAAAGACAAGGCTGAAGCGTTTGCAACCATCTTCAGCCAGAGGTGCCGAGTGGCTAAACCATCTCGGTCTCCTCCAGAGGTCCCCAACATCACAAAGCCAGTCTTCAGCCAATTCGATTCACTCCACGTGATATCAAGAAACAGCTGAGCACATTGGATACAACAAAGGCTATGGGCCCCGACAACATCCCGACAGTAGTGCTGAAGACTTGTGCTCCAGAACTAGCCGCATCTCTTGCCAAGCTGTTCCAGTACAGCTATAGCACTGGCATCTACCTGACAAAGTGGAAAATTGCCAGGTATGTCCTGTCAACAAAAAACAGGACAAAGAGAATCTGGCCAATTACCGCCCCATCAGTCTACTCTCAATCATCAGCAAAGTGATGGAAGGTGTCGTCGACAGTGCTAGCAAGTGGCACTTACCAATAACCTGCTCACCAATGCTCAGTTTGGGTTCCGCCAGGACCACTCGGCTCCCGAACTCATTACAGCCTTGGTCAAAACAAGGACAAAAGAGCTGAATTCCAGAGGTGAGATGAGGGTGTCTGCCCTTGACATCAAGGCAGCATTTGACCGAGTGTGGCATTAGGGAGCCCTAGTAAAACTGAAGTCAATGGGAATCAGGGGGAAAACTCTCTACTGGCTGGAGTCATACCTAGCACAAAGGAAGATGATTGTGGTTGTTGGAGGCCAATCATTTCAGCCCCAGGACATCGCTGCAGGAGTTCCTCAGGGCAGTGTCCTATGCCCAACCATCTTCAGCTGCTTCATTAATGACCTTCCCTCCATCATAAGGTTAGAAGTGGGGATATTCGCTGATGATTGCGCAGTGTTCAGTTCCATTCACAACTCCACAGACAATTAAGAAGTCCTTGCCAGCATGTAGCAAGACCTGGACAACATTCAGGCTTGGGCTGATAAGTGACAAGTAACATTCGCACCGCACAAATGCCAGGTAATGACCACTTCCAACAAGAGAAAGTCTAACCACCTCCCCTTAACATTCAATGGCATTACCATCATCAACTCCCCCACTATCAACATCTTGGGGGGGGCGGGGGGCGTCACCATTGAGCAGAAACTTAATTGGACCAGCCACATAAATACTATGGCTGCAAGAGCATGTCAGAGGCTGGGTATTCTGCGGCAAGTGACTCACCTCCTAACTCCCAAAAGCCATTCCACTATCTGCAAATCGAGAGTGTGATGGAATAATCTCCACTTGCCTGGATGAATGCAGCTCCAACAACACTCAACAAGCTTGACACCATCCAGGACAAAGCAGCCCGCTTGATTGGCACCCCATCCACCACCTTAAACATTCACTCCCTCCACCACCGGCGCACTGTGTCTGCAGTGTGTACCATCTACAAGATGCAGTGCAGTAACTCGCCAAGGCTTCTTCAACAGCAATTGCCAAACCTGCGACCTCTACCACCTAAAAGGACAAGGACAGCAGGCGCATGGGAACACCACCACCTCCAAGTTCCCCGCCAAGTCACACACCATCCTGACTTGGAAATATATCGCCGATCCTTCATCGTCGCTGGGTCAAAATCCTGGAACTCCTTACCTAACAGCACTGTGGGAGTACCCTCACAACATGGACTGCAGTGGTTCAAGAAGGCGGCTGACCACCACCTTCTCAAGGGCAATTAGGAAAGGGCAATAAATGCTGGCCTTGCCAGCGATGCCCACATCCCATGAAATTAATTTTAAAAATAGTGCGCCAGTAGCATAAGTATTGAGCGCAGTGGTGATTTTGATTGCAATGGGCAGGGCTGTCCCTATGTTGGATGTAGTCTGCAGTACATTCTCCAGTTGACAGCACAACTCGGTGATTACCTTCCTGTTGAACTGTAGATGGCAAAGGCAGGTCTCCTCCAACATGCCCAAGTAGTTAGGCCTGGGTTGTATCACTTAAGTCCTGGTCTGCTGAAGGATCAAGCACATCTTACTTCCCTCTCTCTGCAGGATTTCAATTTCCACTTTCTAAATCCAGGACAGGCTTGGCTGGCCCAATGGAATGCCCATACTGAGCACTGTGTTTACAGCTGTATTACTTACACAATAACCCAAACTGCCACAGGGGGAAAAAACACCCAATCAGAACACAATTAATCACAGAACTTATGTAACCAGTCAATTAACCTGTTACTGGCTCAAAGCAGCTGACCAAATCAGCAAGCTTAAACAATTCCTACTATTGAATAGCTAAAAGCAAATTAAAGTCAAAAGAAATGTTAAAGTTTCAGTACTTATGCCTCAGTCATTCCCACTGAGACTAAACTCAACACCCTCCTAGGTGTTCACACCCTGCAGCCTCAGGCAGAGAAGGAATGGGTGACCACCTGACAGAGAAGGAGGACCAGGCAGGTAGGGCAGAAATCTCCAGAGTGCATCTCGCTCGCTAACCGGTTCTCAGTTCTGGAAACTGGTGGGGGTGATGCTTCCTCTGGGGAGAACAGCCAGAGCCAAGGCCACGGCACCACAGGTGGCTCAGCTGCACGGGAGGGGGGGGAGGAAGAAGAGTGGAAGGGCAATAGTAAAAGGGGATCTTTTCATCGCTAACTGCCGCCGTGACATCGGCCGTCTCCATTTCTCTGCTCCCCTCACTCACTCCAACCTACCTCCCTCTGAACTTGCAGCACTCCATTCTCTTAGATCCAACCCTGACATTGTCATTAAACCCGCTGACAAGGGTGGTGCCGTTGTTGTTTGGCGCACTGACCTCTACCTAGCGGAAGCTGAACGCCAACTCTCCGACACCTCCTCCTACCTCCACCTGGACCATGACCCCACTACCGAACATCAAACCACCGTTTCCAAGACTGTCACTGACCTCATCTCCTCTGGAGATCTTCCCCCTGCTGCCACCAACCTCATAGTTCCCCAACCCCGCACAGCCCGCTTCTACCTCCTTCCCAAGATCCACAAACAGGACTGCCCTGGTAGACCCATCGTTTCAGCCTGTTCTTGCCCCACGGAACTTATCTCTTCCTATCTTGACTCTATCTTTTCTCCCCTTGTCCAGTCTCTTCCCACCTACATCCGCGACTCTTCGGACGCCCTCCGCCACTTTAACAGTTTCCAGTTTCCTGGCCCCAACCGCTTCCTTTTCACCATGGATGTACAATCCCTCTACACCTCCATCCCCCACCGATGGCCTGAGGGCGCTCCGCTTCTTCCTTGAACAGAGGCCCGACCAGTCCCCATCCACCACCACCCTCCTCCGCCTGGCTGAACTTGTTCTCACATTGAACAACTTCTCCTTTAACTCCACTCATTTCCTCCAAATCAAAGGTGTCGCTATGGGTACCCGCATGGGTCCTAGCTATGCCTGCCTTTTCGTGGGCTATGTGGAACAATCTTTGTTCCAGTCCTGCTCGGGTCCCCTCCCTCACCTCTTTTTCCGATACATTGATGACTGTATCGGTGCCGTTTCCTGCTCTCGTCCCGAACTTGACAATTTCATTCACTTTGCCTCCAATTTCCACCCTTCCCTCACCTTCACATGGTCCATCTCTGACTCTTCCCTTCCCTTCCTCGACTTCTCCGTCTCCATCTCTGGGGATAGGTTATCGACCAATATTCACTACAAGCCCACTGACTCCCATAGCTACCTGGACTACACTTCCTCCCACCCCGCTTCCTCTAAGGACTCAGTTCCATTCTCCCAGTTTCTCCGTCTCCACCGTATCTGCTCCGACGATGCCACCTTCCACACCAGTGCTTCAGACATGTCTTCCTTTTTCCGCAACCGAGGATTCCCCTCTACCGTGATTGACACTGCCCTCGACCGTGTCAGTTCTATCTCCCGCACTTCTGCCCTCACCCCTGCCCCTCCCTCCCGGAACCACGATAAGGTTCCCCTTGTCCTCATCTTTCACCCCACCAGCCTCCACATTCAACGGATCATCCTCCGGCATTTTCGCTACCTCCAAAGTGATCCCACCACCAAACGTATCTTCCCCTCCCCTCCCCTTTCAGCATTCCGCAGGGACCGCTCCCTCCGAGACACCCTAGTCCACTCCTCTATCACCCCAAACAGCCCTTCCCCTTCGCCTGGCACCTTCCCGTGCAAGCGGAGGAGATGTAACACCTGCCCTTATACCTCCCCCCTTCCCACTGTCCAGGGCCCCAAACACCCCTTCCAGGTGAAACAGCAATTTACTTGTACTTCTCGCAATCTAGTATACTGTATTTGCTGCTCACGATGCGGTCTCCTCTACATTGGGGAGACCAAACGCAGATTGGGTGACCGCTTTGCGGAACACCTCCGTTCAGTCCGTAAGGGTGACCCCGAGCTTCCGGTCGTCTGTCATTTTAATTCAACGCTCCATTCCCACTCGGACCTCACCGTCCTTGGCCTCTTGTATTGTTCCACGGAAGCTCAACGTAAACTCGAGGAACAGCACCTCATCTTCCGATTAGGCACTCTGCAGCCTTCCGGACTCAATATCGAGTTCAACAATTTCAGATCATAACCTCGGCCCCTATTTCATTTTTTCTTGTAATTTTTCCACTCCTTTTCCCCCCTCCCGCCTTTCCTTTTGTTTCGCTCTCACACCTGGCAGCTATCCCTTGCCCTGCCAGTACACTTTACACCCAATCTCAGCCTATTACCATCTCGTCTAGCTTCTAACACCTTTTATTGTCTCTTTTTTACTTCTTTTGTTTCTTTTATTCTTTTGTCCGATTGCAGCCCTGCCTCCGATCTATCTTTTCTTTCCAGTTTTGAAGAAGGGTTCGACCCGAAACGTCAACTCAAATTTCTGTCCACGGATGTTGCCTGACCTGCTGAGTTTTTCCAGCATTTTCTGTTGTTATATAGGGGATTCATTAGTTAGGGGAACAGATAGGTGCTTCTGCGGCCACAGGCGTGATTCCAGGATGGTATGTTGCCTCCCAGGTGCCAGGGTCAAGGATGTCACTGAGCAGCTGCAGGGCACTCTGAGGGGGGAGGATGAACAGCTAGAGGTCATTGTCCATATTGGTACCAACGACTTAGGCAGAAAGGGGGATGAGGTCCTGCAGGCAGACTATAGGGAGCTAGGAAAGAGATTAAAAAGCAGGACCTCAAAGGCAGTAATCTCTGATTACTCCCGGTGCCACGTGCTAGTGAATACAGGAATAGGAGGGTAGAACAGATGAATGCGTGGCTGGAGAGATGGTGCAGGAGGGAGGGCTTTAGATTCCAGAGGCATTAGGACCGTTTCTGGGGAAGGTGGGACCTGTACAAGCTGGACGAGTTACACCTCAATGGAGCTGGACCAATATTCTCGTGGGAAGGTTTGCTAGTACTGTTGGGGAGGGTTTAAACTAGCTTAGCAGGGGGATTGGCACCAGCATATAGAAGTAGAAAGGAGGAATAAGGTGCATAAAAGAGTGAGTGTGTTCAATAGTACTAGAGAATAAAGTACTATTAGAGCTGGAAGTAGCACCATATTAGATAGCAGCAGACTAAAAAAGACTACGAAAAATTCAAAAATGGGTTTAGAATGCATGTACGTAAACGCACAAAGTGTGGTGAATAAGGTTGGTGAGCTACAAGCACAATTAGCCGTGTGGCAATATGATGTTGCGGCAAAAACGGAAATGTGGCTTAAAAGCGGTGAGGACTGGGCACTTAATATTCAAGCGTACAAGGTGTTCAGAAAAGATAGGGAAGGAAAATAGGGAGGTGGGGTGGCAGTGCTGATTAAGGAAGACATTGTAGTGTTGGAAAGGGAAGATGTTCTTGAGTGGATAAGGACAGAATCTGTTTGGTTAGAGTTGAGGAGCAAAAATGGTATGATCACGCTATTGGGGGTATTCTATGGGCCTCTAAATAGTGAGAGAGAGGTGGAGGAGCAAATCTGCAGGAAAATCGCAGAGATATGCAAGAGCTATAGAGTGGTGATATTGGGCGACTTTAATTACCCCGATATCGATTGGGATAATGCTAGGGTAAAGGGAAAGGAGGGGGAGGAATTTCTGAAATGTGTTCAGCAAGTTTTCCTTGACCAATATGTTCTTGGCCCAACTAGGAAGGAGGCATTGCTGGATCTGGTGCTGGGGAATGAGGTGGGCCAGGTCGACCAAGTGTCTGTGGGAGAACACTTGGGTACGAGTGATCATCATATCATAAGATTTAGATTAGCAATGGAGAGGAGCAAGGAACAGTCTAGAGTGGAACTTCTAAACTGAAATAGGGCTAACTTCAATGGGATGCAAAAGGATCTAGCCAGGGTAAAATGGAAGCAAAGATTGACAGCAAAAACTGTAACGGAACAATGGGTGATCTTTAAGGAGGAGATGTTCCAAGTACAGGCTAGGTACATTCCAACAAGAGGGAAGGGTAAGGGAACCAAAGCAAGGGCTCCTTGGATGACGAAGCAGATAGGGAAGATAAGGGTGTATGATGCATGTCAGGTGAATTCTTCAAGGGAGAACCAGACCAAATACAATAAGTTGAGAGGGGAAGTGAAGTTGAAAATAAGAGTGGCAAAGAGAGAATATGAGAGTAGAATGGCGGTTAACATAAAAGGGAACCCAAAAATCTTCTACTGGCCTGTAAGCAGTAAGCGGGTAGTAAGAGGTGGGATGGGGCCTATTAGGGACAAGGAAGGTGATATATGCTTACAGGCACAGGGCAAGGCTAGAATACTCAATGAGTACTTGTATCGGTGTTTACTAAGGAGGTGGATGCTGACAAAATATTGGTAGAAATGGAAAAGGTAGAAGCAATGGAAGGGGTGAAAACTGATAGACAGGATGTACGAGAAAGGCTGGGAATGCTTAGAGTGGATAAGTCGCCTGGTCCAGATGGCTTGCATCCCAGGTTGCTAAGAGAATTGGGGGAGGAGATAGCAGAAGCACTTGCCATAATTTTCCAATCTTCCCTAGATGCGGAGGAGGTACCTGAGGATTGGAAAGTAGCAAATGTGACACCATTGTTCAAGAAAGGGTGTAAGGACAATCCTAATAACCACAGGCTGGTCAGTTTAACATCAGTGGTGGGTAAAGTTTTAGATACAATAATCAAGGAAAAAGTTAACGGGGACTTGGAGAGGTTTAAGCTAATTAAGGAGAGCCAACACGGATTTGTAAAAGGCAGATCGTGTTTGACTAATCTAATTGAATTTTTTGATGAAGTAACAGGGAGGATTGATGAAGGGAATGCAATGGATGTTGTCTACATGGATTTTAGGAAGGTGTTTGAGAAAGTACCACATAGAAGGCTGGTTAACAAAATTGAGGCTCATGGAACAGGTGGGTCAGTAGCAGCTTGGATAAGGAATTGGCTTAAGGATAGAAAACAGCGAGTTGTGGTAAATGGCTGTTTTTTGGACTGGAGGATGGTAGACAGTGGTGTTCCCCAAGGGTAAGTGCTAGGGCCATTGCTTTTTCTAATATATATATAAATGACCTGGATATTGGAATACAGAGTAGAATTTCTAAATTTGCCGATGACACCAAACTTGGGGGTATGGCAAACAGTGAGGATGATACCAATCGACTGCAGCAGGATATAGAAAGGCTAGCAGAATGGGCAGACAAGTGGCAGATGGAATTTAACACAGAGAAGTATGAGGTAATGCATTTTGGCAGAAGAGGCAATATACACTTAATGGCACAGTTTTAAAGAGTGCGCAGGGACAGAGGGACCTAGGAGTTAATGTGTATAGGTCCCTGAAGGTGGCAGGACAGATTGAGAGGGCACAGAGATTTACCAGAATGGTTCCAGGGATGGGGGATTTTAGCTACAAGGACAGGTCGGAGAAGCTGGATTTGTTTTCATTAGAGCAAAGGAGGTTAAGGGGTGATTTGATAGAAATGTACAAGATTATGACAGGTTTGGATAGGCTAGACAGGGAAAGGCTGTTCCCACTAGTTGATGGTACAAGGACTAGGGGACGCAGATTTAAGGTTTTGGGCAATAGATATAAGGGGGACGTGAAGAAAAACTTTTTTACGAAGCAAGTGGTGAGGACCTGGAACTCGCTGCCGACGGAAGTGGTGGAAATGGAGACACTGAATGTTTTCAAGGGGAGACCGGATAGGCACTTGAGGGAAATAAACTTGCAGGGCTATGGGGATAGAGCGGGGGAATGGGACTGACTGGATTGCTCCACAGAGAGCTGGCATGGACTTGATGGGCTGAATGGCTTCCTTCTGTGCCGTTATGACTCTGTGGCCTAGAAATTCGGTTGGTAGCGCCAACGATTATTGCCTAAAGAGCCCGAGAATTGGGGCGTTACCCAATTTTTGGGCGGGCGCAGTGAATATAGCGCCACCTCCCATATTGAGTATCCTTTTAGCGCTAACACTTTGCGCGCGCCCGCGGACGCAGACAGATCATGACGTCATTTTAGTGTGCAATGCCTTTTTGGTGCCCCGGACCGGATATTCGGTGGCGCCCACAACCTTTCCGCCTGGCGCTATTAGTGACAGTTGGATGGAGCGTTCCCAGGCCCTTCTCGGACTCGGGGGGCGCTATTTAAAGGGGACAGCACTAGTATAAAAGCTGCAGCCATTTGGGCTGGCCATTCTGATCGTTGCTGGAGAGAGTTGCTGACCTTCTGTTGGACAGTAATTTTCTCATTGAGCCTTCGGAGGCACTGGCACTGGCAGCTTGAGGGCCCGGCTCCCGAGCTGGTGATGCAGCATCTGAAAGCAGGGAGGTGGAAGAGTGGCTTTAGCAAAAGGACAGCTTGGCAGCAAGGGATGCCAGATTGCGGCAAGGCTATGACATGGGTCCACAGTGAGAAAGCATGTTGGCGGGGGTAACAAGTGGAAGGAGACAGTTGTAAAAGGTGAGAACCTTACCATCGCTGTCGACAATGGGGTCGGCAGCTGCAGTGGTTACAGGACCACTCAGATGTCCTCCAAGAATCTGGTGGACTCTCTCCTCGAGATCCGTGAGAGTGACCACTTGTGGAGGTCCTCCACTGGTGCGAAGCTGGTCTTTGCGAATCCTCGCCAGCTTGGACTGCAGGGGAAAGGAAGTGAAGTTATGTTACATGATGCCCTGAGTGATCATCTCATGCCCCCCATGGTGGAATAGCCCTTACATGATGCCCTGAGTGATCATCTCATGCCCCCCATGGTGGAAGAGCCCTTACACGATGCCCTGAGTGATCATCTCATGCCCCCCATGGTGCAAGAGCCCTTACATGACGCCTTGAGTCAAATGTGCATGTGTGTGCCCAGAAAGGGCCATGGGTGCTTGCTGGCAGATGGCCAATGGGGCACAGCCCACCCTGTAGCCATAAAGTCAGGTGCAAATGAAGGGATGCAGAAGTTTGCAGAAACAACACTCACCCTCACGACCCGAGTGAGGTCGTTGAATTTCTTTCTGCATTGAACAGGGCTCCTGGTCACCATGCTGCTGGAGTTGACCCTCTGGCATACATCCCTCCAAGCTCATCGGTAGTCCTTATGATTCGGCCTCCTGCCATTGTCTGGGTAGAGAACATCTCGCCGGCGCTCCACTGCGGCCACCAATTGCTCCAGAGCCTCATTGGTGAAGCGCTCTGCTCTCTGTCTCACCTTCTCCATCTGGTCCAAGTTTTTAGCATCAGAGAAGGGCCTGCGCCGATTCTGAGGCCTGCAAGGCGCAGAGTGTGGATGCTGAAGCTGACTGACCCACCCCTTTAAGAGCTGGCCGGCGCCTGGAAGTCTCGTGGTCATCGGTAATTGAGAGCACCTGCGCTGCGCCCGTCCGCTCCGATATTGGGTTGCGCCGGAAGTTTAGCGCCTTAGGAGTCCCGTGTAACGCCTGAATTCACGCCTCAATCACCTTTAGGGGCTATGCAACCCAATATCGCGCCAGGTGGCGATAAGTTGCGTCTGGCTATAAACTTTGCGCTGCGCCAATTCTAACGCCCCAAGCGGGGCTTGTGGTAAACCACTGTTGTTATTGTTGTTGTTGTAGTTGCTCTTGTTGCACACTGTTGTGTCTTTGCATGCCTCAGCTGACTCCGCCCACATGCCCGGGTATAAAGGTGACTGCTCTGCAGTCCCCTGCCCTTTTGGATACCAGGCTACCATGAGAGGCATGCTCTGTTCTTTGCTAATAAAAGCCTATTAATTAACTCTCTGTCTTTTATGAGGAATTGATAGTGTATCAATTTTATTAGCAAAACAAAATGTCGAATCTCGGTCCGAATACTGAACAGCAGGAGCTGCATTACACGGCGCCAAACGCTGAGCAGCAGGAGCTGCTGCGAGCCCTCAGGCCAACATGCCTGGACCTAGACCCCCAAGAAGCGGGTTCGGCTACCAAATTCGCACATTGGCTGCGTTGCTTCGAGGCTTACCTGCAAGCCTCAACTGTGACCCTGGACGAAAACAAGCTGGAAATCCTGGCCTCAAAGATGAGCCATCAAGTTTATACAATAATCCAGGACGCGACGACCTACGCGGCGGCTATCGATCTGCTTAAAGGGCAATACGCACGCCCGGTAAATACGGTCTATGCCAGGCACCTCTTAAGATCCCGCAGACAGCAGCCCGGGGAATCGGTGGAGGCCTTCCTACGGGCACTACGGATACTCGGCCGAGGCTGCGATTGCAAAGAAGTATCAGCCGCAGCACACACGGAGGGACTGATCCGAGATGCTTTCGTTGCGGGTCTAAGGTCCGACTACTCCCGGCAGAGACTGTTGGAAAAGGGAGAAATGGACCTGAGAAAGGCAGTGTCCCTCGCGCTCTCGCTCGACGCGGCCCACAGGAATATGGACGCTTTCTCCCCTAACCGCTCCGCACCGTGGACGCCGCAACCTTGGGTCATGGGACCGCCACCTCCAACTGCTGCTGCAATGTCCAAGGCACAGAAATGTTATTTTTGTGGCCAGGCAAAACACCCCAGCGCACGCTGCCCGGTGAGAAACGCTACCTGCTCCGGCTGCGGGAAGAAAGGACACTATGTCAGCGCCTGCAAAGGTAAAACCGCTAACGCCAGCAGCGCCGCGTGCGAACCGTGGGAGCAGCCATCTTGTCTGCCATCTTGGACGCCGCCAACCTCAATCACGGGGGACCCGGACTCAACCACCGCCTCATCTGACGATCACGTCGACTCGCTTGACCATACGCTGGCCTCCGTGACGCTGGACCAATCTCTCCCTCATCAACTGTCCAGGTCCATGATGGACATTACGGTAAACGGCCGCGCCACTACCTGCCTTTTTGACAGCGGGAGCACGGAGAGCTTTATCCACCCCGACACGGTGCGCAGTTACTCTCTCCCGGTCCTGCCGACGCGCCATCGGATCTCTATGGCTTCCAAAGCCCAGTCAGCGGACGTCGGTGGCTACTGTGTAGTGACCCTTTCAGTATGGGGCACAGAATACAAAAATTTTAAACTTCTGGTCCTGCCCCGTCTCTGCGCTGCCGTTCTACTGGGGTTGGATTTCCAGTGCCACCTTAAGAGTGTCACATTAGCGTACGACGGACCCCTCCCCCCACTCACAGTCTGCAGCCAGCAGTTTTTAAATCGCCCGCCGCGCACCATTTGCAGCCTCTCCACCCTTAAAGTCCCGCCCCCCTCCTTGTTGGCTAACCTCACCCGCGACTGTAAGCCCATCGCTACCAAAAGCAGGCGTTACAGTGCCGGGGATAGGAGCTTCATTAAATCCGAGGTAGCGAGACTCCTGAAGGAAGGGATTATTGAGAGTAGCACCAGCCCATGGCGAGCACAAGTGGTGGTAGTGAAGACTGGCGGAAAACAGCGCCTAGTTATTGACTACAGCCAGACGATCAATCGCTACACCCAGTTGGATGCATACCCACTCCCCCGCATATCTGACATGGTCAATCAGATAGCACAATATCGGGTGTTCTCGACGATTGATCTGAAGTCGGCATACCACCAGCTTCCCATCAGGGCCGAGGACCGTCAGTACACGGCTTTTGAAGCTGACGGTCATCTCTACCACTTCCTCAGAGTTCCCTTCGGCGTCACCAACGGGGTTTCAGTCTTCCAACGGGAGATGGACCGGATGGTTGACCAGAACGCGCTCCAGGCCACTTTCCCCTATCTAGACAACGTCACCATCTGCGGCCACGACCAGCAGGACCATGATGTTAATCTAGAGAAATTCCTCCGTACGGCCCAGCGGCTGAATCTAACATACAACAAGGACAAATGTATGTTTCGTACCACGCGCCTTGCCATCCTTGGCTGTGTAGTGGAGAACGGAGTCATCGGCCCCGACCCCGACAGGATGCGCCCCCTTATGGAGCTCCCCCTCCCCCACTGCCAAAAAGCACTGAAGAGATGCCTAGGGTTTTTCTTGTACTATGCTCAGTGGGTGCCCAACTATGCGGACAAAGCCAGACCCCTCATCAAGTCCGCCTCCTTCCCTCTGACAGCAGAGACATGTGCAGCCTTCACTCTCATAAAAAGAGATATTGCGAAGGCCACAATGCACGCAGTGGATGAGTCCATCCCTTTCCAAGTGGAGAGCGACGCATCCGACTTCGCCCGAGCTGCAACCCTTAACCAGGCGGGGAGACCCGTGGCCTTTTTCTCAAGGATCTTCCAGGGCCCCGAGATTCGACACTCCTCTGTCGAAAAGGAGGCCCAGGCCATTGTGGAAGCGGTGCGATATTACCTGGCCGGAAAACGATTTACCCTGCTCACTGACCAGCGTTCAGTAGCTTTTATGTTTAATAATAAGCAGAGGGGCAAAATCAAGAATGACAAGATCTTGAGGTGGAGAATCGAACTCTCCATCTACAATTACGATATCTTGTACCGGCCCGGGAAACTCAATGAGCCCCCAGATGCCCTATCACGTGGTACATGCACCAACGCGCAGGTTGATAGACTGAAGACCCTCCACAATGACCTCTACCACCCGGGGGTCACCAGGTTTTTTCACTTCATCAAATCCCGTAACCTGCCCTACTCCATCGAGGAGGTCAGGACCTTGACCAGGAACTGCCAAATCTGTGCCGAGTGCAAACCGCATTTTTATAGGCCAGACAGGGCAAGCCTGATCAAAGCCACGCGCCCCTTTGAGCGGCTGAGCGGCGATTTTAAAGGGCCCCTCCCCTCCTCCGACCGCAATGTGTACTTCCTCAATATAATTGACGAGTACTCCCGTTTCCCGTTTGCCATCCCTTGCTCAGACATGACCAGTACCACGGTCATTAAATGTCTGAATGACCTCTTCGCCTTGTTCGGTTTCCCTAGCTATATTCATAGCGACAGGGGCTCATCCTTCATGAGCGACGAACTTCGTCAGTACCTGCTCGCGAGAGGTATTGCTACAAGCAGGACCACCAGCTACAACCCCTGGGGAAATGGCCAGGTGGAACGAGAGAATGCGACGGTCTGGAAGGCAGTCCTTCTAAACTTGAAATCTAAGGGCCTTCTGACCTCTCGCTGGCAGGAGGTCCTCCCTGCGGTGCTCCATTCCATTCGGTCACTGCTTTGTACAGCCACCAATGCCACCCCTCACGAGAGAATGTTCTCCTTCCCCAGGAAGTCCACATCGGGGATCTCGTTACCGACATGGCTGACTTCTCCAGGACCCGTCCTACTGTGGAAGCACGTGAGGTCCCATAAGACGGACCCCCTGGTCGAGAGGGTGAGCCTCCTCCACGCCAACCCTCAGTACGCTTACGTGGTGTACCCGGACGGGCGGGAGGACACAGTCTCCATACGAGACCTCGCACCTTCGGGTGCTCCCGAAACATTTCCTTCGCCACCCAGCACTACCCACGCCTACCCCCAGGTTGCTTACGTAGCGTACCCAGACGGGTGGGAGGACACAGTCTCCACACGAGACCTCGCACCTTCGGGTGCCCCTGAGACACCACCATCGCCACCCACCACTACCCACACCCCGACCCCTGTAGACGGCATGCCGCAGCCCCAGGACCCGCCATTGACTACACAACCTCTCAACGAGACGCCAGGTTCGCCGTTGGATGCTGCACCATTACCGCCGCTGCTACGACGATCAGGACGGCATACAAGGCCACCTGATAGACTTAATTACACGAACTTTTAGTACACTTCACCCCGCCGGACTCAATTTTAAACAAGGGGTGAATGTGGTAAACCACTGTTGTTATTGTTGTTGTTGTAGTTGCTCTTGTTGCACACTGTTGTGTCTTTGCATGCCTCAGCTGACTCCGCCCACATGCCCGGGGCTACCACGAGAGGCATGCTCTGTTCTTTGCTAATAAAAGCCTATTAATTAGCTCTCTGTCTTTTATGAGGAATTGATAGTGTATCAGGGCTATACCCAATTTCTAGGCCTATGGCTCTATTGGTCTCTCACTATTCCCGTTTATCCAAACAATTCTGACAGGGGGATTGCCATTACAAAAGTGACTGGTGCCATTTGAGTTGATGGGACACAAAAAAATAATTGACTTCAATTGCCACAAAATGTTATGAGAAAACATGAAGAAAAATGGTTAAAAGATTGCCAAGCTTTTAGTCACCCCTCATAATATCTTCTTCATTGTCTGATTGCACTTCTGTGATGCGCCTTGGGGTGTTTTCCTACATTAAAGCTATATGAGCAAGTTTGTGTTGCTATTGTAATAACCAGAAATGGTGTGCAGGCCTGAAATGCCTTCAAATATTAAAATGAAGTGCCTGCCCGTGTTAAGTGGGCACTTCTACCATTACTGGTCCTGCTCACTAGGAGGTCTGTTATTTTGCTAACTCAGTGCATTTCCTGTGTGGTACGACTTCCACTGATTTATGCATCTCACTGCTATAATGCCATATTTGGGGATGTGTATTAAAATTATGGATTCTTGTCATTATCCATCATTGCATTTCTGGCTAGCAGTGTTGCCAAGGCAGCTGAGGAAGGCTTTAAATATTAAAGACCCAGCAAACCTAGTGAGATACTAGGTAGAGTGTACTGTCCAAAAATTTTAACGAAAAGAAGTTTCCCTTCAAGCCTGGAGGCTGCTGCTATTCTATGCTGCAGCAAATGTGCAGTGACTTTTCACCGCCTCACCCAAGTTAAGGCAACCTGATAGCAGCACAAATACTTTATTGCAAGCGTTAGACCCTTAGGCAAATAAAGGGCCTAAGGCCTGTTTGAGGTCCCCTGTGCAGAATTGGTTCTCCTTGAGGCAGCCCCCGCAGGGTGTGTTCGGGAAAGCCAGGTCCACCTGTGGCCTTCTTTAAAGGGACCACTGTAGGCTGCCACCAAAAAGGTAAGATTTTAAAATATACTAACCTGAATGTGGCTCGACCCGGCTCCACATTCAAATCACGCAGGCTGCTGCTGGCTACCGCTTCCCCCTATTGTGACCTTGATCTCCCCTCGATTGCCGTTGTCACCCTCCCCAATCATCATTACCACCCTTGCCACTCGCTACCTTCCTGATCGTCTCCCTCTCCTTTGCACCCTTCTCCCAGTTGTCCTCTCACCCAGTTGCTCCCTTCTCCTGGTCCTCTTTTAAAGAATTACCTGAGGGCCACTGCTGGTGATGCAGCTGCCCGATCTTCGAGGTCTCTTCTCTGGTGAGCTGCCTGGAGATTCCTATTAGGTGTCCGCAGCGCCCCGGTTCAATGATAATGAGGCCCGTGGCCTAATATTAGGTGTGCCTCAGGTCTATCCATTCAGGCGCAAGGATTGTTTCCTGTGCCTCCTGAGCGCCCATTTTTGGGTACGAATGAACTTCTCCCCCATAATCTCAGGGTTACTCTTATGCTGGTCAGTATAGGAACATTAAAATAAAGGAGTTAAACGTGTAGCTGGAATTATGGAGTGGGATGGAATGGTTCAAATTACTGCGACATTGAGACTATTTCTAGGACAAGCTGGAACCAATGTCCTAACTGGGACAGTGGTGAAGGAGGGTTTAAACTAATATGGCCTGTGAAGGGTAAAATAAGATGAGGAAGCAGAAAGGGAAAACAAAAGGGACAAGGAATACAGGAAAAATAAAGAAAAAATATTAAAGTTATAAAGAACATCAAAAGGAAGAAGAAAATAAGATTGCCAAACAGACAGAGGCAGGTTTGAGTTATATGTACGTACGTGAATGCAGAAATTACGTTCTGAATAAAATAGATGAGTTTGAGGTGCAAATTGCTATGGGGGTATGATATAATAGCATTAACAGAGGCGAATCTCTGTGCTCAATAAGCATTGTTTGTTTAAAAGCAGAACCCCCACCACATCAGGATTGCTGGGATCAAAAGGTAAGGATGGATACAAGTTAGCCCTCTGGATAACTTGTCCTTGCTCTTCATCTGCCACCATCAGATGCTCCTGCATAGCTATACTTTGTGTTTCACCCATGAAACCCAACCTCAAATTCACTAAATAAGTCTCCAGGCTGGATGTACCTGAGCTGGTGTTAGTGAGAATAGGACTGGTGACTCTGAATGTTGAAAGGTATTGCCCATGACTGACTCCCTTGGTTGTGGCACAGGCCCATGGGGCACATTGGAGAAAGAGAACAGGAAAGGTCAACCCTTGAAATATAGTTTGCAGCATAGTCAGTGACATGATATTGTCTAAAGTGTATACTTTGGTGGCACTGAATAAGTAAGTGAGTGAATAGAGAAGAAGAAAGATCTAGCAAAGGGAAGTGCTAACCCTGAGCTGGGGGAGGCCTCACTTAATCATTCACCAACTCCCTCAATGCTGATTTGGCCAACAGACCCTAAATTTACTCGATGTCCATTGCACCATTTTTTGCACTAAAATGTTATGCTGTTCACCAGCACAGGGAGTTGCATGCAAATTTCCATGGGCAAGTTAATTTGCATATGAAATGGTGTAAGTTCTGAAGTAATTGCATTCTAAAAGTGTAGTGAGCAGCTTAGGCCCCAGGAAACTTCAGTGCAGAAGTGTCACAGTCTCTGTAAAAACTGCAGTCTGCGTTAGAGCATATGGGTATCGCTTCTTGGCCTTTTGGCTAAGATGAAGTGTAGTATCACACCCCAGTAATTTGTGGAGTGCATTGTAATGTATTGCAACAAGCTTTGATATATGTAATGATAAATGTAATGTAATTTGTAAATTGAGTGCCATGTACTGAAGTTAATTTGTATTGTACCAGACTGTATTGCCATGTACGTGAACAAAGATTTTTATGAATAAAGTATATATTTTTGAAAAAAAAAATGGGACAACATGCTATATGTAATAGGATTTGTGGATTGTACTGTAGTGGCCCAGAAATTCGTGTCGGGGGCTTCCCGTGGGTGCAAGCCCCCGACCTACACTTACCTAGCGCACCAGCAGTTGAAGCCTGGGCCTGCGTGAATTTCCTGTCTGTGGCCCGGTTCAGCTCCCGGCTGTGCTTGCGTGACCCAGCGGCGTACTTAGTGCGATGCGTCGGCTGGAATCACGTGAGCACTGGGCAACCAATCGGAGGATGCAAAAGTTCATTCATGAGTTTGACAGTAAGAACTGTCAAATTGATGAAAACTCCGTGCGCCCAAAACAGTACTTAAACTTGAAATAAAATGTTTAAAAAATCACACTATTTAAATGAACTATAAATAACTTTAAATAACTATTTTAAACAATAATTTAAATTTTTGAAAAAAATAATTTTATAAAAAATCGGGGCTAAAAATACACTTTCCTTGCTGTAAAGTCTTTAAAAATAATAAACCTGTGGAAAAAAAATTCTAATTTTAATTAATAGACCACTTACCTTTTAAAATTAAGTCCTTACGTCTGCTTTTTTAAAGTGTAAAAAGTGGAGGCCTTCACGCACGGGCAAACCTGGAAAAAAAAAGGAAGTTCAACGCGCACGCGCAGACTCCTGCGCGCACGCGTTCGACCTCTGAACCCCTTGGTTCAGAGGATCGGAAATGCCGGTTTCCCGCACATGCGCTGTGCATGCAGAAAACCGGCAATTCCATCGGTCCCACGCGTGAGTACACGGTGCTTACTCGCGCGTTGGGACACTAATTTCTGGGCCAATGTATTTTAACAAGTATCGAAATGTGTAATGAAAATGTATTGCAATTTGTCTCTGTAAATTGAGTGCCATGTACAGCAGTTAATTTGTATTGTACTACATGAAATGTGATGTGAACTGTATTGTATTGTATTTGAACAAATTTTTATGAATAAAGTATATTTTTGAAAAAAAAATGGGATAACAAGAGGAGATTCCAGAGATTCTTTCCTCGACCCCGTTGCATTTTATCCATTCAGGGAATCTCCCACCCTCATCTGAAGTGCCTCTTACCAGAATCATGAACAATCACAAGCTAACTGTGCCAACAAGGCACCATGACAGGGCAGCATCACACCAAAGGATTGCGGATTTTTCACAGTAAGACCAACAAGCCTTCCTGGAAGAGGTGAAAGACAGAAGGGATTGACTTCTGGGTGATGTTGCAGAGATCCCCTGTGACACCTTGAAAGGATCTGGTGCCAAAACATTTCAGGACAGAGGTCACTTGCATACAGAACCATTCTAGCAGTGGGCGAAGCTAAAGATCTTTCTGAAGGAGGTCGCACAGATGTGCAATGGCAGCATTGAACAATTGCAGCCTTCAAACACAGAGCTCCTCGAAGGACCTGTGTTGTCCATCGCCATGCTACAGAGTGTAGTAGTTGGTGGGCTGGTGTCTCCCACCATGTTGTCTTATTCTCCTTGCCTCCACGCACTATTGTTCCGCCTCCTCTTCAGTCGCCCAAGCAAAGAGCAGCGGCAAAATCGGCATGGGGCACGAAATGAGCAGTAGGTGTACTGCTTGGATTTTAACTCCCGTTCCACCTGGTCTTTGCCTGGAGGGGGGGAGTTAAAATCACCCCACTCCGAGCCATAAGATCACAAAGGTTTGCAGGTGTTACCTGAGTTCTGTGCTGAGTTAGTTGATCTCAGCTGAGGTAGCAGTGGAGATGCTGCAATTGGCCTTCCGCCTATGGCATAACATTCCATGCCCCAACAACAGTATTTAAGAAAATTGTGATAGAGGATTGGTGAACCTTTGCATATTGGGTTCCTCATCAAAGTTGCAAGAAGGTATCTGTCGTTAGTGATTCCAAAGAATTTGCCCTATTAGTATGGATTTGTTGTGTTGTAGTCTGAAGAAGGTTTGCTGCCTCTGCTGTTTTGTCTGTTTCAAGTTGTGTGACACTCCCCTTATGTGTGGCTCATCCATTTTAATCCAGAGAGGGCAGTGAATAAAGAAATTTCAACTAACCCCTTTCCTCACACTCTTATTGCCATCTTAATCAATTCTAATCACTGACTCGACAACAAGAGGATATAGGCCTCAAAATTCAACCCTGTAGAGCTGCTAGTTTTGGCCGTTTTTTGTTAAAAAATGGCGTCCGCCCTCCTTCCGGTGTGGGTGGTCCATGCTGTTTGTCATCTTGGGGAGGGTGATAGCACGGACAGTATGTGCGTACGTTGGCAGTATGCATAGTAGGCAGATCGTGACGTCAGACAGCATGCAACGCTAATTTGCTGCACGATCTGTCATTTTCGACGTCGCCGCTCCATTCAACGTCCTCTCCAAAACATGCGTTCAACTGCACGAGGGACCCCCCACCAGTGCTACTTAAAAGGGATACATCCAACTTGCAGGTAAGTTGAATATTGCTTTTGTACTGGCTCTTGCAGAGATTGTAGGAGCACTGGGTTGCTGGAAGAAATTTAAAAAGTTGTTGAAGTGTGCAGGGAGTGCTACTTGATGTTGGGGTGGCATTGGCTGCTACTGGAAGGCCTCTGACTACACCACTTGCTCCCAGCCATGGGGGCTCTAGCTGCAGACCCCCTTGCACTGCAGCAGAGCGGGGCTATAAAAGTCCCCAGAGACCAGGTAAGGCCTCACAGTGTCAGCGGGAATCCTGAGCGGCAGAGCGGGGTATAAAAGTCCCCAGAGACCAGGTAAGGCCTCACAGCGTCGGCGGGAAACCTGAGTGGCAGAGCGGGGTATAAAAGTCCCCAGAGACCAGGTAAGGCCTCACAGCGTCGGCGGGAAACCTGAGCGGCAGAGCGGGGTATAAAAGTCCCCAGAGACCAGGTAAGGCCTCACAGCGTCGGCGGGAAACCTCAGCGGCAGAGCGGGGTATAAAAGTCCCCAGAGACCAGGTAAGGCCTCACAGCGTCGGCGGGAATCCTGAGCGGCAGAGCGGGGCTATAAAAGTCCCCAGAGACCAGGTAAGGTTTACCAATCTCCAGTCTGGAAGGAGAGAGGTAAAAAGTAATCCAAGTGTGACGTCACCAGAAAGCGGGTAAGTGATTGGTTGGTAAGTATTTCTCCCTTTTAAGCTTAAATCTCTTTGGTTTATAGTTTCTAAGGTGTGATATTCACCATCTAGAATCGGGGCAGAGGATATTTAAGAATAATATTAATAAATTTAATTAATTACATAGAATGGGAGATCAGGCGATGTGTTGCTGCTGCAATATGTGGGAGCTGGTGAACACCATTGATGCTCACGGTGATCACATTTGCAGTAAGTGTTGGCTGCTCGAGGAATTCCGGCTCCGTGTTGAAGAGCTGGAGTCCGAGCTTCAAATACTGAGACACATCAGGGAGGGGGAGAGTTACCTGGACTCTGTGTATCACGAGGTAGTCACACCAATTAGATTAATTAATGCAGATGTAGTCCGTGGCCAGGGTCAGGATGGTGTGACTAGAAGTGAGGCAGGTACGGGGATCCAGGAGGTAGTGTTGGAGGAGCCGCAGCCCCTGCACTTGTCCAACAGGTTCGAGGCTCTTACTCCCTGTGGGGACAGGAGCAGGGACGATGAGCAACCTGACCACAGCACCGTGGAGCAGGGGGCCATTCAAGTGGGGGGAGTTAAAAGAAATGTTGTAGTGGTAGGGGATAGTATCGTTAAGGGGATAGATAGAGTTCTTTGCAGCCGAGAGCGAGAGTCCCGAAGGCTGTGTTGCCTACCCGGTGCCAGGGTTAAGGACATCTCCTCTGGGCTGGAGAGAAACTTGGAGGGGGAGGATCCAGTTGTCGTGGTCCATGTTGGTACCAACGACATAGATAGGACAAAGAAGGAGGTTCTGCTGAGGGAGTTTGAGCAGCTAGGGGCCAAATTAAAAAGCAGAACCACAAGGGTAATAATCTCTGGATTATTACCTGAGCCACGAGCGAATTTGGCTAGGACAAATAAAATTAGAGAGTTAAATGCGTGGCTCAAAGACTGGTGTGGGAGAAATGGGTTTTGCTTCCTGGGACACTGTCACCAGTACTGGGGCAGGAGGGAGCTGTTCCGTCGGGATGGGCTTCACTTGGCCAGTGCTGGGACTAGAGTCCTGGCGGATCATATAACTAGGGCTGTAGAGAGGGCTTTAAACTAACTAGTGGGGGGGAGGTTCCTAGAGAGCAAATAATAAAAATGACAACAGAGAAGGTCATAGACTTAGGTAGCAGTGGGGAAATTAAAAACCAGAGCGTGTCAGGAAGGGGCAGAAGGTATGGAGTAAAAGGTAAAGTAATAAAAAGGGCAAAAGCAGGAACTAAGTGTCACAAAACATCTTTGAAAGTTCTCTATCTGAATGCACGTAGCATTTGTAACAAAATAGACGAGTTAATGGCACAAATAACTACATATGGGTATAATCTTGTGGCCATTACAGAAACATGGCTGCAGGGTGACAATGCCTGGGAATTAAACATACCAGGTTATTTAACGATCAGGAAGGACAGGCAGGAAGGAAGGGGAGGTGGGGTGGCTATGTTAATAAAGGAAGGAATCACTGTAATACAGAGAAATGATATTGGGTCAAAAGATCAGGATAATGAAACAGTTTGGGTGGAGGTAAGGAATAATAAGGGGGAAAAAAACACTAGTGGGCGTAGTCTATAGGCCGCTGAACAGTGGCAACTCTGTTGGACGGAGTATCAATCAGGAAATAGTTGAGGCTTGTAATAAGGGAACATCTATAATTATGGGGGATTTTAACTATCATATTAATTGGACAAATCAAATTGGGCAGGGCTGCCTTGAGGATGAGTTCATTGAGTGTATTAGGGATGGGTTTCTTGAGCAGTATGTAACTGAACCGACCAGGGGGCAAGCAACCTTAGATCTGGTCCTGTGTAACGAGACGGGATTAATTAAAAATGTCCTAGTAAAGGATCCCCTTGGAATGAGTGACCATAACATGGTTAAATTCCGTATTCAATTAGAGGGTGAGAAGGTTGGATCTCAAACAAGCGTGCTAAGCTTGAATAAAGGAGACTATGAAGGTATGAGAGCGGAATTGAGTAGAGTGGATTGGGAAAATAGATTAAAGGGTAAGACGATACATGATTAGTGGTGTACATTTAAGGAGTTATTTTACAACTTCCAAAAAAAATATATTCCACTGAGAAGAAAAGGGTGTAAAAGAAAAGACAGCCATCCATGGCTAAGTAAAGAAATTAAGGATAGTATTCGACTAAAAACAAGGGCATATAAGGTAGCCAAATCTAGTGGGAGGATAGAGGATTGGGAAAACTTTAAAAGACAGCAAAAAATAACAAAAAGATTGATTAAGAAAGGGAAGATAGATTATGAAAGTAAATTAGCAAAAAATATAAAAACAGATAGTAAGAGTTTTTATAGTTATATAAAAAGAAAAAGGGTGGCTAAAGTAAATGTTGGTCCCTTAGAGGATGAGACCGGGAAATTAATGGTGGGAAATATGGAGATGGCAAAAACACTGAATGAATATTTTACATCAGTCTTTACAGTAGAAGACACGAAGAATATCCCAACACTGGACAAACAGGGGGCTAAAGGAGGGGAGGAGCAAAACACGATCAAAATCACTAAGGAAGTGGTACTCGGTAAAATAATGGGACTCAAGGCGGATAAATCACCTGGACCTGATGGCTTACATCCTAGGGTCTTGAGGGAAGTGGCGGTAGGGATTGTGGATGCATTGGTAATAATTTTCCAAAACTCCCTGGACTCGGCAAAGGTCCCGGCAGACTGGAAAACTGCAAATGTAACACCCTTATTTAAAAAGGGCAGTAGACAGAAGGCTGGAAACTATAGGTTAGCCTAACATCTGTGGTAGGTAAAATTTTGGAATCCATTATTAAGAAGACAGTAACAGGACATTTGGATAATCATAATTTAATAGGACAAAGTCAGCATGGTTTTATGAAGGGGAAGTCATGTTTGACAAATTTGCTGGAGTTCTTTGAGGAAGTAACGTATAGGGTGGATAAAGGGGAACCAGTGGACGTAGTGTATTTAGACTTCCAAAAGGCATTTGACAAGGTGCCACACAAAAGATTATTGCTTAAGATAAAAAAATCACGGGATTGGGGGTAATATTCTGGCATGGATAGAGGATTGGCTATCTAACAGAAGGCAGAGAGTTGGGATAAATGGTTCATTCTCAGACTGGCAATCAGTAACTAGTGGTGTTCCGCAGGGGTCAGTGCTGGGTCCCCAACTCTTTACAATCTATATTAACGATTTGGAGGAGGGGACCGAGTGTAACATATCAAAGTTTGCAGATGATACTAAGATGGGAGGGAAAGTAGTGAGTGAGGAGGACATAAAAAACCTGCAAGGGGACATAGACAGGCTAAGTAAGTGGGCAGAGATTTGGCAGATGGAATACAATACTGGAAAGTGTGAGGTTATGCACTTTGGCAGGAAAAATCGTAGAGCAAGTTATTATCTTAATGGCAAGAAACTGGAAAGTACTGAAGTACAAAGGGATCTGGGGGTCCTGGTGCACGAAACTCAAAAGGTTAGTATGCAGGTGCAGCAAGTGATTAAGAAGGCCAATGGAATGTTGGCTTTCATTGCTAGGGGGATAGAATATAAAAATAGGGAGGTATTGCTTCAGTTGTACAAGGTATTGGTGAGACCGCACCTGGAATACTGCATACAGTTTTGGTGTCCATACTTAAGAAAGGACATACTTGCTCTCGAGTCAGTACAAAGTAGGTTCACTCGGTTAATCCCGGGGATGAGGGGATGGACATATGAGGAGAGGTTCAGTAGATTGGGACTCTACTCATTGGAGTTCAGAAGAATGAGAGGCGATCTTATTGAAACATACAAGATTGTGAAGGGGTTGGATCGGGTGGATGCGGGGAAGATGTTCCCGATGATGGGTGAAACTAGAACTAGGGGGCATAGTCTTAGAACAAGGGGCTGCTCTTTCAAAACTGAGATGAGGAACTACTTCACTCAGAGGGTGGTAGGTCCATGGAATATGCTGCCCCAAAAAGCTGTAGAAGCTACATCATTACATAAATTTAAAACAGAAATAGACAGTTTCCTGGAAGTAAAGGGAATTAAAGGTTACGGGGAGCGGGCAGGAAATTGGACATGAGTCTAGGTTCGGATCGGTCATGGCCCTGTGGGTAGCGGAGCGGGCCCAGGGGCCGTGTAGCCTGATCCTGCTCCTATTTCGTGTGTCTAATTCTGTTAGATTTAGGAGATGGTTCTGGGATAGTGGATTGGCGGTTAGGATCCGATCAGCCATGATCTTATTGAATGGCAGAGCAGGCTCGAGGGGCCGATTGGCCTACTCCTGCTCCTATTTCTTATGTTCTTAGATGGAGCAGAGGCAGCAAAGAAGACAAGCTGCTCGCAGAGGGAGGAGGAGGAGAGGGAGGCAGGCTCTCAGCAGGTGATCTTACCCACTTAGGTCTTCAGGGAGCACTTCTCCTACTTGCACCTAAGCCAGGAGCAGTGTGTTTGTCGGCTCCGCTTCACCAAAGAGGTGGTCACAGAACTCTGCCAGCTGTTGGAACCAGACCAGCAGCCTCAGAGCAGGGCAATGATGGCGCTATCAGTGACACTCTAGGTGACCGTGGTGCTTAATTATTTCGCCAGAGGATCCTTCCAAGATGGAACAGGTGACAGAGCAAACATCTCACAGTTCACTGTCCATCGCTGCATCTGTGAGGTCAGAGGTTCTGTACTCCAGGAGAGGGAACTTTATTGTCTTCTCTCTAAACAGAGAGAAGTAGTAGGAGCGCGCACGTGGCTTTGCCAGGATATCAGGCTTCTCCATGTGCAGGCTGCCATCAACTGCACACATGTGGCTTTGTGGGTGCCGCATCTCAACGGTGAGATGTTCCATAACTGCAAAGGGTACCATTCACTTAATGTGCAGTTGGTGTGCAACCACACCCAGCACATCATGCTGGTGACTGCCCACTATCTCGGCAGCAGTCATGATGATTTCATCCTGCGCCAGTCCGCTGTGCCAGCAATCTTCCAGCCACCACATCGAACCCGAGGGTGGTTGTTTGGCAACAAGAGCTATCCGCTCTACACCTGGCTGAGGACTCCCCTCTGTAACATAAGAAATAGGAGCAGGAGTAGGCCATACGGCCCCTCGGGCCTGCTCCGCCATTCAATAGGAGCATGGCTGATCTGAATCTAGACTCACGTCCACTTCCCTGCCCTCTCCCCGTAACCCCTAATTCCCTTATCTGCTAGGAAAATGTCTATCTCCATTTTAAATTTATTTAATGTTGCAGCTTCCACAGCTCTCTGGGGTAGCAAATTCCATAGATTTACTACCCTCTGAGTGAAGAAGTTTCTCCTCATCTCAGTTTTGAAAGGGCAGCCCCTTATTCTAAGATTATGCCCCCTAGTTCTAGTCTCACCCATCAGTGGAAACATCCTCACCACATCCACCCGATCAAGACCCCTCACAATCTTATATGTTTCGATAAGATCGACTCTCATTCTTCTGAACTCCAATGAGTAGAGTCCCAACCTACTCAACCTTTCCTCATACGTCAACCCCCTCATCTCTGGAATCAACCGAGTGAACCTTCTCTGAACTGCCTCGAGAGCAAGTATATCTTTTCTTAAATATGGAAACCAAAACTGCACGCAGTATTCCAGGTGTGGCCTCACCAATACCCTGTATAACTGCAGCAAGACTTCCCTGTTTTTATACTCCAACCCCCTTGCAATAAAAGCCAAGATTCCATTGGCCTTCCTGATCACCTGCTGCACCTGCATACTAACTTTTTGTGTTTCATGCACCAGGACCCCCAGATCCCTTTGTACTGTAGCACTTTGCAGTTTCTCTCCATTTAGATAATAACTTGCTCTTTGATTTTTTCTGCCAAAGTGCATAACCTCACACTTTCCAACATTATATTGCATCTGCCAAATCTCTGCCCACTCACTTAGCCTGTCTATGTCCTTTTGCAGGTTTTTTATGTCCTCCTCACTCAGTGCTTTCCCTCCCATCTTTGTATCGTCGGCAAACTTGGATATGTTGCACTCGGTCCCTTCCTCCAAATCGTTAATATAGATTGTAAAGAGTTGGGGTCCCAGCACTGACCCCTGCGGAACACCACTAGTTACTGATTGCCAGCTCGAGAACGAACCATTTATCCCAACTCTTTGTTTTCTGTTAGATAGCCAATCTTCCACCCAATCTTCAATTACCCCCAATCCTGTGATATTTTATCTTGATCAGTAATCTTTTGTGTGGAACCTTGTCAAATGCCTTTTGGAAGTCCAAATACACTACATCCACTGGTTCCCCTTTATTCACCCTATATGTTACATCCTCAAAGAATTCGAGCAAATTTGTCAAACATAACTTCCCCTTCGTAAAACCATGCTGACTCTGTCCTATTAAATTATGTTTATCCAAATGCTCTGTTACTGTTTCCTTAATAATGGACTCCAACATTTTGCTAACCACAGATGTTAGGCTAACTGGTCTATAGTTTCCAGCTTTTTGTCTACTTCCCTTTTTAAATAAGGGTGTTACATTAGCAGTTTTCCAATCTGCCGGGACCTTTCCTGAGTCCAGCGAGTTCTGGAAAATGATCACCAATGCATCCACAATCCCTACCGCCACTTCTCTCAAGACCCGATCATGTGTGGCCAAGGAACGGTAGCACAGTGGTTATGTTACTGAACTAGTAATCCAGAAGCCTGGACTAATAATCATATAATAATAATCAGAGATATAAGTTCAATTCCCACGCTGGCACCTGGAGAATTTAAATTCAATTAAATACATATGGAATAACAAACCAGTATGAAACTATTGTAAAAACCCATCTGGTTCATTAATGTCCTTTAGAGAAAGGATATCTACTGGTCTGGCCTACATATGACTCCAGACCCACAACAATGTGGTTGACTTTTAACTGCCCTCTGAAATGGCCTAGCAATCAGTTGTAACAAACCGCTACAGAAAACTATAAGAATAAAACCGGACAGACCACTCGGCACTGACTTCAGACACGACAATGGCACACCCAGCCCAGTTGACCCTGCAAAGTCCTCCTCTCTATCATCTGGGGACTTGTGTCAAAATTGGGAAGCTGTCACACAGTCTAGTCAAGCAACAGTCTGACATAGTCGTACTCATGGAATCATACCATTCAGCCAATGTCCCAGACACCTCTATCACCATCCCTGGGTATGTCCTGTCCCACCGGCAGGGCAGACCCACCAGAAGTGGCACTACAATGGGTAGTGGCACTGGGAGTCCTCAACATTGACTTTGCATCCCATGAAGTCTCATGGTTTCAGGTCAAGCATGGGCAAGGAAATCTCCTGCTGATTACCATGGATTTGTAAAAGGCAGATCGTGTTTGACTAATCCAATTGAATTTTTTGATGAAGTAACAGAGAGGATTGATGAAGGGAATGCAATGGATGTTGTCTACATGGATTTTCGGAAGGCGTTTGACAAAGTACCACATAGAAGGTGTAGGAGTTTGCAATAATTTCAAAATTTCCTACAGTTCCGAAGATTAATTTTGATTAAAGGAATACCTGGGTATATACCTTTAAAAATCCAGGGGGGTCAAAATGGCCGCCAGACCGCATGGCAAAAGACAAAGGACTTGAAAAGGCAGCTTGTGTGTGTGTCTGTGAAAAAGGTGAAGATCAAAGATGGCTGACCAGACTGCCAGTCAAAGGCAGTTCAGGGAGTTTCCCCTCCCTGCAGAGACAATCGATGTGTTTACAGAAACTGCTACACAAAGGATTAACCACTTGAGACTGGTTTCAGTCTGACCACAAGGACAATGACGTTTGTTTACACTACTCAAGCAATCAAGGAAATAGTTCAAACCACGGCAGCTTTATTCAAAGGACACATTTAAACTGCAACTTTATTCAAAGCCATCACAATGGACACATTTAAACTGCAACTTTATTCAAAGCCATCACAGACAATGAGGACACATTTAAACTGGAAACAGTTTAAACGAATGGGTGATTCATCCAAACCCATTACAAGACAATGGGGCAGTTTGGATCCCTTTTGTTTAGCCCAGATACATCCGGATTTGGGTGGGAACATTTCGGCCCCAAATTGGGGTATAAAAGATAGCTTCTCAGAAGCCATCTCTCTCTCTGTGGCCTCGCCTCCGTGCTCTCTACAACTTGGGAGTCTGCCTGAAGAAGTGGAACACCAGCAGTTTACTTTTAAAATACTGGGGTGTTTTTACTTCGGGGCAGTGAAGATCAAAGATCGCAGGGCACGGAGAAGGCGTTTTCATTGGTGAGCATATATTTTTCTGGCCTTTACAAGGCAACTTAGGATAGGTATAGGGGTGGGAATTAAGTGGGAATTCTGTTAGAACTGTGATTTTAGTCGATTTTCCCTCGTTATGTCTGTTTCTCCCCCCCTATTTAAGTAAGACGGTGTTGCACTGAGCAGAGAAGTGCTCCAGTGGACACTGAGTGGCTGTATTTAAAAGTGCTGTATTTTAATAAAAGGAGTGTTGCACTGAGCAGAGACGTGCTCCAGTGGACACTGGGCAGCTGTATTTAAAAGTGCTGTATTTTAATAAAAGGAGTGTTGCACTAGCAGAGAGCACTCTAGTGGACTCTAAGTGTACTGCGTTAAGCAAAAGTGCTGTACCAGGCATAAGTGCTGTATCGATTACAGTTTAAGTTGTTTCTTTCTTTTTGTTTCAATAAATACTGGTCTGTTTTGCACCCAAACCACAAGTCTCAGTGCTTTTCTGTCCACATCGCTACCGGATAAGTCCGGCGGTCAGAACCAGGAATAGGAGAGCGCTTCGAAACCGCACGGGGGTCCCTGGAGCAGCTCAGAGGCTTCTGACTGTCCAGAGACAATAACCCCAACCCCGCTAGCGTGTGTTTAATTCCTACAAAGGCTGGTTTACAAAATTGAGGCTCATGGAATAGGTGGGTCAGTGGCAGCTTGGATAAGGAATTGGTTTAAGGACAGAAAACAGTGAGTTGTGGTAAATGGCTGATTTTCAGGCTGGAGGATGGTAGACAGTGATGTTCCCCAAGGATTAGTGCTAGGACCACTGCTTTTTTTGATATATTTTAATGACCTGGATATTGGAATACAGAGTAGAATTTCTAAATTTGCCGATGACACCAAACTTGGGGGTATGGCAAACAGTGAGGATGATACCAATCGACTGCAACAGGACATAGAAGGGCTAGCAGACTGGGCAGATAAGTGGCAGATGGAATTTAATACACAGAAGTATGAGGTGATGCATTTTGGCAGAAGGAACAGGGAGAGGCAATATACACTTAATGGCACAGTTTTAAAGAGTGTGCAGGGACAGAGGGACCTGGGAGTTAATGTGCATAGGTCCCTGAAGGTGGCGGGATATATTGAGAGAATGGTTAGCAAAGCATATGGGATCTTGGGCTTTATAAATAGAGGTATTGAGTACAAAAGTAGAGAAGTTTTGCTGAACCTTTATAAAGCGCTGGTTAGGCCACAGCTGGAATATTGCATCCAGTTCTGGTCACCACACTTTAGGAAGAATGTGAAGGCACTTGTGAGGGTGTAGAGGAGATTTACCAGAATGCTTCCGGGGTTGGGGGATCTTGGCTACAAGGACAGGTTGGAGAAGCTGGATTGGTTTTCATTAGAGCAAAGGAGGTTGAGGGGTGATTTGATAGAAGTGTGTAAGATTATGATGGGTTTGGATAGGCTAGATGGGGAAAGGCTGTTCCCACTAGTTGATGGTACAAGGACTAGGGGACACAGATTTAAGGTTTTGGGCAAGAGATACAGGGGGGATGTGAGTAAAACCTTTTTGCACAGCGAGTGGTGAGGACCTGGAACTCGCTGCCGACAGAAGTGGTGGAAGCGGAGACACTCAATGTTTTCTAGGGGAGACTGGATAGGCACTTGAGGGAAATAAACTTGCAGGGCTACGGGGATGGAGCGGGGGAATCAGACTGACTGGATTGCTTTGCAGAGAGCTGGCATGGACTCAATAGGCCGAATGGCCTCCTTCTGTGCCATTATGACATCTGTGACTATGACCTGCCGTCCTTCTTCAGCTGATGAATCAGTGCTCTTCCATGTTGAACACCACTTGGAAGAAGCACTGAGAGTAGCAAGGGCACAGAATGTACTCTGGATGGGGGACTTCAATGTCCATCACCAAGAGTGGATTGGTAGCACTACTATTGACTGAGCTGGCCAAGTCCTGATGGACATAGCTGTCAGACTGGGCCTGCGGCAGGTGGTGAGAGAACCAAGACGAGGGAAAAACTTACTTGACATCGTCCTCACCAATCTACCTGTCGCAGGTGCATCTGTCCACGACAGCACTGGTAGCAGTTTTCACCGCACAGCCCTAGTAGAGACGACGACCCATCTTCACACTAACGACACCCTCCATCATGTTGTGTGGCACTACCACCATGCTAAATAGGATAGATTAAGAACAGATCTAACAGCTCAAAACTGGACATCTATGAGGTGCTGTGGGCCATCAGCAGCAGCAGAATTGTACTCCACCACAATCTGTAACCTCACGGCCCGGCATATCCCTCACTATACCATTGCCATCAAGCCAGGGGACTAACCCTGGTTCAATGAGAAGTGCAAAAGAGCATGCCGGGAGCAGTGCCAGGCATACCTAAAAATGAGGTGCCAACGTGGGGAAGCGGCAGCACAGGACTACATGCATGCTAAACAGAGAAAGCAGCATGCTATAGACAAGAGTTAAGCAATCTCACAATCAACGGATCAGATCAAAGCTCTGCAGTTCTGCCACATCCAGTCGTAAATGGTGATGGGCAATTAAACAACTAATGGGAGGAGGTGGCTCCAGGAATATCCCCATCCTCAATGATGGTGGAGCCCAGCACACGAGTGCAAAAGACAAGGCTGAAGCGATTGCAACCATCTTCAGCCAGAAGTGCTGAGTGGATGATCCATCTCGGCCTCCTCCTGAGGTCCCCACCATCACAGAAGCCAGTCTTCAGCCAATTTGAATCACTATACGTGATATCAAGGAACAGCTGAGCGCACTGGAGACAGCAAAGGCTATGGACCCCGACAACAACCCGCCTGTCGTGCTGAAGACTTGCGCTCCAGAATTAGCCGTGCCGCTAGCCAAGCTATTACAGTAGAGTTACAACACTGGCATATACTTGATAATGTGGAAAACTGCCCAGCTATGTCCTGTCCATAAAAAGCAGAACAAATCCAATCCAGCCAATTACCACCCCATCAGACTACTCGCAATCATCAGCAAAGTGATGGAAAGTGTTGCTATCAAGCAGCACTTACTCACCAATAACCTGCTCACCGATGCTCAGTCTGGGTTCCGCCAGGACCACTCTGCTTCAGACCTCATTACAGCCTTGGTCCAAACATGGACAAAAGAGCTGAATTCCAGAGGGGAGGTAAGAGTGACTGCCCTTGACGTCAAGGCAGCATTTGACCGAGTGTGGCATTAAGGAGCCCGAGTAAAATTGAAGTCAATGGGAATCAGGGGGAAAACACTCCACTGGCTGGAGTCGTACCCAGCGCAAAGGAAAATGGTTGTGGTTATTGGAGGTCAATCATCTCAGCCCCAGGACATCACTACAGGAGTTCCTTAGGGCGGTGTCCTTGGCCTAACCATCTTCAGCTGCCTCATCAATGACCTTCATCATAAGGTCAGAAGTGGGGATGTTTGCTGATGATTGCACAGTGTTCAGTTCCATTTGCAACTCCCAAGATAATGAAGCACTCCATGCCCGCATGCAGCAAGACCTGGACGACATTCAGGCTTGGGCTGATAAGTGGCAAGTAACATTTGCGCCACAGAAGTGCCAGGCAATGGCTATCTCCAACAAGAGAGTCAAACCACCGTCCCTTGGCATTCAACAGCATTACCATCGCCAAATCCCCCACCATCAACATCCTGGGGGGTCACCATTGACCAGAAACTTAACTGGACCAGCCACATAAGTACTGTGTCTACAAGAGCAGGTCAGAGGCTGGGTATTCTGCGGCAAGAGTCTCACCTCCTGACTCTTCAAAGCCTTTCCACCATCTGCAAGGAACAAGTCAGGAGTGTGATGGAATACTCTCCACTTGCCTGGATGAGTGCAGTTCCAACACTCAAGAAGCTTGACACCATCCAGGACAAAGCAGCCTGCTTGATCAGCACCCCATTCACCACGTTAAACATTTACTCCCTCCACCATCGGCGCACCGTGGCTGCAGTGTGTACCATCTACAAGATGCACTGCAGCAACTTGCCAAGGCTTCTTCAGCAGCACCTCCCAAACCTGCGACCTCTACCACCTAGAAGGACAAGGGCAGCAGGCGCATGGGAACAGCATCACCTCCAAGTTCCCCTCCAAGTTACACACCATCCTGACTTGGAAATATATCGCCGTTCCTTCATTGTCGCTGAGTCACAATCCTGGAACTCCCTACCTAACTGCACTGTAGGAGTACTTTCACCACAAGGGCTGCAGCGGTTCAAGAAGGCAGCTCACCACCACTTTCTCAAGGGCAATTAGGGATGGGCAATAAATGCTGGCCTTGCCAGTGACGCCCATATCCCAGGAATGAATTTAAAAAAATACTCAAAAATGAGAGCCATGCTGCCACAAGGAATGTCACCTAGCAGACTATTGGGGTGCTCAAGCAACGGTTCCGCTGCCTTGCCCGCTCAGGAGGAGCTCTCCAGTACTCACCGGATCAGGTGTCCCAATTCGTGGTGGTCTGCTGCATCCTCCAAAACTTGGCCATCATGACGGCGCAGCCTTTGCCACCACGGGTTCCGCGACCACCTTAGGAGGAAGAGGAGGAGGAGGAAGAGGAAGATAAAGAGGAGGAGGATGAGGAGGAAGGGAGGTGGCAGCTTGCACATCCACGTTCCGGACAGGCTGTCCGTGAACGCATCATCAGACTCCGATTCCCCTGAATGAAACTCTAGATCCATGTTGTTCAACACTTCCCCACCTTACCATCCCTCTGTCACAGAACATGCAGCATCCTCTTGGCCACAATGCTGAAATGAAACCCACCACAAAACAAACATTCCAAACCACATTTATAAATCAATCAATCCAATTCTACATAATGAAGTCAACTGCTGCCATTCCCCCGAGGTGGCACCTCAGCATTCCTAGTTGTTGGAGGACAGATTACTGGACTGCTATGACATCCTGCAAGCCCCTTTGCACACTGGTAAACACAGCTTCCGTGGCAGCAAGCTGAGCCTGCATGAGAGCAGTCTGATCTTGCATGGCAGCAAGCTGAGCCTGCATGAGAGCAGTCTGATCTTGCATGGCAGCAAGCTGAGTTTGCATGTCAGATGAGTGAGTTTCCACTGCAGCACTCATATATTGGGTCGCTTCCAATTGTGCTGCAATAGAAATTGAGACATCACCCATCATGGTTGGGTCCACAAGTGCTCTAATGGAGTTGCCCATCACGTCCATCCTGGAAATCATAGTCCCCAAGCTCTGCGCAAAGCCCTGTGCAATGTTCACAGAAATCACAGAAACCCCACAGTGCAGATAGAGGCCATTTCGGCCCATCGAGCCTGCATCGACACATATCCCACCCGATCCCCGTAACCCCTACACCAACACATATCCCACCCTATCCCTGTAACCCCACGTATTTAATCCCCCTAACACTAAGGGTCAATTTATCATAGCCAATCAACCTAACCCGCACATCTTTGGACTGTGGGAGGAAACCGGAGCACCCGGAGAAAACCCACGCAAACACGGGAGCCGGACTCCTCCATGCTCCTTGACAGTTACAACAGGCCCCCTGACAGGCCCCCTGGCAGGCCTGCCAAAGCACCAAGCATGCCCATCACCCTTCTTCTGAAGGCTGCCCCATCAACGTGCTCATCTGAGTCCTCTGCAGGAGAACGTATGTGCCCTCCGGGGAACTGGCACCTGCGCTACCCTTTCCCCTGCCCTGGCAGCAGGCCACTCGTGCCCGGTGACTCACCACGTGCAGACCCCGCCTCTATACTACCCTCTAAAGTATGTGCAGTGCCAGTTTCTGAGCTGGTGCCTGCACGTGTGAGATCGAGTGATGTTGTCTCTTCTTCTCCATCACTCTCCTCTTGCTCTTCCTGCACTGACTGGGAAGGTTGGATTTCTTGGCTATCTGAAAGGAGAAAGGCACAAGTGTAGGGTTGTGGTGAGGGCAGCGGAGTGTGGCGGAGGGAAGCAAGATGTGCATGCTTACACCATCAGCAGCTTGTAAGTGAGAAAAGATTGTGGGATGGGGGAAGTGGGATGTGAGAAGGAAAATTAGATATGAGCATACCTTCATCTTCAAATGTTTCAGCCTCGCCGATTGCCACGGCCCCTCCAAAAATGTCAAGCGCAGTCTCCTCCAGCTGGGTCAGGGTATGTAGGCTTTCCCCGCCGATTAGCTGCTGTTGTCTGCGGTTGTGAGCCACCTTACCCTGCAAGAGAAAGGGAAGTGTGTCAGTGAGTGTGGTGCAATGTGTTTGGGTGATATACCTGTTATGGTTGAATAGCTGGCAGTGTGTGCAAGGTGTGAGAATTGGGTGTGATGCTTGCAGCAGTGGTAAGTGTATGAGGGTGAGGTGAAGCTATGAATGTGAGGTATGAGTCATGATTGATAGATATTGTTGGCAGGTGAGTGATGGGGGTGTGGTGCATTGAGCTATGTGTGAGGCTAGTGGTGCAGTTGGTGGGAGATGGCTTTTGAAGATGCATTCACTGACCTTGACCACTTGTGTGAGGTCATTAAACTTCTTTCAGCACTGGATCTAGGTCCTTGGGGCAAGACTGCTGACAGTTACCGTTTCAGCCATCTGCTCAACTGCCTTCTGATTGTGAGTCCAGAGGGCCTCCTGGCCCCCTGCGGGTAGAGGACCTGCCCCTTCCTATAGCCCCCTGCACCAAGGCTTCCAGTGCCGTCTTGGAGACTCTCAGTGCCCTTTCTCTGCCCTGTTGAGCCATAACTGAGTGACAGTTGCCTTGACAACCAGTTCCAGCAGCTGCTGAATGCAGCATGCACCTCACTTTTAAAAGGTGCAGACTGCCTTTAAAAGTGGAGGCTAGCTTTAAATAGAGCTAGCCTGGCACGAACTTTAGCTCCCTGCTGAGCGCTCAGCCATTCAGCAGCGCTCTCAGTGCTGGGCTGCATGCATCAATAATGATAATGAGCAGGTAGCACGAATATCACGCGCTGCCTGCATTACTTTCAACGGGTGCGGGCTGATTGTGCGCCGTGATCTTTGCGCCCGTTTTCGGACCTAATCGAATTTTTAGTCCACAGTCTTTCCCTATTCACTCTATCAAAATCCATTGTAATTTTAAAAACCTCTATTAAATCTTCTGATAAATCTCTAGTCCTTATCGTTTCCCATTCCTTGCGTCATGCTGAGGAACCTACACTGTAAAGAATGTATAGCACCAAAAATGGGCGCACAGAGGGTGCGGGGATCAATCCCCATGCTCAAATGGATCGACCCGAGCCGCACCCGATATTGGCCCTCGGTCCTCATTATCATTGAGCCAGCAAACTGCGGACACCTAATAGGCGTCCTTGATCACCCATGAGGCATTCTAAGGTTTTTCGTTCAGGGTCAGGTATGGGTGAGATGGTGGACTGCCTTAAAATGAAGGCTGGCATTGTAATAGCTGCCTGGGAAGTGACCACTAACTTGTATAATGCAATGCTGCTGATGGTTGCAAATCAGCTGCAGATTCAGAGAGTGGACTCCTTTGATATTGATGTAGACAGTGGCATTGTATAGTGGAGCATATAGGTCCACAATCTATAACTCCTTGGACTTGAGAATTCAGTCACTCTATAAATTGCACAGCTCTGTTATGCTGCTTTTGGGAAATTAATTTGCTTAAGTAAACAGGAAATTGGTCCCACGTGGACCTATATGCTCCATTATACAATGCCACTGTCTACGTCAATATAAAAGGATTCCACTCTCTGAATCTACAGCTCCCTTGCAACCATCAGCAGCTTTGCAATATACAAGTTAGTGGTCACTTCTCAGGCAGCTACCACAGTGCTTTCATTTTAAGGCAGTCCACCAGGAAATTGGTCACTTGCTTCATTCAGTTGTTTGGCTTATATTTCTGATGTCCCTCGTGGTAGTCTGTAATGAAGCTGCAGCATGAAAGTTGAGGGCATCTGTGACTTTGACATCCATTGGTTGAGCTGTGCCCATGAATGAGCTTCACTGCAGATCAGTGTGGAGCATGTTGCACAGTAGGGCCTATTAGGGACCATAAAGGTAACCTGTGTGTGGAAGCGGACGACGTGGGTATGCTTCTTAATGAATACTTTGTGTATGTTTTCACAAAAGAGAGGGGTGATGCAGACATTGCAATCACGGAGGAGGAGTGTGAAAAATTAGATGAAATAAACAAAGTGAAAGAGGACGTATTAAGGGGTTAAGCATCTTTGAAAGTGGGTAAATCCCAGGCCCGATGAAATGTATCCCAGACTGTTAAGAGAAGTAAGAGAGGAAATAGCAGAGGCTCTGACCATTTTCCAATCCTCTCTGGCTACAGGTGTGGTGCCAGAGGACTGGAGGACTGCTAACGTGGTACCATTGTTTAAAAAGGGAGAAAGGGATAGACCGAGTAATTACAGGCCAGTAAGCCTAAGCTCGGATGTGGGAAAAGTATTGGAAAAAATTCTGAGGGACAGGATGAATCTTTATTTAGAAAGACACGTATTAATCAGGGACAGTCAGCATGGATTTGTTAAGAGAAGGTCGTGTCTGACTAACTTGATTGACCCTCCTTGTTACCTCCTCAAAAAATTCAATGAGGGTAGTGCATTTGATGTAGTCTGACATGAATCTTGCCATTCATGTAGAAATGACTTATGAAATAATACTGGGCGGCCTGCTGGTGGCACTGTCCAGGGAGAGTATAAATATTTGGGCACGGACCCAGCTTGCTCAGGACATTTGGTAAACAGGAACTAGTGAAGGACAACTAGACCTCCATGTTGTGAAACAGTTGATTAAAGCCTTGTTTAATACTCAGACCAAGTGCCTAGTAGTTTTCTTACGTCAATTTAATCAACTGGACCTGCTCCACGCTCCGAGTGGTTTTGGGAACAGACGGCTACAGCTCAAACGGTAGAAGGGAACCAGAGGTAGTAATCAATCCATCATGGAGAAACTACTCCGACCCGCCCGTCTTGACCTGGACCCGAATTCACCTACAACTGCTAAGGTATGGAAACACTGGTATCGTACCTTCAGCAACTTCCTCAGGGTGTGTGGTGAGAATGTTCCTGATAAGTTAGAGATACTTGCCAATTATGTATCCCCTCATGTGTTTGATTATATCGAAGACTGTGTAGACTATGACTCCGCTATCCAAATACTACAGCAACTATATGTTAAGGCCCCAAACGAAATTTTTGCTCGGCATCTACTGGCCACAACTCGACAACAACCCAGGGTATCACTTGATGAATTCCTTCAAAAACTTCGCAGGCTCAGCAAGGATTGTAATCTCAAAGCTGTCTCAGCTGAGCGGTACCAGGAGGAGTTAATTTGTGATTCTTTTATTAATGGAATTGCGTCTCCCTTCATACGCCAGCATCTGTTGGAGAATAAAACCCTCAAGTTACAAGCTGCCTATGACCAGGCATGTTCTCTGGACTTAGCAAAAAAAATGCAGATGCCGATCTTTTACCGCATGCACGGACTGCTGCTATCACTTTTGGTGATTCCTCCAATGGGCCTCGGACGGAAGCTCTCACTGATGATGACTCTACCCTAGCTGATGATGACCCTACCCTAGAAGCCCTCACTGATGACGACCCTGCCCTAGTGGCATCTTGGCGCCCTGGAAGGAAGTGTTTCTTCTGCGGAGGTGTATTCCACTATAGGAAATTTTGTCCTGCTCGTAATGCAATCTGCAATCATTGCAATAAGAAAGATCACTTTTCTAAGGTATGCCAGTCAAGAGCCTCTGTTAGTAAGAAAGGTCACTTTTCTAAGGTATACCGGTCAAGAGCCCCTGTTAGTTTTGCAGCTGCTATCTATAAAACTGCCCCTCCCCCAAGAGCCACTACTAAGGTTACAGCTGCTATCTATAAAACTGCTCCTCTCCCAAGAGCCACGACTAAGGTTACAGCTGTCAAGGGTAAAACTACTCCTCCTCCCATCACAGCTGTTTTTCCCCAAAGCCTGTCCCATGCAGCCACGAAGGTTTCGGTAAATGGACACATTCTGAATGCACTAATTGACTCATGCAGCTCTGACAGCTTCATCAGTGAGCAGGCTGTCAGTAAGATAAAACTGCATATTTACCCCTCGGACAGGGAAATTGCAATTGCTCCGACGACACTGACCACCAACTCTTCCGGCTTTTGTCTTGTCGACCTTATTCTCAATGGCCGCACTTATTTCTCCACCCGGCTCGGGGTGCTCAAAAACCTATGCAGTGATGTGCTCCTGGGACAGGATTTCCAGAAACAACACAAAAGACTCACTTTCGAGTTTGGAGGGTCAAAGCCGGAGCTTACTATTTCCAAAGTACCGTTTTGTGCGCTTTCGGCGGCTTCGCTTGACGAGCCCTCATTTGCTAATCTTTCCCCCCGATGTAAGCCCATAGTCACTAAATCACGACGTTTCAGCCAAGATGATCTATCCTTTATCGAGGTAGAGATCTCTCGCCTTCTAGCTGATGGTATCATTGAGCCATGTTCATCTTCCTGGCAGGCTCAAGTCGTCATTGTTAAAAATCCTCTGAAGGAACACAAGAAATGTCTTTGCATCGATTACTCGCAAACTTTTAACCAGTATACCAACCTGGATGCCTACCCACTACGACGCATCGATGACATGGTCAATAACCTTGCCAACTACAAGGTATTTTCAACTTTTGACTTAAAGAGCACATACCATCAAGTACCGTTAAAGGACTCTGACAAAAAGTATACGGCCTTTGAGGTCAACGGTCAGCTTTACCAGTTTTGTCACCTTCCATTTGGGGTCACCAATGGGGTGGCCGTCTTCAAATGGACAATGGATAGCCTAGTCAAACAGGAGAACTTAACGGGCACTTTTCCATATCTGGATATCACCATTGCTGGTCAAGACCAGAAGGAGCATGATGCCAACCTCCAGAAATTTCTTGACGATCTCCGTTGTCACAACTTAACCTTAAATGAGTCCAAATCTGTGAAATCAGTACCATCAGTCAACATCCTTGGCTACTGGGTGGGCAATGGTGTCATCAAACCGAATCCGGAGCGACTTCGTCCGCTTCAGAAGCTCCCTCCTCCTACGAATCTCGGCTCCCTTCGTCGGGCCCTCGGCATGTTCGCCTATTACGCGAAGTGGATACCCCACTTTTCCGACAAGATCCAGCCCCTGCTTCACACGAAGTCATTTCCATTGGCGACAACGGCTATTTCGGCTTTCGACCTTCTCAAGCAACAACTGGAAAAAGCCACGCTTTGTTCCATCGATGAAAATCTCCCTTTCGTGGTCGAGTGCGATGCATCGGAGGTGGCGATCTCGGCTACCTTGAATCAAGGTGGTCGACCCATTGCATTTCTGTCCAGAACTTTGCAGGGTAGCGAGCTCCATTATCTTCTTGTCGCGAAGGAGGCTATGGCTCTCATCAAAGCAGTACGTAAATGGAGTAATTTTCATGCTCGTCGCCATTTCACACTTATAACCGATCAGCACTCCGTGGCCCACACAAAGCTGGGTGGGCATGTGTGCTGTGAGGAGGATGCCGAGAAACTCCAGTATGATTTGGACAGGTTAGGTGATTGGGCAGAATCATGGCAGATGCAATATAATGTGGATAAATGCGAGGTTATCCACTTTGGTGTCAAAAACAGGAAGGCAGATTATTATCTGAATGGCAATAGATTGGGAGAAGGGGAAGTGCAACGAGACCTGGGTGTCCTTGTGCACCAGTCGCTGAAGGTAAGCATGCAGGTGCAGCAAGCGGTTAAGAAGGCAAATGGTATGTTAGCCTTCGTAGCGAGAGGGTTTGAGTACAGGAGCAAGGATGTCTTGCTGCAGTTGTACAGGACCTTGGTGAGAGCACATCTTGAGTATTGTGTGCAGTTTTGGTCACCTTATCTGAGGAAGGATGTTCTTGCCATGGAGGGAGTGCAGCGAAGATTCACCAGACTGATGCCTGGGATGGCAGGAATGACGTATGAGGAGAGATTGGGTCGACTGGGCTTATACTCGCTGGGGTTTAGAAGAATGAGAGGGGGTCTCATTGAAGCTTATAACACTCTAAAAGGACAAGACAGACTAGATGCGGGAAGGATGTTCCCGTTGGTCGGGGAGTCCAGAACCAGGGGTCACAGTCTAAGGATAAGGGGTAAGCCATTTAGGACAGAGACGAGGAGGAATTTCTTCACCCAGAGAGTGGTGAACCTGTGGAATTTTCTGCCACAGAAGGCCGTGGAGGCCAAGAAGGAGTTAGATATATTTCTTAAAGCTAAATGGATCAAGGGATATGGAGAGAAGGCAGGAACAGGGCACTGAATTTGGATGATCAGCCATGATCTCATTGAATGGCGGAGCAGGCTCGAGGGGCCGAATGGCCTACTCCTGCTCCTATCTTCTATGTTTCTGTGCTGGATAACCGGAAATGCACTAAGATCAAGAATAACAAAATATAGCTCTGGAGGATGGAATTGGCTGCCTTTGGCTACACCATACATTATCGACCCGGCAAAGAGAATGTGGCCCCGGATACCCTCACGCGTGCATTCTGCTCTTCCATGTCAACTTTGACTCTTGCGGCTCTTCATACTTACTTATGCCATCCTGGCGTTACCCGTATGTTTCACTTTATGCGATCTAAAAATCTTCCATTTTCTACGGAAGACATGAGAAGAACATGCTCCACTTGTAGAATTTGTGCGGAATTAAAACCGCAATTCTTCCGTCTGTCGGATGGCTCGCACATACACTCTACACAGCCTATGCAGCGACTCAGCATTGGCTTTAAAGGGCCACTGCCTTCCTCAATGCGAAACACCTACTTGCTTACTATGGTGGATGAATATTCACGCTTTCCCTTTGCTTTCCCCTGTCCCAATATGTTTACTTCCACAGTGATCAAATGCCTCGATCAGGTCCTTTCCCTTTGCGGTACGGCCAATTTCATCCACTCTGATCGGGGTCCCTCCTTCATGTCAAGCGAACTCAAAAGTTATCTTTCCCAACGGGGAATCGCCACAAGTAGAACGACACCGTATCATCCGATTAGAAATGGACAGGTTGAGAGATACAACGCTATCATTTGGAACGCTGTTCGTCTTGCACTGAAGTCACACAACCTATCAGACCAGCAGTAGGAAACTATTCTCCCTGACACATTGCATTCCATCAGGCCTCTTCTTTCTACATCCACCAATGTTACTCCTCATGAACGATTCTTTGGGTTCCAGCGTAGCTCCACTCATGGGATGTCCCTCCCATCATGGTTGGCAGCTCCTGGCCCCGTGCTGCTCCGAAGATTCGTCCGATCCTCTAAGAGTGATCCCCTCGTCGACAAAGTGGAACTGATGGCTGTCAATCCCACGTATGCATACGTGCAGTACCTGATGGCCCGGAATCCGCAGTGTCACTTCGGGATGGCTCCCTGCCCAACCGGTTCCACGGACCCAATCGATGGTGGGATCCGTATTAATGACACTGATACCCTGCGCTCCTCTGAGGATGACGCCCTACCTGGGATGTGCCAGCTATTCCGCCGGATCAACCCGGGGAACAGAGCGCTCCCCGCGGGATGGCCACCCGAAGCCAGGACGCCGGTCAGTCACCGACTACTGGGCAGGGTGAAGCCAGTTCTGCACCTGTGGGGGCCTGCACCTAGAGCCATGATCTCCCCAGTCCCCCTCAGGTCGATCAAGGCAACACAGACTCTGCCAGCCCGCTGGTACGAACTAAGCGACCCAGGGACCAAAACACGGTCCAAGGAAACGTGCCTTCCGGCCACCGATGGAGATCCAAATGACTGCGTCTATTCTCAGTCCGATTAATTTGGTAGAAAGAAGCCGCTGGACTTCCAATCTTTCAGGCGGGAAGAATGACATGAATCTTGCCATTCATGTAGAAATGACTTATGAAATAATACTGGGCGGCCTGCTGGTGACGCTGTCCAGGGAGAGTATAAATACTTGGGCACGGGCCCAGCTTGCTCAGGACATTTGGTAAACAGGAACTAGTGAAGGACAACTAGACCTCCATGTTGTGAAACAGTTGATTAAAGTCTTGTTTAATACTCAGACCAAGTGCCTAGTAGTTTTCTTATGTCATAGTCTATATGGATTTTAGCAAGGCTTTTGATAAGGTCCCACAGACTGGGCACGAAAGTAAAAGCACATGGGATCCAAGGCAAAGTGGCAAGTTGGATCCAAAATTGGCCCAGAGGCAGGAAATAAAAGGTAATGGTCGAAGTGTGTTTTTGTGACTGGGAGGCTGTTTCCAGTGGGGTTCCGTAGGGCTCGGTACTGGGTCCTTTGCTTTTTGTGGTATATATCAATGATTTGGACTTGAATGTAGGAAGTATGATTAAGAAGTTTGCAGATGATACAAAAATTGGCCGTGTGGTTGATAATAAAGAAGAAAGCTGCAGACTGCAGGAAGATAACAATGGACTGGTCAGGTGGGTAGAACAGTGGCAAATGGAATTCAATCTGGAGAAGTGTGAGGTAATGCATTTGGGGAAACATAGAAGATAGGAGCAGGAGTAGGCCATTCAGCCCCTCGAGCCTGTTCCGCCATTTAATGAGATCATGGCCGATCATCCAAATTCAGTACCCTGTCCCTGCTTTCTCCCCATATCCCTTGATCCCTTTAACCTTAAGAAATATATCTAACTCCTTCTTGAATATATTTAATAAGTTGGCCTCAACTGCCTTCTGTGGTAGGGAATTCCACAGGTTCACCACTCTATGGGTGAAGAAATTCCTCCTCATCTCTGTCCTAAATGGCTTACCCCTTATCCTTAGACTGTGACCTCTGGTTCTGGACTCCCCCGCCATCGGGAACATCCTTCCTGCATCTCGTCTGTCTAGTCCTGTTAGAATTTTATAAGTTTCAATGAGATCCCCTCTCATTCTTCTAAACTCTAGCAAACATAAGCCCAATCGACCCAATCTCTCTTCATGCATCATTCCTGCCATCCCAGATATCAGTCTGGTGAATCTTCGCTGCACTCCCTCCATGGCAAGAACATCCTTCCTCAGATAAGGCGACCAAAACTGCACACAATACTCAACGTGTGGTCTCACCAAGGCCCTTTACAACTGCAGCAAGACATCCTTGTTCCTGTACTCAAATCCTCTCGCTATGAAGGGAGGTGGGGTAGCATTACTGGTTAAAGGGATTAACACAATTGTAATGAAGGATATTAGCTCTGATGAGGTGGAATCTGTATGGGTAGAATTGAGAAATACTAAGGGGAAAAAAACGTTAGTGGGAGTGGTTTATAGACCTCCAAACAGTAAGGCGGAGGTTGGGGATGGCATTAAAAGAGAAATTAAAGAAGCGTGCAATAAGGGCACAGCAGTCATCATGGGTGACTTTAATCTACATATAGATTGGGCCAACCAAATGAGTAACAATACCGTGGAGGAGGAATTCCTGGAGTGTTTACGGGATGGTTTCCTGGACCAATATGTCGAGGAACCAACCAGAGATCAGGCCATCTTAGACTGGGTATTATGTAACGAGAAAGGATTAATTAGCAATCTTGTTGTAAGAGGCCCCTTGGGTCGGAGCGATCATATGATCGAATTCTTCATTAAGATGGAGAATGAAGTAGTTGACTCGGAGACGAGGGTCCTCAATTTAAATAAAGGAAACTATGATGGTCTGAGGAGCGAGTTGGGTAGGATTGATTGGGGAATGGCACTCAAAGGGTTGACGGTGAATAGGCAATGGCAAACATTCAAAGACCGAATGGATGAACTGCAGGATTTGTTCATCCCAGTTTGGCATAAAAATAAAACAAAAAAGGTGACCCAACCGTGGCTAACAAGGGAAATTAGGGATAGCATAAGGTCCAAGGAGAGGGCATATAAATTGGCCAGAAAAAGCAATAATCCTGAGGATTGGGAGCAGTTTAGGATTCAACAAAGGAGGACAAAGGGATTAATTAAGAAAGGGAAAATAGAATGAGAGTAAGCTTGCAGAGAACATAAAAACTGACTGTAAAAGCTTTTATAGGTATGTGAAGAGAAAAAGATTGGTGAAGTCAAGCGTAGGTCCCTTGCAGTCAGAATCGGGGGAATTTATAATGGGGAACAAAGAAATGGTAGACCAACTAAATACATATTTTGGTTCCGTCTTCACAAAGGAGGACACAAATAACCTCCCAGAGATGCCGGGGATCATAGGGTCTGATGAAAGGGTGGAACTGAAAGAAATCAGTATTTGTAGGGAAATGGTGTTCGGAAAATTGATGGGACTGAAGGCCGATAAATCCCCAGGGCCTGATAATCTACATCCCAGGGTACTTAAGGAAGTGGCCCTAGAAATAGTAGATGCATTGCTGGTCATCTTCCAGAACTCGATAGACTCTGGAACGGTACCCATGGATTGGCGGGTAGCTAATGTTACCCCACTATTCAAAAAAGGTGGTAGAGAAAAGGCGGGGAATTATAGACCGGTAAGCTTGACATCGGTAGTGGGGAAAATGCTAGAGTCCATTATAAAAGATGTAATAGCAGAGCACTTGGAAAGCAGTGACTGGATCGGGCAAAGTCAACATGGATTTACAAAAGGTAAATCATGCTTGACTAATCTACTGGAATTTTTTGAGGATGTAACTGGTAAAATAGATAAGGGAGAACCAGTGGATGTGGTGTATTTGGACTTTCAGAAGGCTTTCGATAAGGTCCCGCATAAGAGATTAGCGTGCAAAATTAAGGCACATGGGATTGGGGGCAAGGTATTGACTTGGATAGAGAACTGGTTGGCGGACAGAAAGCAAAGAGTTGGAATAAACGGGTCGTTTTCCGAGTGGCAGGCAGTGACTAGTGGGGTACCACAAGGATCGGTCCTAGGACCCCAGCTGTTCACAATATATATTAATGATCTGGACGAGGGAATTGGATGTAATATTTCCAAATTTGCAGACGACACAAAGCTGGGGGGGGAGGGTATGCTGTGAGGAGGATGTCGTGAAACTCCAGCACGATTTGGACAGGTTGGGTGATTGGGCAGAAACATGGCAAATGCACTATAATGTGGATAAATGTGAGGTTATCCACTTTGGTGGCAAAAACAGGAAGGCAGATTATTATTTGAATGGTAATAGATTGGGAGAAGGGGAAGTGCAAAGAGACCTGGGTGTTCTTGTACACCAGTCGCTGAAGGTAAGCATGCAGGTGCAGCAGGCGGTTAAGAAGGCAAATGGTATGTTGGCCTTCGTAGCAAGAGGGTTCGAGTACAAGAACAAGGATGTCTTGCTGCAGTTGTACAGGGCCTTGGTGAGACCACACTTTGAGTATTGTGTGCAGTTTTGGTCGCCTTACCTGAGGAAGGACGTTCTTGCCATGGAAGGAGTGCAGCGAAGAGTCACCAGGCTGATACCTGGGATGGCAGGAATGACGTATGAGGAGAGATTGTGTCGATTGGGCTTATACTCACTGGAGTTTAGAAGATTGAGAGGGGATCTCATCGAAACCTATAAAATTCTGTCAGGCCTGGGCAGACTAGATGCAGGAAGGATGTTTCTGATGGCCGGGGAGTCCAGAGTCAAGGGTCATAGTCTAAGGATAAGGGGTAAGCCATTTAGGACTGAAATGAGGAGGAATTTCTTCACCCAGAGAGTGGTGAACCTGTGGAATTCTCTGCCACAGAGGGCGGTGGAGGCCAGTTCATTAAGTATATTCAAGAAAGAGTTGGATATATTTCTTAAGGCTAAAGGGATCAAGGGATATGGGGAGAAGGCAGGGACCGGGTACTGAATTTGGATGATCAGCCATGATCTCATTGAATGGCGGAGCAGGCTCGAAGGGCCTACTCCTGCTCCTATCTTCTATGTATCTATCTATGTATCTATGTATGAAGGCCAACATACCATTTGCCTTCTTAACCACCTGCTGCACCTGCATGCTTACCTTCAGCGACTGGTGCACAAGGACACCCAGGTCTCATTGCACTTCCCCTTTTCCCAATCTATTACCGTTCAGATAATAATCTGTCTTCTGGTTTTTGCCACCAAAGTGGATAACCTCGCATTTATCCACATTATACAGTGTCTGCCATGCATCTGCCCAATCACCTAACCTGTCCAAATCATACTGGAGTTTCTCTGCATCCTCCTCACAGCACACACGCCCACCCAGCTTTGTGTCGTCTGAAAACTTGGAGATATTACATCTAGTTCCCTCGTCTAGATCATTAATATATATTGTGAATAGCTGGGGTCCTAGCACTGAACCCTGCGGCACCCCACTAGTCACTGCCTGCCACTCGGAAAAAGACCTGTTTATTCCAACTCTTTGCTTCCTGTCTGCCAACCAGTTCTCTATCCAAGTCAGTATCTTATCCCCAATCCCATGTGCTTTAACTTTGCACGCCAATCTCTTGTGCGGGGCCTTATCGAAAGCCTTCTGAAAGTCCAAATACACCACATCCACTGGTTCTCCCTTATCTATTCTACCAGTTACATCCTCAAAAAAGTCCAGTAGATTAGTCAAGCATGATATGCCTTTTGTAAATCCATGTTGACTTTGCCTGATCCTGTCACTGTATTCCAAGTGCTCTGCTAGTACATCTTTTATAATGGACTCTAGCATTTTCCCCACTACCGATGTCAGGCTTACCGGTCTAACAAGCAAGGGAATACACTATAAATGGTAGGACACTGAGAAGTGCAGAAGCTCAGAGAAACCTTGGAGTGCATGTCCACAGATCCCTGAAGGTGGCAGGACAGGTAGATAAGGTGGTTAAGAAGGCATACGGGATACTTGCCTTTAATAGCCAAGGCACAGAATATAAGAGCAGGGAGGCTATGGTTGAACTGTATAAAACACGAGTTAGGCCGCAGCTAGAATACTGCGTGCAGTTCTGGTCACCACATTACAGGAAAGATGTGATTACACTAGAGGGGGTGCAGAGGAGATTTACGAGGATGTTGCCTGGGCTGGGGAATTTTAGCTATGAGAAAAGATTGGATAGGCTGGGGTTGTTTTCTTTGGAATAGAGGAGGATGAGGGGAGACCTAATTGAGATGTATAAAATTATGAGGGGCTTAGATAGAGTGGACAGGAAGGACCTATTTCCCTTAGCAGAAGGGTCAATAACCAGGAGACATAGATTTAATGTAATTGGTCAGAGGTTTAGAGGCGTTTTGAGAAGAATTCTTTTCACCCAGAGGGTGATGGGGGTCTGGAACTCAGTCTGAAAGGGTGGTAGAGGCAGAGACCCTCATCACATTTAAAAAGTACTTGGATATGCACTTGAAGTGCCATAACCTACAAGGCTACGGACCAAGTACTGGAAAGTGGGGTTAGCGTGGATAGCTCTTTGTTGGCCGGCATGGACAAGATGGGCTGAATGGCCTCCTTCTGTGCTGTAAATGTCTATGATTCTGTGAACTGTCATGGTATTCCTTATAAATTGCAGCATCCAAATGCACTGCTCCTTTGACAAATGGAAGTATGTATGCCTCTGGCCATAGATTCTGGTATGGTTGTACCAATGGGTGGGTGCAGAGTGTCGTTGATGAAGCCGGACCTTCCGGGCATCTCCCTAGTGATCCTCTTCTTCCTCTAAAAAGCACCGATTTACCATTTGGAAACTAACTGTGGCACTATTGCAGCTAATGGAAAAAAAGGCTGCACTACAACAGTTGGTAAAAAGGCTGCTAAATACCTAAGTGAGAATAGCAAAAAAACCCTAGAAAACAATTGAGAACTGTCTTGAAAATTAGAAATGCAATTTGCATATTAATGCAAAAATAGATGTATACATAGGTTATTGCTGTGAAGTGATGATGATGCTTTACATACATGGAGCAAATTCAGTGTTTCTGGGACACTTCTGCCATTGGATGCAGCCAAACTAAAGAATGCTTCCAAGCTGAATTTCTGCCAGCTTTCAAACTCCTACTGAATAGTTTGTGTGAAAGGTCTTTGTGTAATTACAGTACTACGGTGCATCAACCTTAAAACTTCCTCTGAGGCAAAATAAATTTTACTTGCTGTGTGTAAGGAATACTTAAATAATTCCCATACAGTTTCTAATGTTCCTCTTGCAAGAGTCCTGTAGAATTTTCCACCAAACACAAATACTTTAAATGTACAGATGTTGGTGTACATGTGGGAGTGAAACTATTTTGTGCATAATGCAGGTATCCGTTCTCTTTGTCCTTTCTGAATGCAAGATTAAATTTACAGTTTGTAGCACACAAATGTCTTTCTGTTATAATACTGGTAATTCTGTGAGCTTATAAACAGTTCTTCATTGGTATTTTCCAAATTAACTGAAAAATGCTAAGTGTATAATATTTAGCGAACTGTTAACTATAAAAAAGGTCAGATTGTACCACACCCACGGATTTGCCCGTTTGAAACTAATGAACAATGACACTTTATCAATCTGAAAGTGCCCTTGTATCTTAAGCTATCTATAGAAACTTTGTAAATTCAAACTGACGAGAATCAAGCATGCAGACGGGACTGAGCAAATATCACAAAGATAGACTAAATTTAAGTTCCCTGCTTTGATTTCGATTGTTTGATCAGTAATAGATGTCTACTTGTTATGACACGCTAACTGCTGCACTGATAGTTACACACCCTTGTCTCACTTTGTGTCTGCTCAGTAATTAAGCAACATTTTCAAAACTGAACTGTTGATTTCAACTAAATCTCTATCACAAAAAAATCACACTTTTCAGTTTTAGTCAACAGCTCACTGATAGTAACTTTACCAACAATTATAATACTCATTTTGTCAGTAAATATGATTTTTTTTTAAATTGAAGACAACAGTTACACGTATGAGCTGGCTCAAAGATTGATATTTATAAAAGAAAAGTAGATACACAAAATACATTTCACAGATATTACGAATTTTCAAATTGAAATTTATAAACAATTACAATAATCTAAATACACCAACTGGAAAATACTGAATAGTTGTCTCTCTGTGACTTCATTTTGGTCGATGCTGCTCTGGGCTTGGAAAACTGCTCAGGTGACCTTGACTGCAGACTGGACCCAATCGAATTGCTTGAAAGGAGCTAATCGTCCTTTGCATAAACAACCAGATCATTTTGCCAAAAAGTGGGAACAACACTTTTTTTTTGTATAGTACTGTAATGATAAATGTAGTTTCAGTTTCAAGCCTAAAACAACAGCTGAATATTTGATCTCAGTATTATTACACTGAGCATTAACTCCTCTTTTTTTCTAGATCCAATTTGTCAATATTCAATGATGATACAAAGATAGGTGGGAAAACAAGTGATGAGTACACAAAGAGTCTGCAAAGGGATATAGATAGGTTAAGTGAGTGGGCAAAATTTTGGCAGATGGAGTATAATGTGGGAAAATGTGAGTTTATCCACTTTGGTAGGAAGAATAAAAAAGCAAATTATTATTTAAATAGAGAGAGACTACAGAATGCTGTGGTACAGCGGGATCTGGGGGTCCTTGTACATGAAACACAAAAAGTTAGCATGCAGGTACAGCAAGTAATTAGGAAGGTTAATGGAATGTTGGCCTTTATTGCAAGGGGAATGGAGTATAAAAGCAGGGAAGTTTTGCTACAACTGTACAGGGCGTTGGTGAGACCACACTTGGAGTACTGCGTACAGTTTTGGTCTCCTTATTTAAGGAGGGATATACTTGCATTGGAGGCAGTTCAGAGAAGGTTCACTAGGTTGATCCCTGAGATGAGGGGGTTGTTTTATGAAGAAAGTTTGAGCAGGTTGGGCCTATACTCATTGGAGTTTAGAAGAATGAGAGGTGATTTTATTGAAACATATCAGATTCTGAGGGGGCTCGACAAGGTAGATACTGAGAGGATGTTTCCCCTCGTGGAGGAATCTAGAACTAGGGGGCATAGGTTCAGAATAAGGGATCGCACATAAAACGGAGATGAGGAGGAATTTCTTCTCTCATAGGGTCGTGAATCTTTGGAATTCTCTACCCCAGAGAGCTGTGGAGGCTGGGTCATTGAATATATTTAAGGTGGAGATGGACAGATTTTTGAACTATAGCGGAGTCAAGGGTTATGGGGAGCGGGCAGGAAAGTGGAGTTGAGGCCAAGATCAGATCAACCATGATCTTATTCAATGGTGGAGCAGGCTCGAGGGGCCAAATGGCCTACTCCTGCTCCTAGTTCTTATGTTCTAATATTGTAAGCCTTTAAAAAAAGTTATCGCCTCTTAATAATATTGCCCAATGTATACTTATGCATCACCACATGAGAAGTCAGCCAGCTCTACTTATTTTTATTCACAGGTGACTGGTTGAAAAGCAATCTGGTGACTCACAGTTACTCTGATATTTTATTGACCTCTGAGAACATTGCCACTATATATGTGGATACTGCATTGAGGAAGCCAGCTTTGCTGAAAGATCTGAAGTTTTGTAAAACTTCTTGGACATTGGTTTTATGTTGTTTGCTGCTCTGGAGCTTCTCTGAAGACTTAGAAACATAGAAACATAGAAGATAGGAGCAGGAGTAGGCCATTCGGCCCTTCGAGCCTGCTCCGCCATTCAACGAGATCATGGCTGATCATCCAAACCCTAGCACCCGGTCCCTACACCGACAGCCATCCCACCCAAGCCCTATCCCCGTAACCCCACGTATTTAATCCCCCCTAACCCTAACCCTAACCCGCACATTCTCCTGCCATTTATAGTGGGTACTGGAGAAAGTTAATTTTTAGTGTTGGGAAATTGATTTCCCAATAGGAATCCCTTACTTTCTGCGTCATGAAGAGGAGGAGGAGGAAAAAAATGGGAGAGGTTATATCAGAGGAACATGGAGTGAGGTGTCAGAGAAGATGATTGTTTCCAACACATCAACACCCAGTCCACAGGGTTTACAGACCCAGACAGTCCTATTTAGAATTCTCTGCCGATTATTGCTTCAGAAGGCTGCACCTTCTCTCGGAAGCTATTGAGGAGTTACACCAGGTGCTGGCTGAAGACCTGTAGCCCACTTCAATGAAGAGAGCAGCATCGTCTGTAGCAGTAAAAGTGACCACTGCCTTGATTTTTTTTTGCCACTGGGGGATCTTTCCAGACAACCTTTAGTGATTTTTGTCACATGACAGGCAGCAGCACACCACTGCATAGGGAAGATTACTTATGCACGCTGCAGACATGCCACAGAGTTTATTGCCTTCTCCATGGAAATGGTGAAACACAGAGAGAGCAATCCAATTCTACAAACTGTCAGGATTCCCACAGGTGCAAGCAGCAATTGATGGAATTCATGAACAGAAAAGGGTTTCATTCAATTAATGTGCACCTAGTGTGCAATGTCAATCACATTATCATGCCTTTTAATGTCTTGGAAGCTGTCATAACAGTTTCATCAGGTCGCAATCCATTATAGAGCCCTGAATATTGATTGGTGATCAGGGATAGGCCCTGCAGTCATAGCTTCTGACTCCTGTACAGCATCTGACGACAGATGGGTCAAAACAAATCTAATGAGGCTGATGGACTGCAAGAACTGTGATAAAGAAGACCATTGTCATTCTGAAATGGGCCTTAACGGCCAACACTAACACTTCCAGTTTCTAGGCCCTTGAGCTCAAATGTACAACACCACCAACTTGCATTTATAAAGCACCTTGTACAAAACTGTCTGAAGCCTCTTCACAGAAACATGCTAGAATGAATGTCAAATCATAGAAAGAATGATTAGCTGGGGTGATCAAAATATTGGTCAAAGAGGTAGGTTTTAAGGACTGACCAGGCAATGACTATCTCCAACAAGCGAGAGTCTAAACTACCGCCCCTTGACATTCAATGGCATTGCCATCGCTGAATCCCCCACCATCAACATCCTGGGAGTCACCTTTGACCAGAAACTTAACTGGACCAGCTATATAAATACTGTGGCAACAATAGCAGGTCAGAGGCTAAGTATTCTGCGGCGAGTGTCTCACCTCCTGACTCCCAAAAGTCTTTCTACCATCTACAAGGCACAAGTAAGGAGTGTGATGGAATACTCCTGTGATGGATGAGTGCAGCTCCAACAACGCTCAAGAGGCTCGACACCATACAGGACAAAGCAGTCCGCTTGATTGGCACCACATCCACCACCTTAAACATTCACTCCCTCCACCACTGACGCATCGTGGCTGCAGTGTGTACCATCTACAAGATGCACTGCAGCAACTCACCAAGGCTTCTTCGGCAGCACCTCCCAAACCCGCGACCTCTTCCACCTAGAAGGACAAGGGCAGCAGGCACATGGGAACATCACCACCTCCAAGTTCCCCTCCAAGTCACACACCATCGTGACTTAGAAGTATATCGCTGATCCTTCATCGTCGCTGGGTCAAAATCCTGGAACTCCCTACCTAACAGCGCTGTGGGAGTACCTTCACCACACAGACTGCAGCGGTTCAAGAAGGTGGGTCACCACCACCTTCTTAAGGGCAATTAGGGATGGGCAATAAATGCTGGCCTTGCCAGCGATGCCCACATCTCATAAACGAATAAAAAAGAGGGAAGTGAAGGGGTTTAGGGAGGCAGTTCCTGAGTGGTATCTAGGTGGCTGAAGGTACAGCCATCAATATTGGGCGAGAGGTGGAGGCGTTGGTGAGATGCACAAAAACCCAGAGTCAGAGGAATGGGTAGATAAGCTGGCAGTCTTATTTAGCTTCAGCATGTTGGGGTTATGGATTGAGACAGCCATTACATAGAGCTTCATGTAGTGTATGTACCTTGAAGAAGGAACTACATTCTGCAGCCCCTGTATACTGCAGTACCAGTAGTGACCACCCCTGTATATAAGCCTGTGTAGTAACTTTGTATAGTAGTTCCAGTTTTGTCTCCATTCAGTAAACACCAGTTATAACCAACTTCTGCAGTCCGTGTCTCAATTACACACGGACGGTACACTGGCGACGAACAGATCCGAACTTACCTACAGTTCTGCACCACCTCACGGGGATCCATCCCTGAAGCGAAGTTGTTAGAGGTCGAGGCCAGAAGAAAGAAAAAAAAACAAACAAACAGAAGAAGCGGGCGTCGACCGTGGGCAACCGCCCTCTGATTCATCGAATTCGAAGATTTGCAGGAGAGGCTGTCGAGAGCTGGGCTTGGTTATCCAGTCTATGGTGTTCCAGCTAACCGGGCTGGTGGCAGGTAGTACACTGATCCTTCCTGGGCTGCGGCGGGCTAGAGCTCGATCGGGTGGCTTTTCAACGGGGCCGAGCAGCGTTGTCGGGAAGGAGAGAGAGGGTGGAGCACACAGGGCGCGGCCGGTGCTACGAAGCTGGGCAGCGTACAGACCCGAGAAGAGGGAGGAAAGTGTCCCATAGGGTCTGCTCTGACGACGGGAACAGTAATTAAAATAAAAGAAATTGGAAGCGCAGAAAGCCGCAAGGAGCTGCAGTTTGCCACGGGGACTGCGGAGAGCGGCGTTGGCAGCAGCGCGGGGGGGAAGTGCGCGAAGACCATAGGGCGTCGCCATCAAGGCATAAAAACGCCAGCAACAGCGCTAGCAGCAGCGGAAAAGGCAAAGCGCGGGAGGTGCCATTTTGTTCAATCGGGGAAGAAGGCAAAGCGTGGGAGGCGTCATCTTAGACCTCCAAGATGCCGAAGACTGGCAATATCATTGCCTTCGATAATGCAATAGAAGACTGGACCACGTATGTGGAAAGAGTCGAAGTATATTGCAAGGCAAATGAAGTAGCCGATGAGAAAAAGGCATCGGTACTACTAAACTTAATGGGCGCAAGAACGTACGGCCTATTGCGGAACCTGATCACTCCAGTCAAACCGATGGCAAAGAGTTTTAATGAAATTGTTGATATCCTACAGGAACACCTAAATCCTACACCGCTGCTGATAGCAGAAAGATTTAAATTCCACAAGAGAAATCAGCATAAAGATGAGAGCAATGCTGATTACCTTACGGAACTACGCAAGCTATCAAAGCACTGCCACTTCGGAGCAGGACTGGCAGATACCTTACGGGACAAATTTGTCTGTGGACTCCTGAGTGAAGGAACCCAGAAGAGGTTACTCTCAGAGAAAGAGCTGACGCTAGATAAGGCTTTCAGCGTGGCAGTATCATACGAAGCAGCAGCAAGGGGAGCTGCGGAAATACAGCAAAAGCCACAGGAATACGGCACCCACGAAATGACACGGGGATTTGAAAAATGTTATCGCTGCGGCAGAACAACCCATGACCAGAAGGACTGCTGGTCCAAGGACAAAACATGCAGGCAATGCGGAAAGATGGGACACATTGCACGAGTTTGCAGGTCCAGGAAGAAGACTAACGACAACAAAAAGACTACTAAGGAAAAGTACAGGAAAGTACAAAAGATGACGGACAGTAGTTCCGAAGACCAGAAGAGCGACAGTGAATCCGGGAACAAGAGACTAAGCTGTCTCAAACTACACAACGTAATCGCAAAAGAGGATCACCGAACCATTTGGGTCACCCTCACGATAGCAGGGTCCCAAGTCAAAATGGAATTGGATACAGGATCAGCCCTGACCGTCATGAATTGACGAGACTACGAGCGGCTATTCTCACACATACCCTTGAAAGACACATCCATTGTCTTGAAGACATATACGGGGCAGAAAGTATACCCCAGAGGGAAAATAAGGGTGCCTGTCGAATACAACGGCAAGGAAATACAGAAATTGTATCTGTACATACTGCAAGATGGTGGACCACCGTTATTGGGACGTGAATGGATCAGAAAGATAAGTTTAGACTGGCACTCCATTCAGGCACTGACGGTGGCTGGTAAAAAGGATGACGACGTCACACCTGGACGATTGTCAAAAATCTTGGCTAACGCTAAAGAGGTATTTCAACAAGAACTGGGAACTCTTAAAGGCGTAACCGCCTCGATAAAAATAGAAGAGAATGCAATTCCCAAGTTTTTCATAGCAAGACCGGTACCGTATGCAATTCGCCCAGCCGTCGAGGCAGAGCTGGAGAATCTGGAGAATGCAGGCGTGTTAACTAAGGTAGACTGGAGCGAGTGGGCGACACCCATCGTTCCTGTCATGAAGAAAACGTTAAACAATAAGTCTGAGGAGCCAAGGAAGGTTCGCATCTGTGGGGACTTCAAGGTGACTGTGAACCCAGTCCTTCACACAGTACAGTATCCTCTTCCGAGGATAGAAGATATTTTCGCCTCACTATCTGGAGGGAAACGTTGTACAAAAATTGACCTAGCGCAAGCATATTTGCAGATGGAGGTTGAAGAATCCTCTAGGAAATATCTCACGATAAACACTCACAAAGGTCTTTACCAGTATAATCGAATGGTATTCGGAGTTGCATCAGCCCCGGCTATATGGCAAAGAGCGATGGAACAAGTCCTGCAAGGGATTCCGGGGACTCAGTGTTACTTGGACGACATCCTAGTGACGGGTGAAAATGACAGTGAACACCTTGCCAACCTAGAGCAGGTGCTCACTAGACTAAGAGAACATGGGCTACGAGCCAATCGCCCCAAGTGCGAGTTTTTTAAGAAACAAATATCGTATTGTGGCCATGTGATTGATGAAGAGGGGTTACATAAGTATCCTGGCAAAATTGAAGCGGTAGTTAAGGCTCCAGCGCCTGAAAATGTGTCGCAACTGAGGTCATTCCTCGGATTGGTGAATTACTACCATAAGTTTTTGCCAAATTTGTCCACAATTCTGCACCCACTGAACGCCCTGCTACAAACTGGAGTAGCATGGAAATGGAGCGATGAATGTAAGCGGGCCTTTCAGAAGTGTAAAGGCCTGATCACTTCAAGAGAAGTATTGGCTCACTACAACCCATCACTACCGATAAGACTGGCGTGTGATGCGTCTCCCTGCGGCGTTGGAGCGGTACTGTCACATAAATCCCTTGATGGTTCAGAGAGGCCGATAGCTTTTGCGTCACGCTCGTTAACTGCAGCCGAGCGTAACTACGCCCAGATTGACAGAGAGGCCCTCAGCCTGGTGTGGGGGGTGAAGAAGTTCAATCACTACCTGCACGGACAGAAATTTACTCTACTAACTGATCATCAACCTCTTGTCTCCATTTTCAACCCTAAGAAGGGCGTCCCGATAATGACAGCACAACGGCTACAGAGGTGGTCCCTTTTCCTAGGGGCACACCAATATGACATCGAGTACAAAGGAACTAAACAGCATGGGAATGCTGATGGATTGTCGCGCCTACCGTTGCCGACGGTGGAAGAAGCACCTGCAGTGGATCCTGTGGAGATATTCCACTCGACCATAGTCGAATGTCTCCCTGTGACGAATGCAAACATAGAAAAGGAAACACGAAATGACCCGACACTCTCCAGGGTCTATGATTTAACGGTGAAGGGATGGCCAGCACATGGCGAACCACTGTTGCCAGCATTCTCGCCGAGAAGAGAACAGCTGTCAGTGTGCCGAGGAACCTTGATGTGTGGATCCAGAGTAGTAATTCCACCCAAATTGAAGGATAGAGTGCTCAATGAGCTTCATGAGGGTCATCTGGGAGGGGTAAAAATGAAGAACTTAGCCAGAGCGTTTGTGTGGTGGCCGGGAATCGATAGAGAAATCGAAGAGATGACCAAGAGCTGTACAGGATGCCAGAAGGTCCAAAACGCCCCACCACAAGCCCCTCTACATCCATGGGAGTGGCCCTCATCTCCATGGCAAAGGGTACACATTGATTTTGCTGGTCCCTTTATGGACTCGATGTTTTTAATTGCGGTGGATGCACATTCAAAGTGGCCAGAGGTAATAAAAATGTTCTCAACCACCACAGAAAAAACTATCACAGTCTTACGAACCATATTCGCTAGAAATGGGCTGCCTGAACAGATTTGCTCCGACAATGGACCACAGTTTGTGTCTGAAGAGTTCCGGAGGTTCTTAAAGAACAATGGTGTTAAGCATTACACATCCGCCCCATATCATCCAGCCACCAATGGATTGGCTGAGAGGTTCGTTCAAACATTCAAGAAGGCTATCAAGGCAATGTGTAATGAAGACATACCCCTACAACACAAGGTGGATAACTTCTTGTTTGCCTACCGGAATGCGACACATGCGGTTACCAACCAAACTCCAGCCATGATGTTCTTCAATCGAAGACTAAGATGCCGCTTGGATTTGGTTAAGCCAAACATCAGAAGAGATGTGGAGAACAGGCAGTTTCAGAATATGAATGAAAGGCCGACCAGGAGTTTTAAGATAGGTCAACCAGTTTTGGCCCGGGACTACCGCACAGAGAAATGGCAGCCAGGAACGATCTGCACACGGCAAGGACCTCTAATGTATACCGTGGACGCTGGAGAGAGCATTGTAAGACGCCATGCTGACCAGATTCTAGAGTCACTGGAAAACGTCAAATCTACACCACAATCCTATACACCTGGTGGTGAAACCGAAGTACCAATTGCATCTACCTCAGAATCGGTGATATTGGAAGCAGACGAACCAAACAACGACGTTGATCCCGAATCAACTTTGCCAGAAGAACCTGATACCCCAAAGAGGCGTTATCCGGGCAGAATTAGGAAGCCTCCTCAAAGACTGAATTTATAATTGCTTAACTTCAGCTAATGTATATAGCAACTGTAATTGTAAATATGTTATTTAATTATTAATCGAATGTTATGTACTGTTTAGCTAAAAGGGGAGGAATTGTAGTGTATGTACCTTGAAGAAGGAACTATATTCTGCAGCCCCTGTATACTGCAGTACCAGTAGTGACCACCCCTGTATATAAGCCTGTGTAGTAACTTTGTATAGTAGTTCCAGTTTTGTCTCCATTCAGTAAACACCTGTTATAACCAACTTCTGCAGTCCGTGTCTCAATTACACACGGACGGTACACTTCACAAACCTTATTGCTGCTTTGAGGTCTGCTGCCATGAGGATCAAGAGACATGCTGGGGAGTGCTCAGTGCCAGGTACATGGCACATGTAGGTCCAGATAAGCTGCTATCTCACATCCAGCCATCTATTCTAATGACAGAAGTGCTAGAAGGTGATGATGGTGTTTGCCCTGGTGAACCCGCTTGCTGCATCTGTTGCGTATTGACTGATGTTAGAGTGGGATACGGAAGAAAGGCTACACTAGTGCAGTAGGAGGTACTATTCTGAGGTTGGAACTAAGGAACGTTCCTATATAATAGTACATGCTTTATGCAATGTGTATTTAAATGCAAAAAGTTACTATAGTGTCCTTATTTTGTGAGACCAGACACCAAAAATCAGCCCTTATCTGTGTAACTTTGTAAGAAATGTTATCGTGTAGGCATTTTTAGATTCTATTTGTATACATCTATATCTTATTAAAAATCTTGCTTAGGCATGTGCTCCATTGAAATCTGCAATGTAAATATTTCAAATGGGAATTTCAATGTGAAAAAGTCAGCACTTATCTGTTACATTTACTGAAAACTAAGGGGAATTTTAACCCCCACAACAGGCAGGAGAGGGTTGAGGGGGGGTTAAAATTTCAAAAATCTGAATCAACCCGCCCACCCCCACCTCGAACATGCCCATTTCTAGTTTTAACAGAGGCGGGTTGAGGGGCAGGCAACTATCCTACTCTCGAGAGGCTGGTCAGTTTGTTAACTATGTTAATGAGGCTGTGTGCCTCAGATTTTAGCAGCCATTTAACAGCTGCAGGCTGGGTTCTCCAGGGCTCGGGAAACCTGGCAGCTGAAGCGAGGCAATAAAGGCCGGATCTAGCAGGTAAATGCAATTGCTGCCCTGCTTGTGGGCCAGGAGGAGCAGGAGTGCTTCCTCCGCCCCCCCCCGCAGCTAACCTACATAAGAACATAAGAAATAGGAGCAGGAGTAGGCCATTTGGCCCCTCGAACCTGCTCCACCATTTAATGAGATCATGGCTGATCTGATCTTGGGCTCAGCACTATTTCCCTGCCCGCTCCCCATAACCCATCACTCCCTTATTGTTCAAAAATCTGTCTATCTCCACCTTAAATATATTCAACGACCCAGCCTCCACAGCTCTCTGGGGCAGAGAATTCACAGGTTTACGACCCTGAGAGAAAAAATTCCTCCTCATCTCACTTTTAAATGGGCGACCCCTTATTCTGAAACTATGCTCCCAAGTTCTAGAATTCCCCATGAGGGGAAACATCTTTTCTGCATCTACCTTGTCGAGCCCCCTCAGTATCTTATATGTTTCAATAAGATCACCTCTTATTCTTCTAATTTCCAATGAGTATAGACCCAACCTGCTCAACCTTTCTTCATAAGTCAACCCCTCATCTCTGGAAGTAACCTAGTGAATCATCTCTGAACTGCCTCCAATGCAAGTATATCCTTCCTTAAATAAGGAGACCAAAACTGTATGCAGTACTCAAGGTGTGGTCTCAGCAATACCCTGTACAGTTGTAGCAGGACTTCCCTGCTTTTATGCTCCAACCCCCTTGCACTAAAGGCCAACATTCCATTTGCCTTTTTGATTACTTGCTGTACCTGCATGCTAACTTTGTGTTTCATGCACAAGGACCCCCAAGTCCCTCTGAACTGTAGCATTTTGTAATCTCTCTCCATTTAAATAGTCATTTGCTTTTTTATTTTTCCTGCCAAAGTGGATAACCTCGCACTTTCCCACATTATACTCCATCTGCCAAATGTTTGCCCACTCACTTAGCCTGTCTATATCCCTTTGCAGATTCTTTGAGTCCTCTTCACAACATGCTTTCCCACCCAGCTTTGTATCATCCCCAAACTTGGCTACATTACACTCGGTCCCTTCGTCAAAGTCATTAATGTAGATTGTAAATAGTTGAGGCCCCAGCACCGATCCCTGTGGCACCCCACTAGTTACCATTTGCCAACCAGAAAATGACCCATTTATCCCGACTCTCTGCTTTCTGTTAGTTAGCTAATTCTCTATCTATGCTATCGCCCTTTTAGAACTGAGATGAGGAGGAATTTCTTCTCTCAGAGGTTGTAAATCTGTGGAATTCTCTGCCCCAGAGAGCTGTGGAGGCTGGATCATTAAATATATTTAAGATGGAGATAGACAGATTTTTGCAAGATAAGGGAGTGAAGGGTTATGGGGAGCGGGCAGGGATGTGGCTTTGAGCCCAAGATCAGCCATGATCTCATTGAATGGCTGAGCAGGCTCGAGGGGCCAAGTGGCCTATTCCTGCTCCTATTTCTTATGTAAGCTGGGATTGTTCTCCTTAGAGCAGAGAAGGTTAAGGGGAGACGTAATAGAGGTATTCAAAATTATGAGGGGTTTTGACGGAGCAAGTAGGGAGAAATTGATTCTTCTGGCAAGCGGGTCGGTAAACAGGGGTCATAGGTTTAAAATAATTGGCAAAAGAACTAGAGGGGAAATAAGGAGAATTATTTTCCTATATAGGGTTGTTAAGATCTGGAATGCACTACCTGAAAGAGTGGTGGAAGCAGATTACATAGGAACTTTCGAAAGGCACTTGGACATGTACTTAAAAAGGACTATTTTGCATAGCGATGGGGAAAAAGCTAGGGTGTGGGACTAAATTGGACAGCTTTTTCAAAGAACCAGCACAGGCACGATGGGCTGAGTGGCGGCCTCCTGTGCTGTAAGATTCTATGAATATCAGACTACTTGATAGATGGATAGTTAAAGCGCCCCCATGACATCATTACTTTATTGCTTTGCTGCCCTTCTAATTTGATTTCTCTGCCTTCCACCATTGTTTGGTCTGTCATGCCATTAGGTGGTGTTTTAATGCAACTTCAAATGTTAAATGACAATCCAGATCTGTCATGTCACTACGAGGGAGTTGAAATTGTTCAGGTGCAGCTGGATCAGAGAGTTGGCACTTGTTATTGATCTCTAGGTCAAAAAATTATTCAACTATTCAATAGCCCATTGAGGGCTGAAATAATTTAAATGGACTAGTGTGGTTGAGGAGGGTTTAAACTAAATTGGCAGAGGGGTGGGCACCAGCATATAGAAGTAGAAAAGAGGAATAAGGTGCATAAAGGAGGGAGAGTGTTGGATAGCGCTAGAGAAGGAAGTAGGAACATATTAGATAGCAGCAGACTGAGAAGGACTACAAGGAATACAAAGACAGGTTTGGAATGCATGTATGTAAATGAACAAAGTGTGGTGAATAAGGTTGGTGAGCTACAAGCGCAATTAGCTGTGTGGGAATATGATGTAGTGGCAATAACGGAAACGTGGCTTAAAAATGTTGAGGACTGGGTGCTTAATATTCATGGATACAAGGGACACGATCTTGCCAGCCCTGGGGAGGTGGGTATGGAGGCCGGACTGCTGGGAAAACGGCAAAATTTGGGGGTGGGTGCCCAACCCACCTCCATGCCATCTTGCCAGGAGGCGGGTAGCCGTCCCGCGCCGAGTCCCGTCTCCTTGGAGGCGGGAAGGGGATTAGTGCCACATATCTGCCTGTTAACAGGTAGTTAATAGGCAGATAAGAGGATTATCCCCATTTTACCAAAAAAAGTGCGGGCTTCCCGAAGGCTCTGAACCCCGCCAGGGTCACCGAGGCGAGTAGTGGGTCTGCGGGGGTTGGAGGGATCCAAAAGTGTGCTGTGGAGGTAAGTGATGAGTGCAAGTGTGGAGAGGTGAGTATCTGAGGTAAGTGAAAAGTGTTAGAAAAAGTGTACTTACCTTTGTTTCTTCCTGCAGGCTTCAATCATTGGGGATGCAGAGAGTCTCGCACCTCCGCAGCAGAGGTGACAGATGACTGTTGCATTCTCCAATGCAACAACCATCTAATTTCTGCAAAAGAAAGAGCTTTGATGAGGTCTTGAATTCAAGAACTCATCAAACTACAGAGAATGTCTGTTCGACAGCTTCACAGAGCTGTCAAACGATGACAATTCCCTTAATTGGCCTGCTAAACCCGCTGGGCGGGCTTAATAAGGTCAATCAAGGGAAAATAGCGTGGGTTGGCCACAAATCGATGGAGGCGACACATCGACTCGCTAAGCAGCAGTCCCGCCTCCAACGCACCCCCATTGGCAAAATCACCCCCAAGGTGTTCAGAAAAGATAGGGAAGGAAAAAAGGGGGGTGGGGTGGCAGTACTGATTAGGGAAGACATTGTAGTGTTGAAAGAGAGGATGTCCTTGAGGGGGCAAGGACAGAATCTATTTGGTTAGAGTTGAGAAGCAAAAAGGGTATGATCACACCATTTGGGGTATTCTATAGGCCTCCAAATAGTGAGAGATAGAGGAGCAAATCTGCAGGGAAATTACAGAGATGTGGAAGAACTACAGAGTGGTGATATTGGGGGATATTAATTACCCAAATATGGATTAGGATAATGTTAGTGAAGGGAAAGGAGTGGGAGGAATTTCTGAAATGTGTTCAGGAGAACTTCCTTGACCAGTATGTTCTCGGCCCAACTAGGAAGGGGGCATGAAATAACAACAGAAAATGCTGGAAGCACTCAGCAGGCTAGGCAGCATCCGTGGAGAGAGAAACAGAGTCAACATTTCAGGTCTGTGACCCTTCATCAGAACTGGAAAAGGTTAGAGATGTAACAGGTTTTAAGCAGGTACAGAGGCAGGGAAAGAGGATGGGGAGGGGAGGAAGGAACTGCAGGAATAGTCTGTGCTAGGGTAGGAGGCAGAAGAGATTAAATGTTGCAAATGGGGATGGCAGAATCATCAACAGCCGCCTGAAAAATGGGGGCAGGGGTTATAGTCTGAAATTGTTGAACTCAATATTGAGTCCAGAAGGCTGTAAAGTGCCTAATCGAAAGATGAGGTGCTGTTCCTCGAGCTTACGTTGAGCTTCATTTGAACAGTGTAAGAGGCCGACACAGAGAGGTCAGATTGGGAGTGGAGCTGAACGGAGGTGTTCCGCAAAGCAGTCGCCCAATCTACATTTGGTCTCCCCAATGTAGAGGAGACTGCATCGTGAGCAGCGAATACAGTATACTAAATTGCAAGAAGTACAAGTAAATCGCTGTTTCACCTGGAAGGGGTGTTTGGGGACCTGGACAGGGGAAGGGAGGAGGTAAAGGGGCAGGTGTTGCATCTCCTGCGCTTGCACGGGAAGGTGCCAGGTGAAGGGAAAGGGCTGTTGGGGGTGATTGAGGAGTGGACCAGGGTGTCGCGGAGGGAGCGGTCCCTTCGGAATGCTGAAAGGGGAGGTGAGGGGAAGATGCGTTTGGTGGTGGGATCACGTTGGAGGTGGCAGAAATGGTGGAGGATGATCCTTTGAATCCGACTCTTCCCTTTCCTTCCTTGACTTCTGTCTCCATTTCTGGCGATAGGCTATCGACAAACATCCACTACATCCACTCCCACATCTACCTGGACTACACTTCCTCCCACCCCGCTTCCTGTAAGGACTCTATTCCATTCTCCCAGTTTCTCCATCTCCGCCGCATCTGTTCTGATGATGTCACCTTCCATACCAGTGCTTCCGATATGTCTTCCTTTTTCCTCAACCGAGGATTCCCCTCTACCGTGGTTGACATGGCCCTTGACCGTGTCCGTTCCATTTCCCGCACTTCTGCTCTCACCCATTCCCCTCCCTCCCAGAACCACAATAGGGTTCCCCTTGTCCTCACCTTTCACCCCACCAGCCTCCACATTCAATAATTAGCGTGTTGCAGCTCTCTATTTTGTTTTGAACTTTCTGTCCCATCAAATCAATCAACTTGTCATAAATACTTGATGACAGATAGGACTTACATTTCTTCTGAGCCCGAATTTAGTCATGTGATGAGTCAAGAATGGATCAAATTGACCAATCAACTCCAAAGTCCCAAAATTGTCTCCATCATTTGCCGAACCTAACAGCTGATCTTGACCACTGAATGCAAGCCAGTGCTCACTTAAGAACTTGATCACAGCTACCAAACGCATAAGAACATCTCTCTAGTATGACATTCTGATGGAAACTTCTGAGCTAGATCTGCATCCACTATACCTGTTGCCTTTGCATGGCATATGCATGCCAGCAAACAATTTTGGTGTGCCAAGCTTGTCTCATGTTCAGAAATGTGCTTAGGGTGTTTCCAGTCGCCGAACCCTTCGGTAAAGGTATGCAGTCTGCTTGTTGAAATAGGTTTGTAGCAAAGCAGGAAAAATCTGAACTAAAAACAGAAAATACTGGAAATGCTCAGCAGGTCTGGCAGCATCTGTGGAGAGAGAGAGTTAACGTTTCAGCTCGATGACTTTTCGTCAGAACTAGATTTCCAGTAGATGTCAAGTAAATATACCACTCTCATATAACAATTTCACCGTTATGTACCCAACATGAAAATAAGATCTTTCGATAGCACTGGTGGCTTCAAAGAACCTTGCTGCTTGAACTATTGGTTTATTTTTGGGATCTTTCCCAGCAAAGCCACTCCTTTCATCTCCCTTTATTGTTTCTGCTTTCTCTCAGCATATCCACTTAGATAATGGCGGTTGCTAGAATAATCCATCATGGAGTTCTTTTGATAGTAACTACAGTGTCAATCCCCTAGGAACTAGAGCTGTAGATTTTTAAGAATCCCGTTAGCCAGTGAAACTTAAGCGAGGTTTAAACAGGTTGCTTCAGGGCTGAAGCGATTTAGAATGCATGTTGTAGGTTAAAATGGTGCTCGTTTCCACTGACAAGCTTTTCAATTAAAAAACGTGCCATTAATACGGCTAACCATTAAAAATAATGCTCTGTTCTGTTATTTTAAAAGTATAATAACTTGTGTTGGAAGAAACTGGATAGTTTTAGACTAACCATTCCTCTGAATTGTACAGTGCTACAGCTCGCAACAACCGATTGAAGCCGTAAAGTAAATGTTCTGCTTGATCTAATCCACGAACTCCGCACTGACACTAGGCACTATCGTTCCACATTGTCTTGCATATTATTTAAGTAGAATCTGCAGAAAATATATAGGGACCAAAATTAACAAGTGCGTTCAGCAAGATGTAACCATTTCATTTATAATTAAGATATTACAGTTGGATGATGTCCAGATACAGCCTATGCCTAGAAACTAAACAACCAACCTTGTGAAGTGCTGCAGAGGCTTCTAGAAGTTCTTCCACCATGTCTTCCCACCTTGCTGTAAGGCTTCAATGGCATCTTCCATGACGTTCCACACTTCCTGCTATGCTCACTCACTGCTGGTTTCTTGACTTTGGCATCTTTCCACCTTGTTGCGGCTCCAACGGAGTCTTCCACTACCTTTTAAATGGTCAGGTTAACAACAGCATTCTTCGATTTGTTTCTGTGACACTCCAATTTTCTTCTCTCCTCTTCCAAAAGTGCTGGGTCCTTGCTGGGGTACAGTTCCACAGGTGCTAACCACACTTTACTACATCACCCAACTGGCCAGGCCATTCTTTATCTGTGAGCCTAAATATTGAGTGATGCTGAGCTATTTGTCCAACAGACAACACAAGAATTTTTTAAACCTGGTTTGACCAGGACCGCATAAAGAATTCTTCCATCGGGTAATTGTAATTCTTACAAAGGGTAAATCGTGATTGACTAATCTACTGGAATTTTTTGAGGAGGTAACTGGTAAATTAGATAAGGGAGAACCAGTGGATGTGGTGCATTTGGACTTTCAGAAGGCTTTCGATAAGGTCCCGCATAAGAGATTAGCGTGTAAAGTTAAGGCACATGGGATTGGGGGCAAGGTACTGACTTGGATAGAGAACTGGTTGGCAGACAGAAAGCAAAGGGTTGGAATAACAGAAAATGCTGGAAAAACTCAGCAGGTCAGGCAACATCCGTGGACAGAAATTTGAGTCGACGTTTCGGGTCGAACCCTTCTTCAAAACTGGAAAGAAAAGGTAGATCGGAGGCAGGGCTGCGATCGGACAAAAGAATAAAAGAAACAAAAGAAGTAAAAAAGAGACAATAAAAGGTGTTAGAAGCTAGACGAGATGGTAATAGGCTGAGATTGGGTGTGAAGTGTACTGGCAGGGCAAGGGATAGCTGCCAGGTGTGAGAGCGAAACAAAAGGAAAGGCGGGGGGGGGGGGGGGAAAGGAGTGGAAAAATTACAAGAAAAAATGAAATAGGGGCCGAGGTTATGATCTGAAATTGTTGAACTTGATATTGAGTCCGGAAGGCTGCAGAGTGCCTAATCGGAAGATGAGGTGCTGTTCCTCGAGTTTACGTTGAGCTTCCGTGGAACAATACAAGAGGCCAAGGACGGTGAGGTCCGAGTGGGAATGGAGCGTTGAATTAAAATGACAGGCGACCGGAAGCTCGGGGTCACCCTTACGGACTGAACGGAGGTGTTCCGCAAAGCGGTCACCCAATCTGCGTTTGGTCTCCCCAATGTAGAGGAGACCGCATCGTGAGCAGCGAATACAGTATACTAGATTGCGAGAAGTACAAGTAAATCGCTGTTTCACCTGGAAGGGGTGTTTGAGGCCCTGGACAGTGGGAAGGGGGGAGGTATAGGGGCAGGTGTTACATCTCCTCCGCTTGCACGGGAAGGTGCCAGGCGAAGGGGAAGAGCTGTTTGGGGTGATAGAGGAGTGGACTAGGGTGTCTCGGAGGGAGCGGTCCCTGCGGAATGCTGAAAGGGGAGGGGAGGGGAAGATACGTTTGGTGGTGGGATCACTTTGGAGGTAGCGGAAATGCCGGAGGATGATCCGTTGAATGTGGAGGCTGGTGGGGTGAAAGGTGAGGACAAGGGGAACCCTATCGTGGTTCCGGGAGGAAGGGGCAGGGGTGAGGGCAGAAGTGCGGGGGATAGAACTGACACGGTCGAGGGCAGTGTCAATCACGGTAGAGGGGAATCCTCGGTTGCGGAAAAAGGAAGACATGTCTGAAGCACTGGTGTGGAAGGTGGCATCGGCAGAGCAGATACGGCAGAGACGGAGAAACTGGGAGAATGGAATAGAGTCCTTACAGGAAGCGGGGTGGGAGGAAGTGTAGTCCAGGTAGCTGTGGGAGTCAGTGGGCTTGTAGTGAATATTGGTCGATAACCTATCCCCAGAGATGGAGACGGAGAAGTCGAGGAAGGGAAGGGAAGAGTCAGAGATGGACCATGTGAAGGAAGGGTGGAAATTGGAGGCAAAGTGAATGAAATTGTCAAGTTTGGGACGAGAGCAGGAAACGGCACCGATACAGTCATCAATGTATCGGAAAAAGAGGTGAGGGAGGGGACCCGAGTAGGACTGGAACAAAGATTGTTCCACATAGCCCACGAAAAGGCAGGCATAGCTAGGACCCATGCGGGTACCCATGGCAACACCTTTGATTTGGAGGAAATGAGTGGAGTTAAAGGAGAAGTTGTTCAATGTGAGAACAAGTTCAGCCAGGCGGAGGAGGGTGGTGGTGGATGGGGACTGGTCGGGCCTCTGTTCAAGGAAGAAGCGGAGCGCCCTCAGGCCATCCGGGTGGGGGATGGAGGTGTAGAGGGATTGTATGTCCATGGTGAAAATGGAAAGAGTTGGAATAAATGGGTCTTTTTCCGAGTGGCAGGCAGTGACTAGTGGGGTACCGCAGGGATCGGTCCTTGGACCCCAGCTATTCACAATATATATTAATGATCTAGATAAGGGAACTAGATGTAATATCTCCAAATTTGCAGACGACACAAAGCTGGGTGGGCGTGTGTGCTGTGAGGAGGATGCCGAGAAACTCCAGGATGATTTGGACAGGTTGGGTGTTTGGGCAGAAGCATGGCAGATGCAATATAACGTGGATAAATGTGAGGTTATCCACTTTGGTAGCAAAAACAGGAAGGCAGATTATTATCTGAATGGCAATAGATTGGGAGAAGGGGAAGTGCAACGAGACCTGGGTGTCCTTGTGCACCAGTCACTGAAGGTAAGCATGCAAGTGCAGCAGGCGGTTAAGAAGGCAAATGGTATGTTGGCCTTCGTAGCGAGAGGGTTTGAGTACAGGAACAAGGATGTCTTGCTGCAGTTGTACAGGGCCTTGGTGAGACCACATCTTGAGTATTGTGTGCAGTTTTGGTCGCCTTATCTGAGGAAGGATGTTCTTGCCATGGAAGGAGTTCAGCGAAGATTCACCAGGCTGATACCTGGGATGGCAGGAATGACGTATGAGGAGAGATTGGGTCGATTGGGCTTGTACTCGCTGGAGTTTAGAAGAATGAGAGGGGATCTCATTGAAACTTATCAAATTCTGACAGGACTGGACAGACTAGATGCAGGAAGAATGTTCCCGATGGTCGGGGAGTCCAGAACCAGGGGTCACAGTCTAAGGATAAGGGGTAGGCCATTTAGGACAGAAATGAGGAGGAATTTCTTCACCCAGAGAGTGGTGAACCTGTGGAATTCTCTACCACAGAAGGCAGTAGAGGCCAATTCATTAAATATATTCAAGAAGGAGTTGGATATATTTCTCAAGGCTAAAGGGATCAAGGGGTATGGGGAGAAAGCAGGGACTGGGTACTGAGTTTGGATGATCAGCCATGATCGCATTGAATGGCGGAGCAGGCTTGAGGGGCCAAATGGCCTACTCCTGCTCCTATCTTCTATGTTTCTATGTTTCCACCTTCTCGCTCTGTCAGTGCTCACACAGCCTCAGGCTCTTTCTTCGACCGCGTCTTTCCTTCCTGCCACTGGAACCATGTGCGGAGTGCACAGCATAGGGACGAGTCTGAACACAGTCAGTCAGGAAACTAACACCCTCCTGGCCCCTGCACTGAAATCCCAGTCACTGCCTGCTGGCCAGATTACAATTCTCACAATCGGCTGGCAGCGCTGTTCAAGTTAATGGATGGTTGAGCCTCAGCTCTTTTTTTTGTTCGTTCCTGAGATTTATTGCCCATCCCTAATAGCTGTTGAGTAGGTGATGCTGAGCCGCCTTCTTGTACCGCTGCAGTTCGCATGGTGAAGGTACCCCCAGAGTGCTGTTAGGGAGGGAGTTCCAGGATTTTGACCCAGCAACTTTGAAGGAATGGCAATATATTTCCAAGTCAGGATGGTGTGTGACTTTGAGGGGAACTTGGAGGTGATGGTGTTCCCATGCGCCTGGTGTCCTTGTCCTTCTAGGTGGTAGAGGTCGCAGGTTTGGGAGGTGCTGTCGAAGAAGCCTGGGTGAGTTGCTGCAGTGCATCTTATAGATAGTACACACTGCAGCCACGGTGCGCTGGTGGTGGAGGGAGTGAATGTTTAAGGTGGTGGATGGAGTGCCAATCAAGCGGCTGCTTTGTCCTGGATGGTGTCAAACTTCTTGAGTGTTGTTGGAGCTGCACTCATCCAGGCAAGTGAAGATTATTCCATCACAATTCTGACTTGTGCCTGGTAGATGGTGGGAAGGCTTTGGGGAGTCAGGAGGTGAGACACTCACCACAGAATACCCAACCTCTGACCTGCGTAAATGTGGCCCTACAAATATCCATTGAGATTTCAGGCCTGAGATCTTGTCACAGAAATCATTGATATAAAATCAGAAATGTGTAGCAGAAATAATTTAAATTGGTTAAAATGGCTTCAGTTCCTGAAGGTATGATCAATGAGATGATATTTCAGGATCAGTGAAAACTTTACAAAGCAGATGCAATGAATGTTTAGCTAATATAGACCTATCACTAAGGACCATATGTACAGGTGTTCCTTGGCTATACTCCAGTTGTGTTATTATAATGTAATACAGTCGTAGTAAAATGCATTCAATACCACATTAAAGCTCTTAAAATCACACTACTAGTCCAACCATCAACCTCTTTGCTATAAATTTGAAGAGATGATTCAGTTGGTTATGGCTGTTGATCTTGCCTGGGGAAGTCTGGCTGCCAACTGTTAAATTGCTCTCTGTTCTTTGTATTCTAAACAATATGTCTGAATAAGATAAAACATTAATTTTAGCTGCTAAGCAGGTGAAAATTTAACTTCTGAGGAAATAACGTATCTTATCCCAAAATACAAATATAAACAATCTTTTTTTTAAACGTTCTTCCTTCCGTCATGCTCTTCTGAAAGCTTTGGCTCCTTACTGAGGTATAGTTCCACTGCGCCAGTACCTCATCCAAGTGCTCGTCTTATCAGCGTTATTTGAGCCTAATTTTGTTTTTATCTGATCTCCAAAAACACAAATCTAATAGAGCGGGACAGCCTTCAGAAGTTTTAACTCTAACCAATTTTAACCCCCCCAACCCATTGAGACCAACTGTCGTTCTATTACTGCCACACAGGATGCCATCAGGTAACTCCGCACAAACCAGGGATCTAATCTAGGGACTTTGTAGTTTGTATGTTCCAAGTACTTATTTGTCTGAGCTATGAGGAGAATAATGAACTTATTTGGGGAAGCAAGCTTAACCTCTTTTTTATTTGAGTAAAAAACCCATCTACTTTAACCTAACCTAAATCTACAACAGCATGTACCACTTTTCATTAGAGGGTCTTAAAGGAGGATAGGGAGGTGAAGAGATGGAAGGATGTAGGGAAGGAATTCCAGAGTGAGGGGTCTAGGTGGCTGAAGGCATAGGTCCTATTGGTGAGGTGAACGGAGGAGGGGATGCAAAAGAGGCCAAAGTCAAAGGAACCGAGAGTTCAGGTAGGGAGGTTGTAGACCTGGAGGAGGTTACAGAGATAGGAAGGAGCAAAGCCATAAAATGGATTTAAACAAAAAGATGAAAATTTTAAATTTGAGGTGTTGGGGACCTGGAAATTAATTAGGTCAGCAACTACAACAGTTGCAGCCTCCCACCACTGATGACGCTGTAGTGCCTCTGTCTCCAACTCCACCACCAGTGCTGGCACTGCAGAGTCTTCCTCACCAACATCAAAACTCCTGCTGCCCATTCTTTGCTGCCCCCAGCCTCTCTATTGCTGGGTGGCCTTTGGGGCCTCTCGCTGCCCATTCTGCACTGCTGTCTGGCCTGTTCTTGGCCTATCACCAGCTGAAAACCTACTTCCCTGGTGGACTTTGCTGCCTCTGCTCTTCTACAGCCCTTTTCAGCCACTGTCTGGCCTATTTCCAGGACGTTCTTGGTGTTCAGCCCACAGCTTGTTCCATGCTGCCCAACAGTACTTATGATCGTTGCTAATTTTTGATTGTAGTCAAAGTAAATTCTGAGATTGTTTATCGCAATCAGATTTGACTATATTTTGTTGACAAATGCATCAGCTGACTGGTGATTGTTTCAACTAATTTACTAAACTATATCCTTTGATGCGAAAATGAAAATATTTGCACATCTAACATTACACGTATGACTGTGAATTCAACCACATGTTCTGATATTTATCAGAGTCATTTTATTCTTAGAATTATTTTCCTTTAAGTCTGTGGTGAAAAGCACAACCAGAACTGAAACACTCAAGTCTAACCACATTGACCAGAAAAGAGACTAAATCAAGCTATTTTCCAGAAACCACATTCAGAACCCCATTCTACAGGATGGAAATAAAATCTTTAATTGCTTCCTGCTGACAATGTACAAATCACATGGCGCTGTGCGAGTGTGACTGTGCCTTTTACCGATTTCTGGTATTAAAATTAATCCTTTCATTATTTAATCTACAGATTCATAAACAATATATGTGTATTTCAGATGTACAGTCAAGTCCTAAATGCTGATGAAAACAATGTTGCCAACATTTTTGTTTTTGCATTGTTATTTTTATGATCTTGATTCACTGGGATAGAAGGGGAGGGACAAAGAGGGAGAGAGTGAATTTCTATCTCTACCTTCTGTCCTGATACATCTTGCACCTTAAAAAAATGCAAAATCAATTAATGTACAGTGTAAACAAATTCCTAGTAATGTCCTAATACTGCACATTGCTAATTAGTATAATTTTATTCGCTGTAGTCATAATTAGTAATCAAAAAATAGTAACACAGTCACACAACAGTATATAACAGAAAATTCATTGTTTTTTTTAGTTTGCCCCTCTAGTTATTTTCCTCTTCTCTCCTGAATGCTCTGATTCATGCTGGGGTACATTCCCACGGGTACTGGACACCGTGCCAACAGCAGCCAAAAAGCTGCAGCTGCAGACCTCATTGCACTCCTGATTCAACCCCCAATTCCTGAGAAAAAGCACTGCCAGAGAGTGGGCCTGTGCTGGGGATGTGGACAGCTCATGTTAATGACTCCATCTGTCCAGGAGACCTGGGGAAGAGCAATATTGCATACTATGAATTTCCTCAGAATATGCAGTACTTATGTTGTTACTGCACTAAAAAAAGATTGAGGAAACTTGCATTTAGTGGATTAATGCACGAGAAGCAAGTTTCTTTGATTTTCTGGCAGCTTTGATGATTCATCTGTCCAAGTCCGCGAGGCTTATTTGCATAGGAGCACTTACCTGATGGCACTGTGCATGTTGGGAAAGTTAGACCTGTATACAACAGGCACAGCTGCTCCTCCAGTCACCTGATTCAGATGGAGGTGAGGACTTTGACAGCTTTGAACAGTCTCCAAACTTAGCTCGCTGATTTCTGGCTTAACAGACATTTTTCAAACTTGTTTTTTCAGTTTTGCTTACTGAGACTCGTACTTGACCCTGCCCCCCACCACCCCCCCCCCCCCCGCCGCATTCCACAGTGTTACAATCTCACCCCACCCCTATATTTTTTGACTTCCCTCCCCTCCTTGAGGCCTTGAAGGCCTTCCTGTGAAAAATTCACAGCACTTTGGCAAGATACTGCACGGCCATGGAGCCCCATGGGACCAACTGGCTTGTGACTGCTCATGGTTCTGGCAAGAGACACTACAGGTGGGAGATGCCATGAGTGGATAAAATGCAATGAGGTCAAGGAAAGAATCTCTGTAACTTCTCTGTATTGTAATGATGAAGACTGAAATCTTTAGAGGTTGTGCTACTTCTGCACGGTAGTTTCCTGGAGTCTAAAGTTCTCATTGCACTTTTAGAATGCAATTATACCAGAATTCACATCACTTCATATGCGACTTAACTCACCCAGAAAACTTGCATGCAATTCCCTCTACTGGTGAACAGCGTAACTTTCCGGCGCAACAACAGTGGAATGGATATCGAGGAAATTCAGGGCCGGTGTTTTATATTAAAGGGGTGCACATAATTGCAGGCACATAGTTTCTTCTTCTTCGGCTGCACTGTAAATATCCCAACGATCAAGACAATAACTGCACTGTACACCCACTAAAACAAGTTGATAGGATTGTTCCGTTGGGTTATGGCTGCTGATTGCAGTAAATTGGTGAGTTGGTCGAGTGCATTTACAAGACCATGCAAACAGCAACGCCACTGGAGAACAAACCATTTTTGCTCACACTTTGCCACAGCTGGCATTAATGTATGACACAGGCTGATTTACCTATTATTCGGGGCAGCTAAAATCTGTGACCTTGTGCACCCAATTTACAGCGCGCTGCAATTTGCAAAGCTTGATCTCTGGGCACAAAGTGAACCAACGATACAGGTATGTGGGGCTTTATTTAAGTAGGAAAATTATAAAAATAATGGCCGTGAATTTAATAGATGAGGCAGGTTGGAATCGGGTTGCCTGGTGGGCGGGTTCCAGTCCCGCTGCCGGTTTCAGCTGCTCCCGAATTGAGTTTTTTATTTAATTGGCCTATTAAGTCCCGTGGTGCGCGCTGGCCGGTCCAATGACTGCGATTGGGTCTGTTAGTCGCCTCTGATGACGTCATGGCTGCAGTTGTTTTTAAGGGGGCCATACAGCCTCAGCCTTTCATTTATCGTTTCTGCTTGTGTTTGAATGGGCCCAGACAACAATGAGTGGTGCAAAAGCGAAGGCTGCTCCACGATTTAATAAGGACTCCCCCCAAGCTCTTGTGGAGGGAATAAGAGGGCGTAGGGAGATTCTGTTCCCTCCCTATGGCCGGAGGAAGCTTCCTCAGCAAACAAAGGCAGCCTGGCTGCACATTGCATAAAAGGTCAGCGCAAGGTCCATTTCTTCACGCACCTGGATCCAGTGCCGGAGACAGTTTAATGATGTTCTGCGATCATCAAAAGTGAGTATCACATCACACTTACCTTCAATCTGCTTCCCTTCTCTTCTCATCACCAGCACTCTGCTTTGTAAGTCTGCTCCTCCACATCCCACCCACCTTAGGTGCCTCTACATCTGCTGAAGCCACAGGGGAAGCACCACGTAGAAGCACATGTAAGAGGAAGCTAACACACAAATAGTCACAAGGGTAGTCACTTGGGTGTTTTGTTCTGTTGTATATTTTCCATTGTCATCCTTTTGTGATGAGATTAAACAAAAGTGATGGCAAACAGTTGAAGTTCTGGCCTGTGTTCTGGGAAATGGAAGTTTCACATTGAGGGCTCAAGGCGACTTGCATTTGTAATGATGATGCTGAGAATGATAGGAAAGCACTGTTTATTGCGGAGATGATGTATGGCATCTTAAGAAGGTCATCCACACATTCATAGCCATATGCCAGCCACGTGTGGTTGAAGCGTAAGCTTACGCGAATCTGGCATGGATGAGTGCATCCCTTGCATGACGGCCAGCAATGTGCTCGAGTGCTGCTGCATTGGCCATATCCGACTGTGCAAGGCGTGCCTCCTCCTCCTCTCCCTCTTCTTCCGAGGATGGCCTGCGCTGAGCCACTTGTTCCTCAGGCAGCACTAAGCCATGCTGCTTTGCGATGTTGTGCAGGGCGCAGCAGACAATGATTCTGGACACCCTGGCTGGTGCATACTGCAGGGCTCCACCAGACCTGTCAAGGCATCGGAATCGCATTTTGAGCAAGCCGATGGTTTGCTCTATGATGCTTCTGGTGGAAATGTGGCTCACATTGTAGCGCTCCTCAGCCTCGTTTGATGGCCTCCTCATCGGTGTCATGAGCCACTTTTTCAGGGGATACCCCTTGTCGACAAGTAGCCATCCGGAAAGTTGGGTTGGCGGATTTAAGAGCTGAGGCACAGTAGACTGCCGCAGGATGAAGGAGTCATGGCAACTGCCAGGGTACTTGGCACAAACATGCATAATGTTCTTCCTGTGGTTACACACCAGCTGGACGTTAAGGGAGTGGAAGCCCTTGCGGTTCACAAATACAGCTGGGTTATGATGGGGTGCCCTAATGGCCACATGTGTGCAGTCTACAATGCCCTGCTCCAATGGGAAGCATGCCATATTTGCAAAGCCAACCGCACGCACAGTTACGCTTGCTTGTCTGTGGAGAAGTGGATGTAATTATGCACCTTTGCAAAGAGGGCATCGGTAGCCTGTGTGATGCAGGCGTGTGCGGCCGACTGGGAGATGCCGCTGACTGGGAGATGCCGCTGATGTCTGCAGCTGATCCCTGGAAGGAGCCTGAAGCAAGGAAGTTGAGTGCGGTGGTGATTTTGACAGCCTCTGGGCTCCGGGTGCTGGTGCAGCATTGCACAGATGTCAGCGAATATGTCTCGCGGAAGTCTCAGCCTCCTTTGGCACTGCTGCTCACTCATGTTGAGGAAGCTCATCCTCGGCCTGTAAAGCCGAGGTGCAGGCCTGCGCTGACACCCTCTGCCCTGTGCATCATTAGGTGGCTGAGAAGGTTGGTGCTCCTGTTGTTGCTGCTGCTGTTGTGCCTGGTTGCGCTGCTGCCTCAGTTGCTGTTCCTCCATATCGGACGACCAGGGTGAGAGAATATAAATGGTTCCCATACTGCTGGTATATATCTCAGTCGAGGAATGGAGATGGTTTGCGCTCAGACAAAGTGGCCAGAGGGTATTCCAAGGAGGTCACACTGCAGGTGGATTTGAGCCTCAACACTCACAAGATTAGTAGAGCTGCAAAATGTCTCCCAAACCTCAAAGCACTAAGAATGAGAGATTGCAGGACCGCTTTTAAGCTGTTCGAGCAGCTGGCAACAATTCAGGTCCTCGCTCAACCCGGCTCGATTCAGCTGGCGTGTTTTTATGAAGGTGGGCAGCATGCTGAAAAACCTCCAAAATCTGAACAGGCCTTTAAAATACGATTATCCAGGCTTTAACTGTCTCTCCCGTCGTTTGGTGTTGGGTCAGCTAATGAGCGGTTGACCAGACACTTGCCAAAGTCGTGTGGAGGCAGGTTCCCAGCCTGCCGCCAATTTTCGCAACAGATCCGCCTCCAAACCTGCCCTCTGAGGTTAATTAAATTTACAGCTGTAGTCTTATGTTGAATCTCACAATTTTGGATGAGGTTGCGCTCATATTCACAACAAGCCCCTATAAAATGGTGCATGGGGAGTATTGAGCCATGGCCTGCACAAGTAGGCTTCTTAAAGGAAGTTGACAATGTTAATTGATGTTAAAAGCTTTTTTTGGTTTTGCTAGGTAAACTGTCATTTTTGCATTTTTTGTTTTTGGTTGCTGCTTGCATTTAAATCACACAATACAAACTTATGAGCATGGGTATTACTTTGGGCATTTCAAACATTTTACATGATTTAGATGAGAAAGTGGAGCTTCTGAGAAACCAACAAATACAGATGCAATGACACCTGCGGTGTTTTGTTTGCACCCATCACTTCCCCAAGACCCACATTTATAGATTCCTCCATGTGTTCGCTATCTCCACTTTGCAAAACACAGAATTTCACAGAATTGTACCACTTGCTGCAGATGACCTGTAGACAATGGAAGAAGGATGACTCTTCCCACAGAATTGACAACGTCCCAGCTGTAGTGCTGAAGGCCTGTGCACCAGGGTTAGCGAAACTGTTCCAGTACAGCTGTGACATTGACATCTACCTGACAATGTGGAGGATTGCCCAGGTATGTGCTATCCAGAAAATGAGGATGGGCTGGTGCAGGCAATGGCCTGAAATTGGTCCTCGGGCCTTATTAAAATTTATGCGCGAACTCCCGCCGCCTGTCGTGCTTCTACAGGTAGCTCGCGCATTTACTTCAGGAAATATTGAGCCACTTGCCTCGAGTGGCCCAAAGATAAGTTCCAGGATGGGTGTTAGAGCGGGCAACAGCGGGGTGGGGGGTGATCATGACAACTGCGAAGTCAGGGGAGCAGTTCTGCTGCTTCTTGCTCCACAGGAACGTTTGAAAATAAATTCTTTTAAAAAAAATTACTGTTAGTTGGCGGTCACGGAAGAATCCTAAATGGGGCAGGCCTGATACCGGCCCTGCTCATAGCTGCCCAATTTGTGTCAGGGGATCTAAAACTGGTGTTAGGCCCCTCATTTACAGATATATAAGGGATCAAACAACTGTTTCAGGTGGTGGCCAGAGAAGCCTGAAAACTGGGCCAACCCAATTTAAGGTCGGACATTTCTCAGGTGTCCTTGGGGTGCAAGACATTGGTCCCAGAATTTGGGCTTTGTTGCAGCTGTTTCCAATTTCTACCCCGATAAATCCAAAAAGTCCGATATGTCCCTTTCAGTCTCCTCCCAATTACTAGTAAAGTGATGGAAGGAGTCATCAATAGTGCCATCTATCGACACCTACTCACCAAGAATGTGCTCACCAACGCACAGTTTGGGCTTTGCCAGAACCACATGGCTCCAATCTCATCGCAGCCTTGATCCTGACATGGACACAGGAACTGAAAACCAGAGGAGAGGCGAGAATAGCTGCCCTTTAGATCAAGGCAGCCTTTGACCAAGCATGACACCAACGAGCCCTAGCAAAACTGAGGTAAATGGGGGTTCGATGAGAAATCCCTCCAGTGGATGGAATCATACTTGATAAAAAGATGATTATGGCTGTCGGAGGCGAGTCACCATAACCCCAGGACATCACTGTAGGAGTTTCTCAGCAAAGTGTTTATTTTTGAGATATCAAAATCATCTCTGTGCTGTTACCTAAATGTGTTAGATCAGAAAATAATCCAATTTCCTCGTAATTTGCTTGGGAACTCATGTGATATAAATGCAGCATAAGCAATCATAAACTTTGGAACATGAATGCTTAAAAAATACTTTTTGAACACAACACTTGTCAGCAGGATATCACTTTTACCACACTTGTGAACAAAACAATAACAATCGAACCCATCAAGTTTTACTCACGGTAGAAAAATGGTATCCGGCATCCTTTTGTGTGTAAATAAAAGCTTAATACAATAGAGAAACAAATGTTGAGAGAATATCAAGAGCAGGAAAGCAGAGCAGGGGTCAGATGACACAATTCAATCATTTTTTTGGTTTATTTTAAATGTTATTTGTATGTGTTTTAGCCTCACTTTGCTTCCTGTTTGTGGCATCCTGTGCCAAGCACTCTCAAATCTGACTGACAAGGTATGTGGGTGGTTAGAGACCTTTCCATGACCTCTGCCAGTGCTACTCTGGGACCATTTTGTAGGTGGCGCCTGCTGATGTTCCTTGTCTCAATATCTGAGGCACCTTGCTCTTGCTGAGTGTGATGACTCAGTGAAAAGTAGCAATTCAAGGAGCATAAACATTAATTATTTAATTTTTAAGTTATTTCTTTTTCTCCTCTTATGTTTTGCCTTGCCGCACACAGCTTGTTTCAAGAGCTGTTCTGATGTTGTCATCCCTCTCTGCACAGTTCAGGGATGCTGAAATTTAGACCTTTGTTAAGTTCTCTGATGCTCAGAAAGGTAAGAATGTTGGGGCAACCTTGACTGCCACTGTAGCTAATTTGACACACTCCTTTATCGAATCTGTGTAGTGATGCCCGCTCTCAAAATTTGACTTCATGTACTTCTAAGACATTTTCTATGATCAGTATTGAAGTTAACGACTCTTTGTAAAAAAAATTATATAATTAATTCTCCTTCTTGAATAAAAAGTTGATTTTCATTATTTCTGCGCCCAGATTGTGTTTTTCCTCAATGCTGGAAAACATTGCCACTTAATGTTCTATGTCATCCCATCAAGTTTATTTTCCTAAAGTTATGGCTTCAGAATTAAATCATCAGTTTACTTGTAAACTAAAAATAGTGCATTCGTCGTTTACTTCCTGTCTTTACTTGCAAAAACGCAGAGGGCTCAAAATTCGGTTGTGTAACACCCGTTGTTTGGGTGCTACAGGCGCTGAATTGGCTCGAAAATAGTGTCCGAGCAGCATGCGGACACTTCTGGTGTGGGCCGCGCCGGACGCAATTTTGGTGAGGGCGCTAGCGCTGGGAGGGTGCACCATAAGTATGCAGAGTAGGCCGATCGTGATGTCAATCAACATCTAACGCTGATTTGACGCCAGCGCTGCCGTTTTCGACCTCAACACTGGAGCTAACATCCTCTCTTAACCTCGCACAGCTGAATGTGCATTCAGTAGCAGAAAGGACCCCACACCAGCGCTATTTAAAGGGATCATCACCTACTTACAGGTTAGTTGTTGATTGATTCCTACTAGCTGTTCCTGAGTTTGTGGAAGTGTTTGGTGGTTTCTAGACCTCTTTAAAGTTGTCTAAAGTCTACAAGGAGTGGTGTGGCACGTACTCAAGGACTTGCGACTGACTTGCAAGGTGTCTGCTCAGACCAGTTGCTCCCCATAGTTTGTACCCCCTTGGCCTGCAGCATGATAGGGAGAATGAGCAGAGGTGACACAGAGCAGGACAAGCTGCTAGAAGAGGCAGGAGGAGGAGGGGGAGAAGGGCTCTCAGCAGGAGGTCATAGCCACCCAGGATCTTCAGGGAGCAATTATCCTACCTCCACCTCAGCGAAGAACAGTGCATGCAACGTCTCACTAAAATCTGCCACTTACTGCAGGCAGACCTGCAGCCTCAGTCCAGGGCGAGGACAGCACTGCCAGTGGTTGTAAAGGTCACCATGGCCTTGAACTTCTTCGTGTCGGGCTCCTTCCACGCTGGAGCAGGTGACATCTGTAACATCCCCCAGTTCGCCGTCCACTTCTGTATAAAGGAGGTGAGTAAGGCTCTGTATGAAAGGAGAGCCGAATACATTTCATTCTCTCTTGCCAGAGAGAAGCAGGAGGAGCCAGCAAGCAGCTTCGCCAGGATAGCAGACTTCCCCATGGTACAGGGTGCCACTGGCTGCACACACGTCACTTTGCGGGCGCCGTATCTCAATTCAGAGATGTCCAGCCGCACCAAAATAAAGCAGATCAACCAGTCATTTATCTCATTTGCTGTTTTGGGGACTTTGTGGTGTGCAATCAGCTGCCACACCCGTATAACAACAGTAACTGCATTTCAATCTGTTGTAAAGTGTCCTGAGAGCGTGATTGCTTTTAAGAATGTGTTAAGTACTATATGAATGCAAGTTCTTTCTTTTCTTTTAAACTGAATTAGAGTTTTCTTGTCTCTTGTACACTAAACATTGCAATTTAATATCACAGAAGAACAGACATAGAGACAGATTTTTGTCAGTGCAACCTGATATAAAGTATTACCTGGATGGAGCACAAAGATAGAAATTTAGCGAAGAGGCAAACACCTGCAGGAGAGCCCACCCAATTTTCTAACCATTAATTTAGATGGAAGGAAAATTGGGCAGGTTCTGTTCTAGGCGTGTAATTTTTCCTGCCCAATTTCCTGTAATCATTCCGCCCAGGCGATCCTTTATGCACAAGAGGCACAGGTGAATATCAACAACTTTAATTTATGTAGTGCCTTTAACATAGAAAAATGTGCCAAGGCATTTCATGGAAGTGTAATCAGACAAAAATGGAGACCGAGCCAAAGTAGATATTAGGAGAGATTTTTAAAAGCTTGGTCAGAGATGGGTTTTATGGAAGGTGTAACATTTGCTTATTGAATTATCATTGGTCCGCAGGCATCTGTAAGGAATACCTATTATATTCACATGTGATCACATGCTGAGTTGTCATTGGACAACTATTGTTTTGAAGACCCAGGCTCGGGGTCCTAATGCCAGGCTTTTCCCCACGGTGCTGATATGAGTAAGATCACAGACCTAATGCTTAATAAGAGTTAAACTGTAATACTCTGTTGTCCTGCAATTTATTATTTTTGTACAAAGTGTGCAAAACAAGACATGGTGTCAGAAGTGGGATTTGAATGGACATCGTTGGAGCTCCCTTGCCTCGAATGATTTGGGAATCTTTGAACTTACCTCGAGAATGGTGCAAGTTCAAGCAACACGTGGAGCTGATGTTCTCGGGTCCGCTGAAAAGCAAAGGGGAGGAAGAAAAATGCAGCTACCTACTCCTGTGGATGGGAGAAAAAGGGAGAGACATTTTTAATACATGGCCTCTCACCGCGGATGAAGCAAAGGTACTGAAAAGTTATTTTGACCGTGTTGAATCATATGTGATGCCCAAGACTAATACGATATTCGCTAGGTACAAGTTTCAGGAGAAAGTACAAGGAGCTAGTGAGTCGTTTGAACAGTTCGTGACTGAGTTAAAACTGCTGGTAAAAGACTGTGAACATGCAGATAAAGATGAGATGGTCAGAGGCCGCATCATGTTTGGAATACATTCAGCTAAAGTGAGAAACTTTTGAACGTTGGGTCCGGGCGAACGCTGGACAAAGCTATGGACATAGCTAGATCGCACGAGATAGCCCAAGCACAGTTGAAAACCATAACCGGCGCCACGAGCAGCTCGTGTGAACAGACAGTGCATGCAGTTAATAGACACACACCAAAGAACACTGCCCAGAGAGTGTGTTTCAGAACAGAAAGAACAGAGAGAGTTCTAAAAATGAGCGCCACAGACATAAAACGTTTCAAAAACTGTGGATATTGTGGAAACAAGGTGCATGGGGAAAAGGAGCACTGCCCTGCCAAAGGAAGGCAATGTGCTAAATGTGGTAAACGGAACCACTTTGCTAAAGTTTGCAGGACTGTTTTTGGTATAGCAGTACACACAGTGAGTGATAGCCAAATGCCAGATAGAGAGCCAAATGCAGAGGAACTGTTTATTGATTCTGTGTCACAGAAAAAACAGATTTCAGAGACTGAGCAAGCCTTTGCAGATATTGAGATAGGAAAACAGGGCACAGAGCTTAGGTTTAAACTAGACACTGGAGCTCAGGTTAATGTAATTCCTCTGAGTATCACAGCTTGAAGGATGAGTGTGAGCTACAGCCCACCTCATGCAGACTGACCAGCTATGGGGGTGAGCAGCTCATTGTAAAAGGCACATGCGTGATGAAATACAAGTACAAAAAAAGCGACATGATGTTGGACTTTTACATTGTTGACACTCAAGCACCTCCAGTGCTAGGTCTAAAGGCATGTTTAGACATGGACCTCGTCAAGCTAGTGCTATCATTGACAGCACCAGTTGAGAAGCAGACAGTCATGGAGGAGTTTGCTGACATTTTCAAAGGAATCGGACTATTCCCAGGTGAATGCACTATTCACCTTGACCCAGCAGCAACCCCTGTGGTTTGCCCACCGAGAAGGATACCCCTTGCTCTACGTAGTCACCTGAAGGAGGAGCTGCAGTGCATGGAGAATACAGAAATCATCGTCAAAGAAACAGAACCCAAAGAGTGGGTCAACGCGTTAGTAGTGGTTGAGAAACCACGTACAGGCAAGCTCAGAGTCTGTTTCGACCCCAGAGATTTGAACAAGGCTATCAAACGCCCTCACTACCCTCTACCAATGCTAGATGCCATCACACCCAAGCTAGTGGGAGCACATTACTTCAGTGTAATGGACGCACGATCAGGATACTGGACTATCAAGTTCACGGAAGAGTCATCTAAGCTAACAACGTTCAACACACCATTTGGACGCTACCGATTTCTGCGTTTACCATTTGGTCTTATCTCAGCTCAGGATGAATTCCAGCGGAAGATCGACGAAACCTATGAAGGCCTCGACGGAGTAGTCGCAATCGTAGACGGCATCCTCATCTATGGCAGGAATAGAGAGGAACATGACAGGAACCTCCGTGCGATGCTACAAAGATCACGGGAGAAAGGTAGCAGGCTCAACCCTGAGAAAAGCATAATCAGATCCACCGAGATCAGTTATTTCGGGCATCGCCTCTCAACTGATGGCATTAAGCCGGATCCAGAGAAAATCTCCGCCATCAAGAAGATGGAGCTGCCGAAGAACCGCGCAGAGCTAGAGACAGTACTAGGCATGGTTAACTATTTAGCCAAGTTTGCCCCGAGCCTCTCCGAAATCAACGCACCCATGCGTCAGTTGCTCAAACAATCCAATGAGTTCCTGTGGGACAAACAACATGACACAGCATTTCAGAAAATGAAAGACCTAATCACCAGAGAACCAGGACCAGTTCTTGCCTACTTCGACCCCAACAAAGAGCTCAGACTACTAGTGGATGCGTCAAAGTACGGACTAGGTGCAGTATTACTGCAAAAAGGAAAGCCCATCGGCTACGCTTCCAGGTCTCTCACAGACAGTGAAATCAACTATGCTCAAATCGAGAAAGAGCTATATGCAATTCTGTTTGGATGTAAGCGTTTCCACCAGTACGTCTATGGCCGACAAGTCATTGTGGAATCTGACCACAAGCCCCTCGAGTCAATCATGAGGAAACCACTAGCCGCAGCCCCACCAAGGCTGCAGAGAATGATCCTTCAGCTACAGAAGTACGACTTCACAAACATTCACCGTCCAGGCAAAGACATTCCTGTTGCAGGCATGCTCTCCAGAAAGTCTCTTAGCTACCAGGACAGCAGCCTCAGTGAAGGCATGGATGTGCAGGTGCACATGGTGTACAACAGCTTACCTGTGAGTGACTCAAAACTGAAGGAGATCCGAGCAGGAACAGAGAAAGATGCACAACTCACACTGCTGAGCAAAGTCATACATGAAGGATGGCCTGAGAAAAGGAGGAAATGCCCTCAGAGCACATCTGAATTCTGGAACCACAGAGACGAACTGTCACAAATCAACAGAATCGTCTTCAAAGGGGAGAAAAATCATCATTCCTACCAGTCTCAAAGAAGAGATGTTGACAAAAATTCATGCTGGACATATGGGCATGGAAAAATGCAAACAAAGAGCACATGACATTATGTTTTAGCCCGGAATGTGCAAACACATTGAGGACATTGTCGGAAAATGTTCCATTTGTCTAGAACGCCACCCATCAAATGTCAAAGAGCCCATGATACCTCACCGTATCCCAGACAGGCCCTGGCAGGTCGCAGCAACAGATCTGTTCACATGGAACAACGAGGACTACATAGTGACTGTTGATTACTACAGCAGATTTTTTGAACTGGACAAGCTTCACAGCACCACATCTGCAGCTGTGATCCACAAGCTAAAGACAGCCTTTGCCAGGCCTGGCATGGTAGAGACTTTAGTCTCAGACAATGGCCTCTAATACAAATCAGAAGAGTTCGAGTCGTTTGCCAAGGCATGGGATTTCACACGTCACATCAAGCCCACATTACCCTCAAAGTAATGGCCTTGCTGAAAAAACTGTCCAGTTTGCAAAAACACTCATGGACAAAGCCAAAGCGGACAAAAGAGACCCCTACATCAGTCTCCTTGAGTACCGCAACACTCCGGTTGACAACTTCAAGTCACCAGCACAGCTGTTGATGAGCCGCAGACTTCGCTCAATCCTTCCAAGCACCAACCAGCAGCTGCAGCCAGAGGTCGTCAGCTGCAAGCAAGTGCATGCAAAACGTGTACAGAGACAGCAACACCAAAAGAGATACTATGACAGGTCAGCTAGACTACTGCCGCCGCTGCACAATGGAGAATCCGTCAGAATCCAGGAGCATGACTACTGGAAGCCAGCAGTCATCATCCAGCCAGCTGACACTAAGCGATTGTATCACGTCCGCACTCGAGAAGGACAGGTGTACCGTCGCAATCGCAGGCACCTCCTGAACACCAAGGAACAACACCGTCATTCCGATGAGAGGATCAGTTCAACAGAGTGTGATGAACAGAGCAATACACAAAACACATCATGCTTACCTGAACCTAAACCTGAACCTGAATTGTTGACCGATTCAGGAGCATGCTCAGTTTCATACCACACAAGGTCGGGACGAGAGGTCAAGCCTAGAGTTATCCATGGCTTGTGAACTGTCAAAGGGTGTAGGCGGATCGCTGCCCTAAATAAAAACTGTACATCGTTATTGAAACGTTGAGATGTTTTCAGTGCTAGTCAAATGCTGAGTTTACTTATATGTTTATGCTACCGAGAACATTATGTAGAAGGTTTAAAAGTAATGCATAACATTTTTCTTTTAAAAGGGGATGTAATATTTGCATATTGAATTATCATTGGCCCGCAGGCATCTGTAAGGAATACCTATTATATTCACGTGATCACATGCTGAGTTGTCATTGGCCTGCAGGCATCTGTAAGGACTACTATTGTTTTGAAGACCCAGGCTAGGGGTCCTAATGCCAGGCTTTTCCCCACGGTGCTGATATGAGTAAGATCACAGACCTAATGCTCAATAAAAGAGTTAAACTGTAATACTCTGTTGTCCTGCAATTGATTATTTTTGTACAAAGTGTGCAAAACAAGACAGAAGGTCTTAAAGGAAGAGAAGGAGGTGAAGAGACACAAGTTTAGAGTGAGAATTCCAGAGCTTTGGGGCGAGATTGCTGAAAGCATGGCTGTTAATGGTATAAATATATTTTATTTATTTGATTTCGCTCATTATGTCCCCTATTGTCTTATGCTAATATCACTTCTTCCTTTTTTAAAATTCATTCACTGGATGTAGGCGTCGCTAGCAAGGCCAGCATTTATTGCAGATCCTTAATTGCCCTTGAGAAGGTGGGTGAGCTGCCTTCTTGAACCGCTGCAGTCCGTGTGGTGAAGGTACTCCCACAGTGCTGTTATGGAGGGAGTTCCAGGATTTTGACTCAGTGACAATGAAAGAATGGCGATATATTTCCAAGTCAGAATGGTGTGTGACTTGGAGGTGGTGGTGTTCCCACATGCCTGCTGCCTGAGTCCTTTTAGGGGGTAGAGGCCGTGGGCTAGGGAGGTCCTGTCAAAGAAGCCTTGGCAAGTTGTTGCAGTGCATCTTGTAGATGATACACTTCACCACTGGCTGCGGTGTGTATGTTTAAGGTGGTGGAGGATGGGGTGTCAATCAAGTGCGCTGCTTTGTCTTGAGTGTTGTTGGAGCTGCACTCATCCAGGCAAGTGGAGAGTATTCCATCACACTCCTGACTTGTACCTTGTAGATGGTGGAAAGGTTTTGGGGAGTCAGGCGGTGAGTCACTCGCAACAGAATACCCAGCATCTGACCTGCTCTTGTAGCCACTGTATTTTATGTGGCTGGTCCAGTTAAATTTCTGGTAAATGATGACCCCCCCAGGATGTTGATGGTGGAGGATTCGATTATGGTAATCCCATTGAATGTCAAGTGGAGGTGGTTAGACTCTCTTTTGTTGGAGATAGTCATTGCCTGGCACTTGTGTGGCACGAATGTTACCTGCCACTTATCAGTCCAAGACTGAATGTAGTCCAGGTCTTGATGCACGCAGGCACGGACTGCTTCATTATCTGAGTAGTTGCGAATGGAACTGAGCACTGTGCAATCATCAGCGAACATCTCCACTTCTGACCTTATGATGGAGGGAAGGTCATTGATGAAGCAACTGAAGATGGTTGGGCCTGCTGCCCGACACTGCCCTGAGGAAATCCTGCAGCGATGCCGAGGCTGAAATGATTGGCTTCCAACAACCACAACCATCTTCATTTGTGCTAGGTATGACTCCAGCCAGTGGAGAGTTTTCACCTGATTCCCATTGACTTCCATTTTACTAGGAGTCCTTGATGCCACACTCAGTCAAATGCTGCTTTGATGTCAACAGCAGTCGCTCTCACCTCATCTCTGGAAATCAGCTCTTTTGTCCATACTTGGACCAAGGCTTTACCGAGGTCTGGGGCCGAGTGGTTCTGGCGGAACCCAAACTGAGCATCGGTGAGCAGGTTATTGGTAAGTAAGTGCCGCTTGATAGCACTATCCATGACCCCTTCCATCACTTTGCTGATGATTGAAAGTAGGCTGATGGGGCAGTAATTGGCCAGATTGGATTTGTCCTGCTTTTTGACACAGGACGTATCTGGGCAATTTTCCACTTTGTCGGATAGATGTCAGTGTTGTAGCTGTACTGCAACAGCTTGGCTATGGCGCGGCTAGTTCTGGAGCACAAGTCTTCAGCACTGCAGCCGGGATGTTGTCGGGGCCGATAGTCTTTGCTGTATCCAGTGCACTCAGCTGTTTCTTGATATCGAGTGCATTGGTTGAAGACTGGCATCTGTGATGGTGGGGACCTCGGGAGGAGGCCGAGATGGATCAGCCACTCGGCACTTCTGGCTGAAGATGGTTGCAAACGCTTCAGCCTTGTCTTTTGCACTCGCATGCTGGGCTCTGCCATCATTGAGGATGGGGATGTTCATGGAGCCTCCTCCTCCCATTAGCTGTTTAATTGTCCACCACCATTCATGACTGGATGTGGAAGGACTGCAGAGTTTTGATCTGATTCGTTGTTTGTGGGATCTCTTAGCTCTGTCTATAGCACGCTGCTTCCGCTGTTTAGCATGCGTGTGGTCCTGTGTTCTAGCTTCACCAGGTTGGCACCTCATTTTTAGGTACACTTAGTTCTGCTCCTGCCATGCTCTTCGACACTCCTCATTGAGCCAGGCTTGGTTCCCTGGCTTGATGGTAATGGTTGAGTGTGGGATATGCTGGGTCATGAGGTTACAGATATTTAACTATCTGTTTTCGACTTAATGCTTTACAGCAGAGTTCCCGCTAAGGTTATTTAACGACCAGGAAGGACGGGCAGGAAGGAAGGGGAGGTGGGGTGGCTATGTTAATAAAGGAAGGAATCACTGTAATACAGAGAAATGATATTGGGTCAAAAGATCAGGATAATGAAACAGTTTGGGCGGAGGTAAGGAATAATAAGGGGAAAAAAACACAAGTGGGCGTAGTCTATAGGCCTCCGAACAGTGGCAACTCTGTTGGACGGAGTATCAATCAGGAAATAGTTGAGGCTTGTAATAAGGGAACATCTATAATTATGGGGGATTTTAACTATCATATTAATTGGACAAATCAAATTGGGCAGGGCTGCCTTGAGGATGAGTTGAGTGTATTAGGGATGGGTTTCTTGAGCAGTATGTAACTGAACCAACCAGGGGGCAAGCAACCTTAGATCTGGTCCTGTGTAACGAGACAGGATTAATTAAAAATGTCCTAGTAAAGGATCCCCTTGGAATGAGTGACCATAACATGGTTGAATTCCATATTCAATTAGAGGGTGAGAAGGTTGGATCTCAAACAAGCGTGCTGAGCTTGAATAAAGGAGACTATGAAGGTATGAGAGCGGAATTGAGTAGGGTGGATTGGGAAAATAGATTAAAGGGTAAGACGATACATGATCAGTGGTGTACATTTAAGGAGTTATTTTACAACTTCCAAAAAATATATATTCCACTGAGAAGAAAAGGGTGTAAAAGAAAAGACAGCCATCCGTGGCTAAGTAAAGAAATTAAGGATAGTATTCAACTAAAAACAAGGGCATATAAGGTAGCCAAATCTAGTGGGAGGATAGAGGATTGGGAAAACTTTAAAAGACAGCAAAAAATAACAAAAAGATTGATTAAGAAAGGGAAGATAGATTATGGAAGTAAATTAGCAAAAAATATAAAAACAGATAGTAAGAGTTTTTATAGTTATATAAAAAGAAAAAGGGTGGCTAAAGTAAATGTTGGTCCCTTAGAGGATGAGACCGGGAAATTAATGGTGGGAAATATGGAGATGGCAAAAACACTGAATGAATATTTTACATCAGTCTTTACAGTAGAAGACACTAAGAATATCCCAACACTGGACAAACAGGGGGCTAAAGGGGGGGGGGGGAGCTAAACACGATCAAAATCACTAAGGAAGTGGTACTCGGTAAAATAATGGGATGCAAGGCGGATAAATCACCTGGACCTGATGGCTTACATCCTAGGGTCTTGAGGGAAGTGGCGGTAGGGATTGTGGATGCATTGGTAATAATTTTCCAAAACTCCCTGGACTCGGCAAAGGTCCCGGCAGACTAGAAAACTGCTAATGTAACACCCTTATTTAAAAAGGGCAGTAGACAGAAGGCTGGAAACTATAGACCGGTTAGCCTAACATCTGTGGTAGGTAAAATTTTGGAGTCCATTATTAAGGAGACAGTAACAGGACATTTGGATAATCATAATTTAATAGGACAAAGTCAGCATGGTTTTATGAAGGGGAAGTCATGTTTGACAAATTTGCTGGAGTTCTTTGAGGAAGTAACGTATAAGGTGGATAAAGGGCAACCAGTGGACGTAGTGTATTTAGACTTCCAAAAGGCATTTGACAAGGTGCCACACAAAAGATTATTGCTTAAGATAAAAAAATCACGGGATTGGGGGTAATATTCTGGCATGGATAGAGGATTGGCTATCTAACAGAAGGCAGAGAGTTGGGATAAATGGTTAATTCTCAGACTGGCAATCAGTAACTAGTGGTGTTCCGCAGGGGTCAGTGCTGGGTCCCCAACTCTTTACAATCTATATTAATGATTTGGAGGAGGGGACCGAGTGTAACATATCAAAGTTTGCAGATGATACTAAGATGGGAGGGAAAGTAGTGAGTGAGGAGGACATAAAAAACCTGCAAGGGGACATCGACAGGCTAAGTAAGTGGGCAGAGATTTGGCAGATGGAATACAATACTGGAAAGTGTGAGGTTATGCACTTTGGCAGGAAAAATCGTAGAGCAAGTTATTATCTTAATGGCAAGAAACTGGAAAGTACTGAAGTACAAAGGGATCTGGGGGTCCTGGTGCACGAAACTCAAAAGGTTAGTATGCAGGTGCAGCAAGTGATTAAGAAGGCCAATGGAATGTTGGCTTTCATTGCTAGGGGGATAGAATATAAAAATAGGGAGGTATTGCTTCAGTTGTACAAGGTATTGGTGAGACCGCACCTGGAATACTGCGTACAGTTTTGGTGTCCATACTTAAGAAAGGACATACTTGCTCTCGAGTCAGTACAAAGAAGGTTCACTCGGTTAATCCCGGGGATGAGGGGATGGACATATGAGGAGAGGTTGAGTAGATTGGGACTCTACTCATTGGAGTTCAGAAGAATGAGAGGCGATCTTATTGAAACATATAAGATTGTGAAGGGGTTGGATCGGGTGGATGCAGGGAAGATGTTCCCGATGATGGGTGAAACTAGAACTAGGGGGCATAGTCTTAGAATAAGGGGCTGCTCTTTCAAAACTGAGATGAGGAGGAACTACTTCACTCAGAGGGTGGTAGGTCCATGGAATATGCTGCCCCAAAAAGCTGTAGAAGCTACATCATTACATAAATTTAAAACAGAAATAGACAGTTTCCTAGAAGTAAAGGGAATTAAGGGTTATGGGGAGCGGGCAGGAATGTGGACATGAGTCTAGGTTCGGATCGGTCATGGCCCTGTGGGTAGCGGAGCGGGCCCAGGGGCCGTGTAGCCTGATCCTGCTCCTATTTCGTGTGTCTAATTCTGTTAGATTCAGGAGATGGTTCTGTGATAGTGGATTGGCGGTTAGGATCAGATCAGCCATGATCTTATTGAATGGCGGAGCAGGCTCGAGGGGCCGATTGGCCTACTCCTGCTCCTATTTCTTATGTTCTTATGTGTGCACGCGCAGCGTGCATAGTCTGAGAGGTCCCGTGTAGGCCGCTCTCCGGCTTTTACATTGTAGACACCACGTATTCGCAAAACTTTGAATGGGCCGCGCATTTGGGGAGGCATGCCATGCTGGAGGCTGTGCAGCTTACAGGGGACATTCTTACAGGTTATTCTAATTCTTTTTACGTATGCGTGTGTGTGTGTTTTCTTTCCCCCTTCCCTTCGTTCTGTTCCGTTTTAAATGCTGTTCAGCTGTAAAAACCTCCAGTTTTAAGAATGGGTTCACATCCAAAATGTCAACTCCTTTGTTCTTTCCACAGGTACTGTTACAATAACCTTTTAGATTTTATAAATAGGCGCAAAGAGTACAAGGGCTCAGAGATAATGATAAATTTGTACAAGACAATGCTTAGGCTATAGTTACTGGACTGTGTGTAGTTTTAGGTGCTCCACTATAAAATGAACATTAAAGTCATAGAGGGCACAGCGTAAATTTGCCAGAATTATGTCAGGGATGAGAAACTGGGACTGGGATAAGTATGTAAAACTTGAGATGCTGGGACTATTTCCACTGGAGCTAAGAAAGCTGAAAGGAGATTTAATAGAGGTTTTTAAAATTATGATGCATTTTAATAGAGTGAATAAGGAAAAACTAGTCTGGTTAGGGAGTCAGTGATAGGCAATTTACAGGCATTTCCCCTTTCTCCCTGCATGATTTGTAGAGTATGATCTTTCTCTTTTTTTCACTTCTGATTTTTTTTTGTTCATCCATTCTTATTTAGTCCACCTTTGATAATCTTGGATATATATTTATCCTGCGTGCCCTGATTTTACCTTTAAAGGTGCTCCACTGGTCCTCTACCGAAAAATTGCTGATCTGGGCTCATGGTGTTGTTTGGGATGAATTTTTTTTATGTCACTGAGTAGAACCAACGTTGCCACTTGGGCTGAAGGAGAATGTTTAAGATGCCTTTTGATGTTAAGCTCAGAAATTATGGCCTACCTCAGCCAGGCCTGAAGTATAGCACATAACCATCCGTTCACGATGCTGGTCATTAAAGATTTAATGGTGAGAAAACATTCCTGGTGTACTCTTCTGGTTGGGTGATTAAACGAATAATCTGTAACTTAATAAAACATTAAATAAAACTTAACCAATTAAATTAAAATTTGATTGGCCGGGGTGATGATGAACTCCAGTCCCTGCGGTGCCCATCGGCCGTGGAAGGTCTGAAGCATGCCGGCGAACACCGTGTACTCCATCTCCAGGGCCACCCGGGCGCGAACATGGCCGCAGAAGAGAGGACATTCCTGGTGTAATGGTGGAACAACAAGAGCTTCAACATAAACTACAAATCCATTATGTTTACTAAGTAATAATGATGGAGAAGTTGCATTTGTTGCTTTTACTACAGGTTTATCACAATTGTCTATTTGTTTTGTATTATAGATAAACTTGATTATTCCTTATTAAATAGTATTACAATTAATATATCCGTGAGGCCTGTGCCTTTCATTATTGGTAAGGTGTGTAAATTTTTTACCTTTTATTAGTCATGTGATACATTGCTTTAGTTAATTTGCTTTATTACAGTGATGGGCAAACTGTTGTTGCACTTGGGATGCAACAGGACCTTTGTAAATATTGGAACCCACACTTCAGCTCCCAGACTACCTGTGAGCAACACCACAGGATGTTTACAAGTAATGTATAATGCTGTTATCAAAATTCAACTATTGACTTGTTTGAATTTTACTGTCAAGATTTTTATCCAGCGAAACTCTGAGCTGAGTGATAAGGGAAATTCCAAAACTACACATTTTTAAATCAAGGATAATATTTGCAATATCCACAATGTAGAATCTAGTAATTTATTTTATTTGTTAACTCAGTAATGTAATACCAAAATGAATGTGATATATTACATTAAATCTAATTTATTTCCAGTTTCCTCTCCTTTACTCACCCCTTTCTCTTCTGAAGGCACTGGGCTTCACACAGATGTTGGGAACCATCCACAAACTCACCCAAGTGCTCAGTCTTTATTTGTTCGCCCAGATACGCCCAGATAGTGAGTATAGGCAGGCTATTCTATCTTGGAGTGCATCAGAGTCAAACCTAATCACTCAAAAGGTGTGCAGGTTGCATTGAAGGGGAGGTTGTGGTGGTGACACAAAGGTTGGCTAATTGTTCACAATGGCATAGCTGGGTGGGAAGGGAGGGGATAAGCCCGGGGCAGGCAGCAGAGATCCAAACTTTTCTTGTGAGGCCCGGGGGAGCACTCGGGCTCTGGGCCCTACGAAGAAAAGTTAAAAACTTACCTGACAGGGTCTCCGCTTACTGATCATAACGACAGCTTTTACTGGCCTAAAGGAAGAAAATGGGTAGCGTGGGTTAGAATTCCCTCCCAAGCACCACATCACCTACCTTGCATCATTGGTGAAGTGACATTTCGGCCCCTGCAGACTCCTGGTTTGCCGGAAAACACAAGGCCGCATTTGGCGCTCGAAGAGCAAAAGCACGTGGTCTGACCCTTCGGCGGGAAATGCGAACTGAAAGGAAAACCCGTGAAGCTTCGCGAGATTTCAAGCTGCCGCGTCACAAAGGCGGCGGCGTTCGTCGGTGGCAGGTGGGTGTCGCGAGCGGCCCAAGTGTCGAGACTCTGCCATGGTGGCTAACTGGGAATGGGGGGATACGGATGGCGAGCAACATTTCGCTTAAAGTTGTTGGTTGTCAATGGGCATTTATAATATAACCCATAAATGTTACGAAGGGAAGCTGTTTCTTTACATCCTCGGTTTTTGAGACTGTTGGAGGATCGATGTTGACGAAAAACCAACCGAAACTCAATAGGTTTAGCAGGACAGGTGAGAAGTTGCTGCGTTATCTTAACGCCGTGGTGCTGGCTGTTGAATGTGAAATTGTGCTTCATTCTTGCACACTGATCTTTCAACAAGAGTCCTAACCTTTTTAAGCAATTATTATAATTTTCAGATGATGCATATATCTTAACATTTGAAAATATTTACCTGAACAATTTAAATATATATTTTTTAATTTTGTTGGTTGGACTGTTATTGAATCTCCTGCACTCTGGCTCCCTGCTCGAGTCTCTGGATTTGGATCTGTTCTGTGTGGGCCATTTATGGGGACGCGCTGAAACTATCCAGCAACCAACGTGCCCGTTTTTAGGCTGCAACTGACTTTCTAACCTTGACATTTTTCATTCAACACATTTTCGTGAACCGGGTTCTCTGCATTCCGAATTATAGGGGCGAACATAAAGTTTTGAATTTTACAAATATAATCGCCACAGACTTGTGATGTGCCCTATTTTAAATGTAAAAGTTCCTGCATTTTCATACTCGTTTTTTTTCTCCCCAATTCACTTGTCTTTGTCATTAATTTAATAATCGGAGTCTTGCCTATCTTCTGTTTTTATTTCGCATTCTTTATCCAAGTGCCATTCCATAGACCTCATTCCATAGGTTTGGATAGAATTGGAAGAAATGTCTATTTAAGAATGCAGACACATTGATTTCCCTTGACATGTTCTTGGGCAGTTTGAAGCACGGAGGGGATTAGTGTTGCGCTGGATAAGCAAGGCAATCGCTATGCCAGAAGGGTGAATAATTTGAGCCAATCGGCTTACTGGCAGATTTGATCCATTATTCTATAGGATACCTCAGGCAATTTTCATGCTCTACAGATAAAAAGCAGGCATCTCATGACCTGCAAAAGTTCTAAAACGCTAATGCAATCAGTTTTATGATTTGTGCCTCAAGTTTTATTGAGAAAAAATAACGGTAATGCTTAGTAAAATTTAAGATGACTTTTCTGAGAATAGCCAGTCACTATTCTGTGAATTATAAAAATATTGTAGAATTTCTAAGAAACATTAATACAGGTATTTCTGACCCAGAAACTCTGTTCTGCACATAGTCAATCACGATCTGCCTTTTACAAATGCGTGTTGGCTCTCCTTAATTAGCTTAAACCTCTCCAAGTGCCCGTTAATTTTTTCCTTGATTATTGTTTCTAAAACTGACCGGCTTGTAGTTACTAGGATTGTCCTTGCACCCTTTCTTGAACAATGGTGTCACATTTGCCACTTTCCCATCCTCAGGCACCTCCCCCGCATCTAGGGAAGATTGGAAAATTATGGCAATCCCTTCCGCTATCTCCTCCCCCAATTCCCTTAGCGACCTGGGATGCAAGCGGCGGGGATGCTTACTGCTATGCAAAAGGCCCACTCCGCACAAAAGGTGACACCCATACGTTTCCTGCGCCTTTTCCCTCCCCGTGACTGGAGCCCTATGCTGCCATTTCACGTTGCTAATTGGATTGGGCCTTTGTCATAGCGGTAGGATCCCCGCCGCTGGGCCAGATCAGGGTAGGGTTTCGAACCCCGCTCCAGACAGTCCCGGCAAGTGGAGTCGGAGCTCCGGCTCTAAATTCTGGGTTGACATCCAGTGGGATATTTGCGTCCGTGGGTGTGGGTGGCCCCCCCTCCTTGTATAGCTTGTGGAAGCCCGTAAAACCCTCCCGCCATAGGACTAACCGCCCTAATGGCTGGTTCAAAGATGGTTACGGTCACGGAATGAGCGTTAATCGTGGCCATAAATCCTTCCACCACTTCATACAGTTCCCCAAAGGGAACAGTGTGAAGACACGTATGACGACGACATTGCTAAATAAATAAATGGAATTAAATAAATTCTTTTAGGGCTTTTAAAAGTCTTTAAATTGCTTTAATTCTCTTTAAAACTACTTCAGATTACTCAAAATAATGTAAACATTTTAAAAAGTTTATAAAAGTTACCAAAATCTTCAAAAAACTTCCAAAAACCTATTTAAACTGCTGCTTTGCATGTAAAAATGGTTAGCAGCTTGACAGAAACATTGGGGGCGTGTCCAGTGAAACTGAGACCTCAAGGGGCGTGTCTCACTTGCACTGCACGCTCCTGACTTCGCGCTGGCTGCACTCCTGGGCGGCGTGACGTCATACGCTGCCCGGGATTCTTCTTCTGGAAACACCAATTCCAGGCGTCCCTGGAGCTGATCGGCAGTAGCGCGGGGTAAGTGTAAATACGGGGCTTGCACGCGCTGCAAGCCCCGTTCTGGAATTTCTGGGCCATTGCCTTCCTGTTCAGTTTTAGATTTTCTGCTATTTTATAAATAGTAAATTGATCCAATTAGGTGCAAATGTGATAAATTTTGATATAGAAAGGAATGGACTGAAGTCTGACGCCATTAACGTGAAGCCAGATTGTGTGACAGGGATGTGATAAATGTGTGCTGATGTACTGTGTTTAATGCATTACTAGCTGATTTCTGTGGCATTGCTTATCATGGGTCGTGAATATGATGTTTTAATAATAATATGGGCATTATACCATATACTCAGTCACCATGTATTATCAGGACTATCATTTATAGTGAGTAAATAAGTCAAACTGTGTTTTATCGGTGTTTTGTGGAGCGAATTGCATGACTTACAATTTTTTTGAAAACTAATGAACACCATGCACCTATCTCCAATATGGTATATGCTGTGCACTATCTTGCTGTGTATCATGGGCTTTGAAAAAGATTAATGGTAAAAATTAAATTACTAGATTAAAAAAATTAATAAAGGGCACTTATTTGCAGTTTTCTTGAAAAAGTAGACCCGAGTTGTGGAATCCAAAGTAATCTATAACATATTGGTCTGCAGTGGCGATATTGGAAACGAACTGCGTAAGTTAGACCTTTTGTGCTCCTCAATCCTGCAGTGGTGAATTTACGCTATAATTTGCTGGAATAAAAATTATAATCAGTTAGCCGCAAAGTGATGGGGCTCGCCACTGACCTCGAAGAAAGCTGCCCACAAAGATCTAGCGATGAGATGGTGATAGGCCAGTGGAGACAAAAGACAGCTATCACCATCACGTCTGGTTTTGAATACCTTTTAATGTCTCTTTTACTTCTTTTGTTCGATCGCAGCCCTGCCTTCGATCTATTTTATTTCCTTTCCAGTTTTGAAAAAGGGTTTCGACCCAAAACGTCAACTCAAATTTCTCTCCACGGATGTTACCTGACCTGCTGAGTTTTTCCAGCATTTTCTGTTGTTATTTCGGATTTCCAGCATCTGCAGTATTTTGCTATCGCAGAGATGTCATCAAGCTGGCTAAGCGGCCAGTCACATTGAAGAATTCACACAGACAGGCAACCAGGAAGTAAAATGCACTGACTATCCTTCACTTTTTAATCATTTTATAAAGAAAGAAAGATTGTGACATACACATGGGATTAAGGTAGAAGTTGAAATATCATAAACAGACTTTTTATCATAATGAAAAAATTTGACATTCCATAAATAGAAGATTTGTTTTTCAGGGCCAGATTAGTTTTTCAGGGCCAGAACAGTTGTTCAGTTGAACAGTAGTTATGATCATCAGCGTTCCCTCTAAGCTGCACAGCCATGCAGCTCGGAACCGGCTTTTTCAATGTTAAGTTTTGGACAACTGTGGGCTGCGTAGCTCCTTTAAAGGGGTCGCGCACCGAAAAAAAAATATGGGGGGGCATTGATTATGACTCAGTACGCCATTTAAAAACCCAGTTACACCTCATTGAACAAGGCTTAACTTTTCTGGGGGGTTTTAACAGTGATATTGGAGTGTAAAAGCTGAAGTTCTCAGCAGTTCAGTTGATCGCCATCTGGGGGAAGTTAATATTGCCACAGGAACAAACTTCTTCTGTAACTCTTGCTCTATATCACAAGGCCATGGCTGGGAGCTGTGTATTTTATGAGTGCTGTACTTTATGTGTAATTGACATCAGAAAGCGATTTTTTATTTTTCCCCCTTTCCGAAGAAACATAGAAAAGTATCCCAAGAGCCAATTTCACAGTCTTTCAAGATTACCTTATTTGTTTCGATTACAATGTTTAGCAGTGTTAAAAAATAAATATAAATAACGTTTGTATTATAATGCCCAGAAGTGATGTTGCCTCTATTAAACTCATTCCTTTTATGATTCCTGTCTCCTCACCCGACTAGAGCCATTCTGCAACAATCTAAGTGGCAGTGGTGATCTCAATTCAGCAAACTTGATCTCCCTATTCATTTTAACAGTGGGGGGGCTATGATAATCAGCTGCGGAGTCTCAGGACATTTTGGCGTGCGTAAGTAATGGCCCGTGTCACTCACCATACTTTTCTGGAAATTGTAATGGTGTGTGCTGTTAATACCACATACTACAGAATCATAGAATGATGTCACACAGAAGGAGGCCATTCGGTCCATCGTGCCTGTGCCTTCTCTTTGAAAGCTATCCAATTAGTCCCTTTCCCCTGAGCCCTGTATTTTTTTTCCCTTCAAGTAATTATCCAATTCCCTTTTGAAAGTTGTTGTTGAATATGCTTCCACCACCATTTCAGGCAGTGCATTCCAGATCGTCCTAACTCGCTATGTAATTTTTTTTCTTTATGTAGCCTCTGGTTCTTTTGCCAATTATGTAAAATCTGTGTCCTCTCTACTGACCCTTCTGCCACTGTTAACAATTTCTTACTTATGATTTTGAACACCTCTATCAAATCTCCCCTTAATCTTCTGCACTTGAAGGAGAATAACCCCAATTTCTCTAGTCTCGCCATAACTGAAGTCATTCTAGTAAATCTCATCTGCACCCGCTCTGAGGCCTTGACATCCTTCCTAAAGTGCGGTGCATAACTTCCTTGCTTTTGTACTCTATGCCTCTATTTATAAGGCCAAGGATCCCATATGTCTTTTTAACAGCCTTCTCAACTTTTCCTGCCACCTTCCTTTCTTGGGTGTGACCATTTCGTCATCCCTCTAGGTAGCACCTCGATAGAATTTTGCATCATTAAGTGAGCAGCTAACATCTGTCAAGTCAAGTGTGAAGCTGCATTTCCACCACTAGATGGAGCTTCAGAAGCTGCAATAACAGAAAATGCTGGAAAAACTAAGCAGGTCAGGCAACATCCGTGGAGAGAAATTTGAGTTGACGTTTCGGGTTGGACCCTTCTTCAAAACTGGAAAGAAAAGAAACTAGATCGGAGGCAGGGCTGCGATCGGACAAAAGAATAAAAGAAACAAAAGAAGTAAAAGAGATTAGAAGCTAGACGAGATGGTAATAGGCTGGGATTAGGTGTAAAGTGTACTGGCAGGGCAAAAGATAGCTGCCAGGTGTGAGAGAGAAACAAAAGGAAAGGGCGGGGGGGGGGAAAAGGAGTGGAACAATTACAAGAGAAAATGAAATGGGGGCCGAGCTTATGATCTGAAATTGTTGAACTCGATATTGCTTCTTTTGCCCTGCCAGTACACTTTACACCTAATCCCAGCCTATTACCATCTCGTCTAGCTTCTAATCTCTTTTACTACTTTTGTTTCTTTTATTCTTTTGTCCGATCGCAGCCCTGCCTCCGATCTAGTTTCTTTTCTTTCCAGTTTTGAAGAAGGGTCCAACCCGAAACGTCAACTCAAATTTCTCTCCACGGATGTTGCCTGACCTGCTGAGTTTTTCCAGCATTTTCTGTTGTTATTTCGGATTTCCAACATCTGCAGTATTTTGCTATCCTTCAGAAGCTGCAGTTCCTCATAGGCTTTGAAATTGTCTGTGTGCTTTAGCTGACAGCCAGAATGGAACCAACCCTAAAGCTTTGCTGCCTTCATACGAAATGCAGGTAAACAGCTAGGGTTAAATTGTTGTTTTAATAGTTTATAGTGGATCTCCTGTGGTGTTTCCCCTGGAAAGTCAGGACAAAGTGAATTTCCCTCCTGCTGTAGGTATATAGGTATGGATGAAATGCCCTGTAGTCATAGAAGTGTGCAGCTGTAGATGTGAGGGAACTGCTTGCAGAATAGATTTCTAAAGAGGGAGACAATCATGGCAGGAAAAAGCATTTTGCAAGGCATTTGGGGCAGCAAATAGGGGAAATGGGTCCCTTAGGGTGGGGAAAATGGGTCCCTTAGGGCAGAGAGAGGTGGTGAAAACAGCCTGCAGAATCCATTGCAGAGAGAAAAACACTCAGGAAAGTTCAGTTTGTCAGCTGTGGCTTAGTGGTAGCACACTCACCTCTGAGTGAGAAGGTTGTGGACTCAAGTCCCACCCCAGAGACATGAGCACAAAATCTAGGTTGACACTCCAGTGCAGTACTGAGGGAGCACTGTGCTGTTGGAGTTGCTGTCTTTTGGATGAGATGTTAAACCAAGGCCCCGTCTGCCCCATCAGGTGGCTATATAAGATAGCATAGCACTATTATGTGGATGAGCAAGGGAGCTCTCCCTGGTGTCCTGGCCAACATATATCCCACAACCAATATCACTTAAACAGATTATCTGGTCATCATCTCATTGCTGTTTCTGAGGCCGTGCGTGAATTGGCGTCTTTGTTTTCTAAATTACAACAGTGACCAAATTTCAAAAGTGCTTCATTGGCTGTAAAGCGCTTTGGGATGTCCTGAGGTCGTGAAAGGTCCTATATAAATGTAAGTTCAGTCACTCACTTAAACATGGAAAATGGCTAAACTGACATAAAGGACAAAGAAACAGTGAGTAGCTGTTTCAAATGTTATCCAGAAAGAAGGTTATGTACTTCCTCTAGCTGTTATGCTATATGAATAATAATGGTGCTGTATGGGTACAGGTATGAAGTGTCAACTAGTGGTGGGAGTGTGTAGCTGCAGGGTTCACTGGTGGGTGGGGGGTTGTGGTTGGATGCTAGTTTCAAGTTCGCATCCTTGGTGTCATATTTGACTGCAAGATGAGCTTCCGACTACATATCTGCTCCATCTTCCACCTCTAACATCACCCTACTCTACCCCTGCCTCAATTCATCTGCTGCTGAAACCCTCATCCATGCCTTTGTTACCTCTAGACTTGATGGTTCCAATGGTCTCCCATCTACCACCCTAAATAAACTTGAGCTCATCCAAAACTTTGCTGCCCGTATCCTAACTCACACCAAGTCCTGTTCACACATCACCCCTGTGCTCACTGACCTTACTTGGCTCCCAGTCCAGCAACTCCTCAATTTAAAAATTCTCATCCTTGTTTTCAAATCCCTCCATGGCCTCGTCCCCTCCCTATCTCTCTAACCTCCTCCAGCCCTACGAGCCTTCGAGATCTCTGTTCTTACAATTCTGACCTCTTGTGCATCCCCAATTTTAATCACTTAACACTTGGCGGCCGTACCTTCAGCTGCCTAGGCCCTAGAAGCTCGAATTCCCTCCCTAAAACTCTCCGCCTCTCTACCCTCCTTTAAGATTCTCCCTAAAACCTACCTCTTTAAACAAGGTTTTAGTCATCTGTTCTAATATCTCCTTAGGTTGCTCGGTGTCCAATTTTATTTGATAATCCTTCTGTGAAGCGCCTTGGGAGGTTTTGCTGTGTTATAGGTGCTATATAAATGCAAGCTGTTTGAAAGGCGGCTACTCTTGGCTGTGTGAAAGGGTGATTTTCTTTTTACGGTGCAATCTTATAATTTATGTTCAGTGGCGGGGGGGTACAGAAAGAGCCTCTCTGCTGTTCTGCGCTATTAAGTCTCCTCTGTGTACTCTGAAAGCGTGGGTGATTCACCTTCAATCCAATATTGGCCAATATATATCCCTCAACCAACATCACTGAAACAGGTTATCTGGTCATTAATCATCTTGTTGTTTGCAGGATCTTGCTGTGCTGAAATTGGCTGCTGCATTTCCTACGTTACAACAGTGACTGCACTTCAAAAAGTGCTTCATTGTAAAGCGCTTTGGGATGTCGCGCGGTGTTGCTGAAGCTATTTCTCGCGCGGTGTTGCTGGAGCCGTTCCTCGTGTGGTATTGCTATACCCCATGACCCTCTTATCCCCCCGCCAATGATACTGAACAACAGGTACCTATCTCCAACCTGCTAAATCTTGCCTACCATCCAGCTGTGTATCCTGGGCTTTAAATATGTTGAGATGAAATTTCTCACAAATTTCAAGAACCATATAATAATCAAGGCCCTTTGATTTACAATTTTCATGGAAATATAGACATGATCACAGAATAAGATCCTGAAAATATCAATAACTATTACAGAATATCATGTAAAAAAAACAATTGAACTTTAGTTAGTCACTTTAAATCATTGCTTCTGATAATACATTGTGTGTTACATGGCATAACATCTGTGGTTTTATAAAACAGTGTAACTTGTGCCACGGGAGAACAACTTTATGTATGGAGATAGATATTCTAATATTTGCTTTTATTTTATTTTAGTAATTAAAGACAAAATTGACTGTGACATCGCACCTTGTCTGAACTATGGCACATGTACTTTATATCCACTTAGTAGTCTTGGATTCTTTTGTGTTTGCCCTCCTGGATATTCTGGAGATTTTTGTCAACATCGCTCAATAGGTAAGAGCTTTAAATGAGTTAAATAGACTTAATGACTTCTCAAGTGCCTTTAGTGCATATTTCCAATATGTGAAAACCATTACATGTTTAGAGGTGATCTGCTTGAAATTACTGTGACTTTTTTCTTCATGGTTTTTCAAATTTATTTATATCCTTTTTAAGATTCTTACTGATACCCAAAAGATAGGTCGTGATTTTAACCATACTTAGCAGCAACCGGGTGGGCCAGGTACCTCGACCTGCCTGGATCCCACCAACCACGGTTTTCTGTGCAGGCTTATGGTGCGGTGACTAAGCAGCCCACCCAAAACTAATGAAGTCTTTTTTTTGAGATTGAGGCCTGATGACTTCATCGGGTTCCAGCTGCAATTTTAAACTCGAGCCTGAGCGGGGAAGCTGCTGCGGCTTTCCAACCAGGAAGATGAAGGTAAGATTTTTTACTTTCTAGTCTGGGGCCAGATGGAGCAGTAGTTCTTGGGGCCTCACAAAGTTTCGGCTTCCCCTGTCCCAGACTCGCCCTCTGCCCCCCTCCTGCAAGATGCTCTCGGAACCAGTTTCCCCACACTTCCCTGAGTGCCAGTGGGAATTTTCCAAAGGCCGTCAGATGCTTACTGCCCACTTCCCACCCGGAATGGGGAGGAGGTGGACTGGTGGCATTTTAATTAAGTCCAGGAGTTAAATAGCCCTGATTCTGCAGCAGCAAGTGAGTTTCCTACACTCCTCTTCACCCACACACTAGGGAGTTCACTAAGGGACCATCGTTCTAAGCTGGTGTAACAGACATTTCCGTCAATAATAGAACAATTCTGCAACAAACGTGGTCAATGTGGTATATATTCAATATAGCTTGGTTAGGAGGTCCAATCCTTCTTAAAATTTGGAGCCTTTTGACTTAAAAATGAAATTCAGTATTCCCTAGTGCAGAGGTTCTCATACTGGGGGCATGACGAGGTTATTGGGGTGGGTGGGTGCTTGAGAGGACTCTGACATGCGTGAGCCACAGAGGCAGCAGAACTTAAAATGCCATGTCACAACAATTGATTACTGTTGGCTGCTCACTCTTGGGGCAAGCAGTAAGCCCAAAAATGAGATCCAACCTGCTCTCATTAGATTATGGACCTATCAGAGCTGCTTTTGGTGGAAATCCTGGGATTGTCTGGGGAAAAACCCCCTCAGACACTCACATTTCTGGACTGAAGTGAATGGGGTAGGTAGCAGAAGGGCCCAACCCCTGGATCAGGATTTCTTGTGTCTATGGGTTTTGCTCTACCTCCCGTGCGCTATATAACTGATGTGAGTATAACGTTTGGGGTTCGTTAATTCTGAATGAATGGAGCATTTTTTGAAGCGTAAAGTTGAGGATGTTGAACTTGGGGATGGAACAAGTAGAGCCGGGCAAAAGACAAATAGGAAATACAATCCTTACTACTTGGATGCGAGATTCACATTTACTGTTCTGATAAAAATCTTTGACTGCAATGTGGTGTTTCTGCTGAAGTTCTTGCTCAGGCTAGCTTGAAACCAAGTAAACTAAACTGCCACTTGGTCATCAAACATCTTGCCCTCAAAGATAAACCATGAAATTTTTTCAAATGATGAAAGCTCTTTCAACTGAAAGAACAGATTAGGTAATCGAGAACACAGTGCTACTCCTGTCAAATTACTTAATATTTTATACTGTCTCATTACCAATTAGCAAGAAATAGAAAATCTCATACAATTGGTGTACTGCCAGCCGTGATTAAAATAGCATTGACAGTATTTGGAAGGAAAGTTTCTGGCTGGCTAAGTCTTATCCAAATATCATGATTAGTTGGAGAATTGCTGATGTGGCAGGAGATGATGAGAACCAGCTGGTCGAACCAGCTGGTCAAACCAGTGAGGCAAAGCCCTTTTGGGAACATAGGAATAGGAGTAGGCCATTAAGCCCCTCAAGCCTGCTCTGCCATTCAATTAGTTCATGGCCGATATGTACCTCAACTCCATTTACCCACCCTTGCTCCTTATCCCTTGATACTGTTATCTAACACAAATCTATCTATCTCCGTCTTGAAAGCTCCAATTGTCCTAGCATCCACAGCCTTTTGGGGGACAGTTCCAGATTTCTACTACCCTTTGTGTGGGGAAAAAGTGCTTCCTGATTTCGCTCCTGAATGACCTAGTTCTAATTTGAAGATTATGTCCCCTTGTGCTTGGTACCTCTGCCAGAGGAAATAGATTCTCCGCACCTACCTTATCAAATCCTTTTAACATTTTAAATGCCTCAATTAGATCACCCCTCAATCTTCTATTGTCCTCTGCTGAATCTGTGCTGCACCCCCTTCAAGGCCACTTTATCCTTCAAGACCACAGTATCCTTCCTGAGGTGCGGTGCCCAAAGCTGAACATGGAACTCCAGATGGGGTCTAATCAAGGCTCTATACAACTGAAGCGTAACTTCCTCCCCATTGCATTCCAACCTCCTTGTGATAAAGGCCAACGTTCCATCAGCCTTTTTGATTGTTTTTGTACATGTCTATTAGCTTTTAATAATTTGTGTACATGGACTCCCAAATCTCTCTGCTCCCCCACAGTTCCTATTTCATCACCATTTAGAAAATACTTCAATTTATCTTTCTTGGTCCCAAAGTGGATGACCTCACACTTGCCCACATTGAAATCAATTTAGTTTTGCCCACTCACTATGTCCCTTTGCAACTTCCTATTCCCATCTGCACTCCTTACTGTCCCTCCTAACATAGTATCAGCTGAAAACTTGAATATACAACTCTTCCTTCGTCCAAGTCATCAATAAATATGGTGAAAAGTTGAGGCCTCAGCAAAGATTTCTGGGAAACAGCACTTGTCACATCCCACCAATCATGGTACATGCCCTTTATCCCCACAACAAATTTTCGCACATAAATTGACGAGAGTACTGATTACGATAATGCAGCACATGATGGTTTAAAACCCCGAAGTGAGTTTCTGACCCCATATCCTCTCCACCACAAAGACTGTCTTACTTCCACATGCATTCCATCACCCACCTCTTCCCTGACCTCAGCCCATCTGCTGTTAAAACTCTCATCCCTGTCCTTGTCACCTCCAAACTTTCTAATGCTGTGCTCTCCTGGCCATCTTCCCATCCTCCTCCACCTTTTGTAAACTTCAGCTCATCCAAATATCTGTTGCCCATATAATCATAATCAACTTTATTGTCATTGTTAGTGCACAAGTGCAGTACAACGAAATGTAGGCTTGCGGCTCCAGAGAGTGTACATTTAGATTAAGACATTTAAACATTCAACATTCATTTGGCTTGTAATACATTAACATAACCATAATAAAGTGCATTGGCAGATGTGCAGGCTTTAGAGTTTATTTGTGGAGTTCAGTAGGATGACAGCCCTGGGAAAGAAGCTGTTCCTAAATCTGGTCGCTCGGGTGCGAATGCATCTGTAGCGTCTCCCAGATGGCAGGAGGGCGAACAGACTGTGGCTGGGGTGGGTAGGGTCTTTGATGATGGTCCGTGACCTCTGTAAACAGCGTTTCTGGTATATGTGCTCTATGGTCGGTAGCCGGGTGCCGGTAATGCCGGTTGGGCAGTTTTGACTACCCGCTGCAGGGCTTTCCGGTCATAGTAGCTACAGCTGCCATACCATACTGTGATACAGTTCGTCAGGATGCTCTCTATTGTGCAGCGGTAAAAGTTAGCGAGGATCAGGGGTGACAGGTTACATCCCTTCAGCCTCCTTAGGAAATATAGGCGCTACTGGGCCTTCTTCACCAGAGAGGAGGTATTGAGGGACCAGGAGAGGTCTTCCGTGATGTGGACTCCGAGGAACTTAAAGCTGTCCTCACCTATGTTGGTTCCCAAGTCCTCCAATACCTCAAATTTATAATTTGTGTTTATATCCCTTCATGGCCTTGCCCCTCCATTCTCTGCAACCTCTTCCAGCCCTACAACCCCACCCTCAACTTTCCATTCCTTTGACTGGTCTCTATCATCCAACCTTTGCCCCACGGTTGGCAGCCGTGACTTCATCTGACCAGACCCCGTGCTCTGAAATTCCCTTCCTGAACCTCTCTGCCTCTCCACTTCCCTCTCCTCTTTTAAGACCCTTCTTAAAATCCATCTCATTGACCAAATGTTGGGGTCACTTCGCATAACATCTTCTTTGGTTGGCTATCAATTTTTTTTATTATGCCTGTGTAAAGTATTTTGTGATGTTTTACTAGTGTTAAAGGTTCCATATAAATGCAAGTTGTTTTTGTTGTTGCAAAAAAGGAGTTGCTTTGTATACATTTGGTTTAATGTGGATTGGTGGATGTAAGATATTTCCGGTGAGCCAGGCCCCTGATTATCCCTAGGTGTGGATGTTAAGCCCCTAGCGTTTTTTTAATGAGCAAGGGTAAGAATCATCTGGTGCCTCACAATTAACGTCCTTGTCAGGTTTATAGATTCAGCTTTCCTCTTTTTTACAGCTTACAGAACTGAATCTGTGAAGGAGACATGGGGGGAGTACTTGGAACATAAGTTTAAAAACGTAAAAAAAAAACACTTTTTTCACTCATTTATAATTTTAAAAATACTTTTAAAGAAGGTAAGTTTATTTTTAGCCCCGTACTAAACTTAAATTTTTTTCAAAAAATTAAATTTTTGTATAAAATATTTAATTTAATGTAATTTTAACTCATTTTAATAACTTGATTTTTTTTTTTAATTATTTAATATTTGTGTCTTTTTTTCAGTGATCCCCATTCATACTTTTGACAGGTCTATCTGTCAAAAGTATGAAGGGGGATTCCCTTCTTTCATTGGCTCGCTTGGCCCACGTGATCCCGGGGGCGCTTGCGAACCGCATGTGCCCGAGATACTTGGGTCCTGCGCATTTTGACTGTGGAGAGGCCCAGGATCATAAGTGTCCGGACCTCTCGAGCACTCGGGTAAGGGGGTAGATTTTTTCCCGATAAGAGGCATCTGCATGCAGGAAGCCACCTATTGGAAATTATGGGCCTATGTATTAATCCTTTAAATGCTAGCCATTGCTTGTCTGCTGCCATACCTTTTAATGTAGTTTCCCAATCTATCTTCGCCAACTTGCCCCTCATATCTACATAGTCTGCTTTGTTCAGATTTAAGACCCTAGTTTTGGATTTAACTAAATCACTTTCGAACTTAATATAAAATTCTATCATATTATGGTCACTCTTTCCTAAAGGCCCTTTTACTGCAAGGTTATTAATTAACCCTTTCTCATTGCACAATACTAGATCTGAAATAGCCTGTTCCCTAGTTGGTTCCTCAACATACTGATCTCGCGAGTGTCTAGAGCTACTTAAAGGCAGCCAGCTCCTCTTAAAGGGGAGGTGCATTGTGGCTGCAACAAGTGGTGGGATTGCAGTAATACTTTGAGCAATGGTTGAACAAGGTTTTCAGACAATGCAATGGAGGCTTTGGTGGAAGAGAAGCAGTGGGGGCAGGGGCCCTCCAGACACATGCTTAGGAGGCAGTGGGAACAGCGGCGGATGTGAATGCCAGGAGTGTTGCTCGTCGAACACTGATGCAATGCAGAAGAAGTTTACTATCTTCAAATGGCACATCCTACCAACTGCACCAATAGCCTCAACCACTGTTCAATTCACTAGACCCCATTACTCACCTACCAACCATCTTTATCAATCAGGACTCATGATTTACCTCACCCTCATACACTTTGCACTGTCGCAAGCCTCATACCCACAACTCTCAGTTCACACGCACTGGTAGCTATTCAACCGTGACAGTCTCATCACCAAACATTGCACGACACACACTGACGCACTTCCCCCTTGTAGGAGAAGGTGGCGCATAACAGCAGGCAGCAGAAAAAAACTGGAGGCGGCCAAGCACGCCTGCATGTTTTAACCCCCGTGGAGGAAACCGTGCTGGACATCATGCAAAGGTGCATTGTTGAGGCTGTGGCCACTGGCGGCGCTGAAGGAATGATGGTATCTGCATATGTAATCCTCCTATCATCCCACTTCACTCTGATCCCTATTCTGAGTGAGAGGCTGCAGAGGGTGTAAGCACACACTGCTTAATTTCTCCCTTCCACTCACCACAGCCCAACCCTTGTCCCTTTTTCATTGAATATGCCCAAGCTGTAGAGGAAGAAGAAAGCGAAGATGAAGAGACACCATCACTTGATCTTGCACTCTGAGCCATTAGCTTGGATACTGACACTGCGCGTATTTTAGAGGCGGGATCTGCACGTGGTGAGACACTGGGAAGAAGTGTGCAGGAGCCAGGGTGGGGGGCAAGGATAGCGCAGGTGCCAGCTCGCTGGAGGGCGAGGTCACACACTAGTTCTGCTACAGAGGAGCTGGATGGGGACTTCGATGGGTCAGGCAACAGAAGAAGGCTGATGGGTGTACACAGCCAAATGCTTGGTGCTCTAGAAAGCCTGTGCACAATGACCAGGAGCATGGAGGAGTCCAGCACCAACTTGTCACAGGACTTTGCACAGAACGTAGAGCCCATCCTTTCCAACATGGAATGGGTTTTCACCTCCGCATCAGCACACCTGTGGAACTCGGCATGATGCAGCATCTGAAGATCGATGTTTCAGCTTCCATTGCAGCTCAAGCAGCTTCCACCAAATATCTGCGTGCTGCAGTGAATACTCAGACTGCTGCCATGCAAGTTCTGACTGCTGCCATCATGGATTTCAATACAACTGTTCAAAGGGGCTTCCAGGGCACTATAGCAGTCCATCAATCTGTTCTCCAGATTACTGGGATTGCTGACGCAGCATCCCAGGAGAGTGGCAGTGGCTCCATGGAGTCCGAACCTGCTGTCCTCTCTCAGGATGACGGCATTCATGCTCCCACACCTGCCACTCTGCCAGTGCCCTTGTCTGTCAGCCAGCTAGCTAGCCCAATCTGCTGCAGGCCAGGTCGAGATGGTGCAGTCTGAATCCGAGCCTTTTTACCGAGAACTGCTCGAGAACTCCCTCCAAGGCCATCTGCAGTCTCCTCAGTTGAAGGTCAGCAGCCTTCCATCACCCATGCTGCAGCCACTGGGGAAGCACCTCGTAGGGGCTCCAGGAGAGGCAAAGGCACATGGAAGAGGCACTAAGGGAATTCACAAGGATGATTAGTTTATTGTCATGATTTAATTTATAAATTTGAATTGGAATGTGCATTTTCTGGTGGCTTTTATTTTTGTGTTGTTGGAAAGAGGACAATGTGATGGTCAATGATAGAGGAAAGGTAAGGAGTGTGGTACTGTTGGTGAATGGGGCATTGTGGTTGAGGTTACTCGTGTCACTTATGAATTATTTGATCACGTAGAGCCCAGGCAGAAAGGGGCTGTCTATGTTGTATCCTCCCTTCCATTTCCTCCTCCTCCTCTTCTTCCTCGTGCTCCTGCTCCACAGCTTTTCGCCTGATAGGTGGTGGTAAGGGTTGTTCCCTCATAATGACGAGGTTGTGTAGCATGCAGCATACTACCACAAATCTTGATATCTGCTCAGTTGACTACTGCAGGGCTCCTCCAGAGCAGCTCAGGCATCGGAGGCATTGCTTGAGGACGCCCTATAATGTTGAGGTGTGCTGTATAATGTTCCTATGGCAGCATGGCTCTCATTGTATGACTGCTGTGCACGTGTGCGTAGGTTCCGGACCAGAGTCATGAGTCGATAACCTTTGTCGCCCAGTAGCTAGCCTTTGATTTGCCATGGTGGGTCAAATGCAACTGGCACGGTGGACTGTTGCAGAAAGAGCGAATCATGACTATTTCCAGGATAATGGGCATTCACCTGTATGATGCACTGTCGGTGGTCATGCACAAGCTGCACATTGAGGGAGTGGAATCCCTTTCGGTTCAGATCACTTGAAGTGCACGCAAGGCAATATGCAGTCAATGGTACCCTGCACTATGGGGAAGCCTGCAATCTGAGCAAACCCTAGTGCTCGCTCTGCCTGCATGTCTCTGGCAAGCGGGAATGAGATGAAGCTGTCTCTCTTTGTGTAGAGCCTCAGGGACCTCCCTTATGCAGCAGTGTGCTGCAGACTGCAAGATGTTGCTTATCTGCATCAACAGCTTGGAAGGAGTCAGATCCATCAAGTTGATAGCCACGGTCATCTTGACGGCCACAGGCAATGCGGTCCTTGCCCTGCTTTTGAGATTGCAGTTGTAGCTGCAGCAGTTGGCAGATTTCAGTCACCACCACTTTAGTGAAGCAAAGCCGTCTCATGCATTGGTCCTCGCTGAAGTTCAGGTAAGAGAATTGCTCCCTAAAGATACTGGGCGGATATGGACTCCTGCTGCGAACCCTTCTCCCCCTCCGCCTGCTCCCTCCCCTTTCTCCCAGTCATGCTGAATTCCAAGAGGAAGGTTTACCAGGCCATCCATGACTGGAAGCAACTTGTTTCAGCACAAGCCTTTAAACCACCAAAGAAGTACTAAAGGACCAGACAGATGACTCCTTGTAGACTATTGAAACTTTAGACAATTATAGGAAAGCTCCAAAAATGCATAGAATTGCACCACCAGGCAGAAGAAATAATCCAGCAACTAACCTGTAAATAGTTCATGATCCCTTTAAGTAGCGCTGGTGGGGGGTCCTTCATGCAGTTGAACGTGTTCCGCTGTGAGAGGTTAAGAGAGGGCGTTGGCTAGATTGTGGCGTTCGAAAATGGCAGCACTGGCGTCAAATCAGCTTTGCACATTGTTGTCATAATCTACCTACTCTGTATGCTGCCAGCGCTCATTAGGTGCACATGCAAACTACTGTACCAAGGTGGCGTCTGGCGCATTTCCCGTTGGAAATCTACGCGCATCTAGTACCTGATTTTTGACCTTTTTAGGAGGCCAATTAGCGCCTAAAAGAAATGGCATCACAGATCCCAATTTCTCCCCCATAATCTAATTTAATATGCTTACAGAACTGAATTTGTTTTTATAGTAATTGACAGGCGACATAATCTAGTTTTAATATGTTGAGAAGCATAGATGCTTTTAATATAATGTTTAATGTTTAACTTGAACTGTAAGTATAGAATTAGAAGACACAAATACAAAATTAAGCTCAAAGCAAAACGGTGGAAAGAAGATTTTTTTCCCCCCGTAGAGGTTTGGTTATTTAAACAGACCCATATTTAAAATGGCACAGTCCTTATGAAAGAGCTGGGTAAATATTTGGTAAGGACTAGGAGTGAAAGCTATAGGAATAAATATAGACTAAGATGATATCATCTGTGGAAAGCAGTAGATTAGACTTGAATAAATGAGGTACACCCCACATCCGTGTACACTTTTTTTGTTTGTATTTTTTTTTTTTTTTAAGAGGGAGAGAGGGAAGGGAGTCATTTTGCAGAACTTTCCCTCAACAGATTCACTAAGTGGGTTAGAATCAGTGATCGAGAAATTGTGTGTATATAGTATGTGCGGGTTAGGTTGATTGGCCATGATAAAAAATTGGCCCTTAGTGTTAGGGGGGATTAAATACGTGGGGTTACTGGGATAGGGCTTGGGTGGGATGGCTGTCGGTGTAGGAACCGGGTGCTAGGGTTTGGATGATCAGCCATGATCTCGTTGAATGGCGGAGCAGGCTCGAAGGGCCGAATGGCCTACTCCTGCTCCTATCTTCTATGTTTCTATGTGGAGGAGCAGGTTTGATGGCCAAAGTGGCCTTTTCTTATCCGTGCTTCATTAGATTGTTATTTTTCCCATGCAGAACGATTTACCTCAATTTCGTTTATTGGAATCCTTGTTATACTGATTCTCATCATTGCTTTATGCCTTGCCATCTGCTGCCTTTGTCATAGAGAAAGGTATGAGATTTTCCCCTGCATTATATTGTAAAATAATAATTTTATGTGTCTTGTATAAGGAAATCACTAGTAATGTAAATATAGCTAGAATGAATAATATTTGCCATTCTCCCTCTCTCCTTGCTAACTTTGCAGAAAGCACCATCGTGTTTTCAAACAAATGAGACGTTCAGAGGTTTGTTTAAACCCATTACCAGTTACCTGTGCATCAAAGTCTCCATGCTCTTTTTGCCTGCATACTGAAGGATATCAGGTAGTGACTACTAGAAATATTTCCAAAGATATAATGTCTGTTAACATTTTTTAAATTTCTGAAATCAAAAGAAAAAACCTAGACCATTTATCAATTAAAAGGATAAGTTATATTGATTGACTGTAGAAAAGGTAAATATTCTATGCAGTGTCGGCTTCACTAGAGACATGAAGGCAAACAAGCCTGATCATTGTTATGCCATTTTAAACTGTAGTCTTGATTAGTTACATCTTCAAGTCTATGTGCCAGTGGAAATGTTTAACTGAAAAAGTAAATAATTTTTATTAATGCTAGTAGCATCATTAGCCATTATGCCAACTTTGATGCTATCTGGTGATTACTTTGGTGGAGTTCATTAGCACTCCATGCACTGAAATCAAAATTAATTTTATACTTTTAAATCTAAATACCTGACCTAAAAAAGTTCTTCAGTTTCGGAAGACGCAAAATTTAAAATTGTATCCACATATTTGAATGGCATTAGAAGTTTTGGAGAAAAAAAAATTGCCCTTTTACTCACTGAAGCCATTCTTTCCAACTGCCTGGTAATACAAGATATTAAATTGAATAATAGAGGACACAAGCTGAATTATCTTCCAGTTTTTATACAGACTTCAAAATATAATTAATTGCAGATTTTTAATGATAATGGAAGTCCTCCTCAATGATTTTGCACTGCAAGATTAATAAAACATAAAACAATAATGTAAGAAAGCATTTAATGAAATTTAATAATTTGGATTTGCTTTACTCACTTTGATTTGGAATACAACATTGTAGAAATGGTGTCATGTGATGTATGATGTGATAAAGCAACCCAGAATAGTTTTATTTGTTTAGTTGCTCGGTGTGAAAACCTGATCATTTCTGCAGTTTGTTCTTTGATACCAAGCTCAAAAAAAGCCTACTCCAGTCCAAATACAATGGTCTCATGTGATGAGGTGAAGGAACCCAAAATGGTTTATTTGTATTCAATACTACAATTTTTGATGTGAAGCTCAATAGTACAATAGTAAGTGTATTTTCTAATCCAATTAAATTAATAATTGTCTAACTAATATAAAGTGTTGTGTATGGCGCACACATTCTGTATACGTTGACCTTTCCTGTGTCATGATTTTTGAATCATGTTTCTGTGTCAACATCTATACTGGTGAAAGACTGTCGTGCTGTAATTTCAGGCCTCCCACCATTAGGTGCTGTTCTGTATGTATCTCTGGTTTTCCTGCTTTTTTTTTTACTGCTCTCTTTGCCATAAGCCCTCGTTCTGCTTAGTAATTTGGAAAAGTTTTCATAATTTAGCATTTTTATTAAATATATTTTGTCTTTAGTGGTTATCTGTGGTTATTTTTTTTTAAATGTTTTCAGGCACTTCTATGCAGTGTATAAATAAAGAATTTGCATGAGTTCTCTTCATTAACTGCAGCCAGGGCATTAGTCATGAGAAAAACTGGAAGTACTTTTATAGTTAGCATTTTCATTGACCATCTTTCTCTGTATTTAATGAGGTTTTTTTTAGTGTTCCCATGTCCAATATATGAGTGAATAATTTGCTGGGACCCAAACGGACCTGAAAATAAATAATTAATTGATTGCTGTTGCCTCCAATGCTTCTGTTTTTGTTTTGTCCCCCTATTTTTTTTTTGTAAAATATCTTTATTTCTGATATTTTTAGCCTCTTCTGAAAGCCTGGTCTTGACTTGATCTTTTTGCCCAGAGCTGTGATGCTGTGAGCTGAAATTGGATTTTCCAGCATAACCATGTACAATGTGCTTTATTTCTTGGGATGGCATCAGTACAATTCAGTTGGCTATGCAGATGAGATATTCTTCCTCTTTAGCTTCTAACAATTTCTGCTTAGTTACTTTTCAAAATTATTTGAAGAAAAGCTAGATGACAATTTTGAAAAGCTTTATTAGGTAAAATTTATATTGTGTTTTTAAGAATGCAGATGCTGTATGTATGTACATAAAGAGTGAGTTCAAAAGTAGTGCACTGTTTATACATCTGTTGGACCTTTTATTGTGCTCTAAACATCAAAGTGTATTAAGCTGAAAGACAGGTCAATGGGGGTGAATTTTTTTGTATACCATGTTTTAAAAAAAAAGGGTGAGTGATGGATGGGGTGACCGCTATGCACACCCAATGATTTTGGCTTGAGGCTAGAATGATTTTCATGTTTGAGCCTCATTACAATAATATCGGCTAGCTGCTGGTGCTGAATGAGCATTGACTGGCAGATTGACGAACAGGTGGGGGAGGGCAGGTATCTGGCAGCTCCTCCATGGAGCTAAGGTGGAAGTGGTGCAGTAAAGGGAAAGGAAGCAATCCCAGGTGGAGAGGGGCTGTCGCGGAGTGACTGGGAGCGGACGGAAAAATCTACGGAGCTAGGAGGAGCATTCATAGTCTGGGAACGCCTCGAATTTAAAATTCTCATCAATTCCCCCCATGGCCTCGCATCTCCCTATCTCTGTAGCCTCGTCCAGCCCTAGAACAGATTTCTACATTCCATCAATTCTGGCCTCTTGTGCATCTCCAATTTCCATCACCTACCATCCGTGCCTTAAGCTGCCTCGGCCCTAACTCTGGAATTCTTGTCTCCAAACGTCTCCGCCTCTCGACCTTTCCTCCTTTAAGACTCACCTTAAAACTTATCTCTTTGACCAATCTTTTGGTCACCTGTCCTAATATCTCTGTGGCTCGGTGTCAAAACTTGTCTATTAACGCTCTTGCGAAGCACCTTACGACATTTTACCGCATTAAAGATGTTTTATAAATGTAAGTAGTTGTATTATCAAAGCTTTTTTAATTTTTATGAACAACCTGCAGTGGTCCCTTTTAAAGGCCTCTGATTTGACCCCTCAATGCTTATTTCTTTGCTTTGCCCAAGGAAGACCAAATTGTATCAGGGTCCTAAATGCAGTACAGGACCCCAATTTGAATATTGTTCGTAGGATTCCACCTGCTTTGGGCGGGAATGCTGCTTGCTTCTTTCCCAGCTTGGTCAAAAATTGTGACAGGCAATTGGGAATGAGGCCATATGTGCTCACTAATTTCCTGTTCCCATTCAAAAACAATGAAAAAATTACCTCCAAGAGGTTTTTTTATGGTAATAATGCAGTTTTCAAAAAAGTTGAATTTTGAGGCTAACTAATTATGCTGCATGTGTTTCGTTGACAATTAGAAAAGGTAAATGATCATTTCTTAGTTGTGAGAAATTGCACACAACTATTAGAAACACCTATGTGTCTTTCCTCATCCTTTCTTGGGTTTTTTCCCCAATAAGAACACAAGAAACTTAAATTTTGAAAGAAAGCAAAACCTCCGTAAGAAACTGGAAAGGAAGGAAGGAAGGCAGGCAGGAAGGGGGAAAGTGAGTTATTGGGAGAGGGGATGGGAAGAAAGCCATGGGGTACTACGTTTTTCACAACCCTTACCAAAGCAGCTGCAGGTGGCTCTTTGCTCCGTAATATGCTGTACCACCCACCCGAAAGGAAAAAAGACAGAAGAAGAGGACAGAGAGAAACAAAAAAGAGAGTAGCAGAATAGAGAGAGAAGCATAAAGAAAAAAAACAGCAATATGAAGTCAACAGAGACGGGTAAGAGTGAGACCATATTTTCCAGTTTACTGTGTAACAAATGAGCAATTTGACTGGTATAAATAAATAATTATAAATAGTTCATAGAAGAACCATTTACAGAAACCTGATTTCAAAAAACTTTTTTACATCAATATAATCATTCAATAGTATCCCCCACATAGTGAACAAAGATATGGGAGTCTACTTGTAATATATTAAAATCTTGCATTTGTCATACATTTCTGTATACGTTAACCTTACCTTATAATGAGAGAGCCCAACATGAATATTTTATCATAGGGAAAGCCTGTCAGGATTTGCTTGTCACACTTTTATTGCAGGCCTTCTGCCACTAGATGGCAGTGTTGCAGGAGTTGTCCAGGTTAGGTTTATAAACAAATAATCGGATGTCCTTCAGCTCATTTTCTGTTATTTTTCGTTGATTTTTGTGATTCTACATGATTTTCTGGGCAGCTGGGATACCAACCTGTTTGCATGCCCCCAGTACTGATTTTAGGTCTTGGCCAGTCTATCTCCTCCCTCCTGACCCTACATTTATTTCCGTAGTAGTGAAAGGGTGACCTTGATCCTAGCACTTGGGCCGATCTGCTTGAATGCTGTTTACTACTACCACATCACCACCCCTGCCAGAACCCTGGTAACTTTCCTTCCCTCATGACATGGAACTTGGCTACCCAACTCTTGAATACCTTGTTACATATAAATAACAATGTGGAGAGGTGAGAACCCAACCAATTTCCCTATCTCCTGCTTCTATTACCACTGATTCCAGAGACTGCCTGTGTCCTTAAGTTTGGCACCACTACAATACGGTTATGGGGTTTGGCGGCGGAGGGGGCATATATGTGGAGAGGAAACCTGAAGTTTGACAGAACGTGCAAGGACGGGGAGGCTGTTTTGGCAGAAGGGGTTACAAAATCTTGTAGTATGATCTGCAGAATAGCCTGATGACTGGAAGCTCAGGAGATTTCTGTGGTATCAAGACATCACGTACAGCTCCTAAGGACATTGGTGACTTCTGGAGTATGAGATAACTACCATAGACATTTTGCATGGGACACTTTCACAAGGCTTCCACGATCTGATTGGGACCATTTGGTGTGTACTGACACCCAACCATCATCTGAGCCTATGCTCAGCACCAGTTGCAGATGCCACTGTCTCTCTTGTGAGTGGCAGTGACCCTGCTGCCTTAAAGTCCCCTCCAATGCCTACACATGAGAGGTGGTCCTGACACCCCTTGCTACTGTAACAAAGGCTGCTGGAATCTGGTCCCTCAGGCAGTTGCTTCCTTGAGGTGAGATCTTCTCAGGCCTTTAAGGCACTAGGGGCACTATCCTCGCCACTTACTGCTCAACCACATTTCACTCAGGGAGCACCTCATAGGAGTACGAGATTAAGAACATGGTGTAGATGGCAAAAAGTGTTTGAAATTGTTGACTTTTGGATTAAATGGTGACAAGAAATTCTATAGAAGTTGAAACAAAACTAATTCAAAAATTATATGAAATTCTATAGTGGAAGGTTTTTTTATAATTGTAGAGTTTTATAAGTGAAAGGAATGAGTTAATATAGATTAATGTAAAATGTATAAAAGCACATTAAAGTGTATACGTATATGTAATAATAAAATGTGTGTATAATCTGCAGAGTAAACATTTTCATTTAATGTAATGAGTATTTTATGCAAAGAAATATCTATATATATATATTAGCAGCCTCGTATCTAGAGGACACTTGTTGTTTGTCACATTTTTTGTTTGCAGTTACACTTTCGGTGTTGAATTGTTCAGCAGTATTTGCTATAAAATACAGGTTTTCTTGATGAATATTGTTCCATTAAGTAAACATAGCTTGTGCACATAGGCCTCTAAATTTAATCGCGCCATGCCCCTTTTTCGGCACTAAATGGGTGCATAAGCCTCCAATATGGCAGGCAAGCAACTTGCGCTAATTTCAAGCATGAAGTGTGCCATCTGTCATATTGGATCGGGCTTCCCTGTAGGCATCCATAACGCATGCCAAAACTGGTTTGGTGTCAACTTTTGTCCGATTACGATCCTGTGAAGTGCTTTTGGATGTTTTACTACATTAAAGGCATTCGATAAATGCAAGTTGGTGAAGCGAACATTGCACCTCAGTGAAGTTCATGTTGGAAAAGTGTTCCCTGATTACCTGCTCTGGGTATGGCCTACTGGGCAGTGCCCTTCTTCTCCTCCTCCTCCTCCTCCTCCTCCTCCACCCCCTCCCCCCCCCCCCCTTTGCCATAGCTGCTCCTGCTCCCTGCTGTCTTCCTTGCTGCTCCCCCTCATTCTCCAGCCCTGAAGGCAGCCCTACCAAACCACCCATGATACAAAAAAACTGCTTATAAGGAAGCCAACAACACCAGCAAAATCTTCTCGGCAGTCAGCAGTTTTCAGAGTCAGAAAACAGGCCAAGAAACTCCCAGAAGTTAACCATCAGCCTGAAATGACAAACCAGCAAATTAACTGTAAGTAGTGGATGACCCCTTTAAATTGCACTGGTGAAGGGTCCTTCCTGCCTGTTGGAACCACGAGTTTCTGAGCGAGTTTAACACGTGACGAGTCAGGCGCTGGGGCATACTAAAATTGGAAAAGGGTCCTCCAACAAGCACAGGATCCTAATTTGAATAAGTTATTAATTGTTTTAAATAGTTTTAGCAAACCAAAGAAGGAGACATTAGGACAGGTGATCAAAAGCTTGGCTAACGAGGTAAGTTTTAAGGAGCATCTTAAAGGAGGATAGAGAGGTGGAGAGACGAAGAAGTTTAAGGAGAGAATTCAGAGCTTGGGGCCTAGATGGCTGAAGATGTGGGTGAAAGGTGAAGCCGTGGAGGGATTTAAACATGAGAATTTTAAAATCGAGGCATTGGTGGACCTCCTCTTTCATATGGTAGTAGCAAAAAACAAATTAAGTATCAGTGTCTAAGTCAGATATCCAGGCCAAAGCTTCCGGTGTAACAACGTGGATATCTTGTTGCCTGCAAATTTTCTCTGTAGGCAATATTCAATGATGTGCTCCAGGGTCTGATTAGGAGCTCTCCCGTCGCATGATGGGGATGCTTTAATCTTCCATCTATGGTGAAGTTTGCAGCATCTACCATGACAGGTTCTGAGGCAGTTGATTGTCCACCATTTGCGAGGAAGGTTTTATCCTTCAGCTTGTACTGTGGAGTCCTCTAAGGAATCCATTTGGTATGTTGCAGTTTTTCCAAGCATTTCACCATAGGTCATCAAGGGTGAGGGGAGATCATTGAAGGCCTTCGGCAACAGTCCAAAATGGTCTTCTAGATTTGAGATGGGTTGGTAGTAGGTTGGTCAAGTTGGCCTGGATCGGCATTTCTTTGCTGGTGTAGCGGTTGTATTCTCTGGCGATTGTATATTCGTGGCATTGGTGTGATGTTTATAAGCACGGGCAGCTAAAGTGTTGGTGTCGATAAAAGCATACTGATGATAATTCTCATGGTAGATTTCAGCTGGACATCAACGGATTTGACATGCGGACTTGATAGCCATGCCGGAGAGCAGTCCTCCACTGTAGAGTACACAGGGACGAGTGCTGCCGTATGGAGTGTTTGAGTGTCTGCTCCCCATATGGATCTGGCAAGTTTCTGGATCAGATTGACCCTACTCTTTAGTTTCTTCCCCAGGCTCTGGAGATGCTGTCTATGCGAGATGGTGCGGTTGGGCGTGACTCCTAAATAAGAGGGGTTTTTGGCATGGTTTACCTCAGTGCTGCAAAAGGACACTTTTAGAGCTCAGTTTACTTGATGGGTGTTGAGGTGGAATGCCGAACTGATGGTCTTTTGCGGGTTCTCTGACGTCGCTAATGGCAGAAATAGGTCTTCATCCTCTGTAAATCACTGGTCAGGGTCTCCTCGGTGGCGGACAAATTCTTGTTTTGCACGGCCAAGCCAATGCAACCAGCATATATGAACTTGTGGAACTTTGTTCCGGGCAGATCACTGATGTAAACATTGAATAACATGGGTGCCAGGACAGTACCCTGTGGGAGTCCTTTGTTCAGTGTCCTACATCTGCTCTTCTGGGTGCCAGTGTGTACATGGACGCATCGGTTGCTAAGCATGGAGTTGAGAAGATGGATCATTGTTCTGCAAGGCAAAATGGTAGAGTGCTCGAAAACCAGCCCATGCTTCCATACTGTGTCATATGCTGCTGACAAGTCCATGTGTGCCACAGTGGTCTTGCACTGGAAGGTTTTGGGAGACAATTCCGGAGCTTGGGGCCTCGATGGCTGAAGGTATGACTGCAGAGAAGGGGAGCGGTGAGGCCATGGAGGGATTTAAACATAAGAATTTTAAAATTGAGGCATTGGTGGACCAATGCAGGTTGACGAGCACCGGGGTGATGGGTAAACTGGAAGGTGCAAGTTAGGATACTGGCAGCAGACTTATAGCTGAGCTTAAAAAAGAGAGTTGCATTTATTTAGCACCTTTCACGACCACCAATAATCCCAAAGCACTTTACAGCCATTGAAGTACTTTTTGAAGTGTAGTCACTGTTGCAATGTAGGAAACACGGCAGCCAATTTGCACACAGCAAGCTCCCACAAACAGCAATGTGATATTGACCAGATAATCTGTTTTTAGTGATAATATTGTCCAGGACACCGGGGATAACTCCCCTGTTCTTCTTCGAAGTAGTGCCATGGGGTCTTTTACATTCACTTGAGAGGGCAGACAGGGCTAATAACAGAAAACGTTGGAAAAACTCAGCAGGCCAGGGCAGCATCCGTGGAGAGAGAAACAGAATTAACGTTTCGGGTCGAAGACCCTGTGTCAGAATCTTCGACCTGAAACGTTAACTCCGTTTCTCTCTCCATGGATGCTACCCTGACCTGTTAAGTTTTTCCAGCGTTTTCTGTTGTTATTTCGGATTTCCAGCATCCACAGTATTTTGCTATCGTATCAGGGCAGACAGGGCCTTGGTTTAGCATCTCATTTGAAAGACGGCACCTCTGACAGTGCAGCACTCCCTCACAGCATGGATGAGGGATTCTTCAGCAGCAGATAGGCTGATGCAGGGGTGAAGTTGGGCAATATTACGGGGGTGGAAGTAGGTGGTCGTGGTGATGGAGAGGATATGGGATTGGAAGTTTAGCTCACGGTCAAAAAGAACATTGAGGTTGCAAACCGTCTGGTTCACCCTGAGACGGCGGCAAGGGAGGGGGTTGGAATCAGTGGCTAGAGAATGGAGTTTGAGGCAAGTGCCGAAAGCAGTGGCTTTGGTCTTCCCAATGATTAATTGCAAGAAATTGTGCCTTTTGTGATGGATGCAAAAGATGATGGCTTTGTTTTTTTTTTGTCGGCCATGTTTCGGTGGTAGCACTTTTGCCTCGGAGTCAGAAGGTCACCGATTTGCCTTGGAGTCAGAAGGTCAAGGGTTCAAGTCCCATTCCAGAGACATGAGCACAAAATCTAGCCTCCAGTGCAGTATGAGGGAGTAACAACAGAAAATGCTGGAAAAACTCAGCAGGCCAGGCAACATCCGTGGAGAGAAATTAGAGTCAACGTTTCGGGTCAAAACCCTTTATCAAGACTAAAGAGGCACAGGGAATGAAATAGATTAAGAGGCCAGGCTGGGAGAGAACAAAAGAGAAGAGACATTAAGAGGTATTCAAAACGAGACGAGATGGTGACAGGACTAGTGGAGACAAAAGACAGCTCTAGATTAGGTGTGAAATGCGCTGGCAGAATGGGAGACAGCTGCCATGTGGGAGAGAGGAAAAAAAGGAAAGGGGGAGGGGAGGGAAAAACCAAAACAAAGGTGTGGATTAAAAAAAAAGTAAAAATGTAATAGGGGCCAAGGTTATGATCTGAAATTGTTGAACTCGATATTGAGTCCGGAAGGCTGAAGAGTGCCTAATCGGAAGATGAGGTGCTGTTCCTCGAGTTTACGTTGAGCTTCCGTGGAACAATGCAAGAGGCCAAGGACGGTGAGGTCCGAGTGGGAATGGAGCGGTGAATTAAAATGACAGGCGACCGGAAGCTCGGGGTCACCCTTACGGACTGAACGGAAGTGTTCTGCAAAGCGGTCACCCAATGTAGAGGAGACCGCATCGTGAGCAGCGAATACAGTATACTAGATTGCAAGAAGTACAAGTAAATAGCTGTTTCACCTGGAAGGGGTGTTTGGGGCCCTGGACAGTGGGAAGGGGGTGAGGTATAAGGGCAGGTGTTGCATCTCTTGCGCTTGCACGGGAAGGTGCCAGGTGAAGGGGAAAGGGTGCTGGTGGTGATAGAGGAGTGGACTAGGGTGTCTCGGAGGGAGCGGTCCCAACGGAATGCTGAAAGGGGAGGGGAAGATGCGTTTGGTGGTGGGATCACTTTGGAGATGGCGGAGGATGATCTGTTGAATGTGGAGGCTGGTGGGGTGAAAGGTGAGGACAAGGGGAACCGTTTCGTGGTTCCGGGAGGGGCAGGGGTGAGGGCAGAAGTGCGGGAGATAGAACGTGTTGTATCTATGCTTTAATGCATTCAATCAAGCATGTAGATACGTCGAATTAAATCGGGCAGACAGGCTTATAACTGCGATGTTCACTTTATTGCGTAAAATGGCCGACTGACTTTTTCCCTGGGTAATTCCCATAATGCAATGCACATTACATTACCGTATTGACTGGTGTCAAACTCGCAATCAATACACGACATCCCCCTTTTCCTTGGAAACAAACTTGCAGTTTACAAACAGTTGCTTACAATAACACTACATAACTTATTTGGTTTATACACTTTTTACAAACTTGTGTCTTACCACACAACTAAATAATTCCCAGGTTTTAACATCACCCATGCAGTTCTCGCACAGTTTATGTTGTGACATAATCAGACAGTCTTTGGGGTTTTCTTTTAACCCTTTGAGGTCTGGCTGTATTGGGTATGTCTGACATGTTGGTGTCAGTGGGTATTGCCTGTGTCACAGTGGTATGTGTGTCAGGGTCTACTATACTGTCCTCAGTCCCTTGTGTTTCCTCCTGCTCATGGAGTGTCTCCTTTGGTCCATTGGTTCTGTATTTCTTCACAAACGTAGTGTTTCTCGAGTAGCGTGCTCTGTCTGGAGATTTTACTACTACTTGACTCCCTGTTTTACTCAACTTTATGGGGTGTGGCATTACAAGCAGTGGTGAACTTGTCCACTTTGTCCTGCCGTACCAGCACCGTGTCGCCAACTTCCACCTGAGTATTGTGTTCTCCGCTGTTCATCTGCCTACAGTTTGGACTTGCCTTTTTGTTCTGCGTCCCGGTCACGTACTTCCATGTCTGCGCGCGACTCTGTGATGTCTGGCAGCTTTCCTCTCATCCGTTTAAAGAGCAGCTCTGCCGGGCTCTTTCCTGTCGTGGCATAGTCAATGCCCCTGTACACAGTCACATATTTTCTAAGTTCACGTTTCCAATCTAGTCCTTCTGACTGAGCAATTCTGATTCTCTTCATCAGCGATGCATTCTGGCGCTCGACTTCTCCGTTAGCCTGAGCCCATTTTGCTGTCGTTTTCAGGTGTTTGATCCTGTTGTTTTCACAGTATTCTTTGAATAATTCAGATCTGAATTGGGGACCATTATCAGATTTGCAGGTGATTGGCAAACCATGACGGCTGAAGATTGACTCTAAACTATCAATAACCTTCTCTGTTGTTGTGGAGGTCATGATGTCGTATTCATAGTAGCGACTACAATAATCAACTACCACAAGAATGGAGTGGTTGGATGGCAAGGGTCCCGGTAATTCTATAGCTACATCCTGCCAGGGGCCCTCCGGTAATGGTGTTGGTCTCAATGGTTCAGGTGGGTCGGGTCTGGCTACTATCTGACAGCCGTGGCACGCTTTACAGTGTTTTTCAGCTGCCTTGTCCATGCCAGGCCACCAAACCTTGGTTCTGAGATGTTGCTTTGTTCCAACTATTCCCAAGTGTCCTTCATGTGCTAACACCAGGGCTCATGCGTGTAACACTCTGGGTTGCACGATGCGTGTTCCCCAAAGAACTAGGTACCCCACTACGCACAGCTCGTTTGCAATTGCTGCATAAGCTTTACAGTTCTCAAAATGTCCGTTTGTGATTGCCTTCCGTACCTCAATCAGCTCTGGGTCGGTAGCAGAGGCTTCCTCCGCCTCTCTAGTAGTGAGTGCTTTTGGTGTCGCACTCACAGCTACAAATCTCACGTATTCATCTGAGCCATGAGAATGTCTCTCCTGTTTTGCTGTCTTCCCCCAGCAATCGTGACAGTGGGTCTGCAATATTTTGCTTGCCTGGAATGTGTATCACCTTAAAATCGTACGGCTGTAATCTCCCATCTCTCTGTACGGGCACAGGGTTTAGAGTGTGGGCCGTATATCACTTGTAATGGCTTATGGTCAGTTACCAAGTTAAATTTTCGGCCATACACATATGGATGCAGCCTCTCTCAAGCCCATACAAGAGCTAAGGCCTCTCTCTCTGTTTGAGAGTATTTCCTCTCTCTCTGTTAAACTACGACTTACATAGCATATTGGCACCTCTTGTCCCTGTTGGTCCTGAACTAGTACTGCGCCTAAACCTACAGGACTGGCATCTGCTATCACCTTGGTTGGTGCGTCCTTATCAACATATGCTAAAGTGCCGGCTCTGGCCAACTCTTCCTTGAGTGTACTGAATGACTGTCTCTGTTGTGATCCAAATTTAAATGGTGTGTCTTTTCTCGTCTGGCGTCGCAGTGGCTCTGATGGCGTTGCAAACTGTGGGATGAATCTGCTACTGTACCCGAGTCCCAAGAAACTCCTCACCTCTGTAGCATTCTCTGGTTCCCGAGCTTCTGCCACCGCTCGCACTCTCTCTGCTGTTGGTCCGATGCCCTTTTCAGACAACAATCGGTCCATGTTGAATTGGCACTTCTGAGTTTAGTGTCGGTCCACTTTCCATTAGTCTGGTCATGACAGCGTGCAGGCGTCTGTCATGCGTTTCCTGGTCGTGTGCATGCACGATAATGTCATCTGAGATGTTTTCAACACCCTCTATTCCAGCTAAGGCATTAGCTATCTCGTGCTGATAATTGCTCACTAGCTGAAGATACACCGAATATCAGCCTCTTGTACCTGTATACTCCGTTATGTACTGCAAACGTTGTGATTTCTCGTGACTCGGGTCAGTTCTAGCTGGTGATAACCACATTTCAGGTCTAGCTTACTAAACACCGTCGAGCCGTTCATACCTTGGAGTATCTCATCAACGGTGGGGATTGGATATTGTTCCCTCACTATTGCCTGGTTTGCTTGTCTAGGCATAACCTTCCATCCTTATCCGCTTTTGGTACAATAACCACAGGATTTACCCATGGGGTGGGACCAGTTACAGGTTCGATAATGTCCATGTCCCTCAATTGTTTTATTTTGGCCTCTACTGCCCCCCTTAAGTTGAATGGTATACGCCTGAGTGGCTGGGCCACAGGCTTCACTTGTGGGTCGATATACAAACTGATCTGTTTTGTGTTCAGCTTTCCTACTCCCTGGAACACCTTTGGATACCGCTGTTCTAGTAGCTGTCTTACATCTACCACAGCTGAGACATCTGCGCCTATTTTTAAAACTCCCAGTTTCATGGCTGTCTCCCTAGCAACTGCTCCCCATGGCCTTTAACCACAATGAATTCCGCCTGCTCAGTTCTCTTACCTATTGTAATCCCACATGTGAATATACCTTTAACTGACAGTGGTCGGCTAGAAGCATAAGAGAATAACTTTCTCTGTCTTAGGGACATGTGACTGACAGTTAATGTGTTCTGACTTTAATCCTTCCCATGTATTCTCATCTATCACATTAGTAGTTGCACTCGAATCAATTAACATTCTCAGGTTTACTCCCCCCCCCCCCCCCCCCCCCCCCCCCCCCAACACACAAAAGGTAAGTCTCTCACGTTATTTCCAGTAACAGCAAATGCAAAGTCATTTTGTTCCTCTACATTGTTCACACTGTGTTTCTTTGTACCCTTTGTGCAGCATACTTTGGAGAAATGATCCTTTCCCTTGCACTTATGACACGTTTGTCCACATGCTGGGCATTTCGGATCTCTACCCATGTGGTCTGTGTGTCCACATCTGTAACATTTCCTTTCGTTCCTATCGCCATTTCCCTTTGGTTTCCCTGTTGAGCTTTTCGCATAATACCCTCTTTTCTGTGTAACACGATGAACAGTATCTGTCTCCGCCTTCTCTGTACATGACATGGCTGACATCTGCTCCTTGACGTTTTCACATTGTGAGGCCAATTGTAACATGCGGGCGAGCGTTAGACCTTGCCCTTCCTCTAGCAATTTCCTCCGCACATAGGCTGACGTGCACCTACTCAGGATAGCGTCTCTTATTTGATTATCTGCATCCCTCCCAAAAACACAGTCTTTAGCAGCCTGCCTCAAGCGAGTAGCAAATTGTTGCACAGTCTCGCCTGTCTTCTGGGACAACTTGTGAAAAGTCTAGCAAATGCTGCATTGACCTGGGGCACGAAGTAGTGATTCAAAGCACCAACCGCCGCTGTGTAGTCTGCTGGCTCTCCTGTGTCCGGTAGAGTCGAAAAGATATCCTGGACATCTGATCCTGCTAGGTGTGGAAGTAGAGCTCTTCTCCTCTGTTTTGTGGCACCTGTAGAGGTATTGTCGATAATGAGTCCTTTGCCTTTGGCATAAAGCTCAAAAGACGTTAACCACCTCGTCCATCTTGGACCCAACGTGGCTGGCTCAGCGAAGCATGCAAAATTTTTGAATGCCGGTCTTCTCCATCCTAGCTAAATAAAACTTGGGCAACTACCTATCTAAAATGATTCCGTTCGTTATCCTCGTCGCCAAAGTTGTATCAATGCTTTAATGCGTTCAATCAAGCATGTCGATACGTCGAATTAAATCAGTCAGGCAGACAGGCTTATAACTGCAATGTTCACTTTATTGCGTAAAATGGCCGACTGACTGGGTAATTCCAATAATGCAATGCACATTACATTACCGTATTGACTGGTGTCAAACTCGCAATCAATACACGACAGAACGGACATGGTCGAGGGCCGTGTCAACCACGGTAGAGGGGAATCCTCAGTATGAGGGAGTGTTGCCCTATTGAAGGTGCCATCCTTTGGATGATGCGTTAAACTGACGTCTGACCTCTCGGGTGGACGCTAAAGATCCCACAGTGCTATTTTAAAGAAGAGCAGCGGAGTCCTACCCCGGTGGCTTGGCCAATATTTATCCCTCAACCAACACTACTAAAGTACAGATGATTTGTTCATTATCATATCGCTGTTTGCGGGACCTTGCTGTGTGCAAATTGGCTGCCGCGTTTCCTACATTACAACAGTGCCTACACTTCACTAAGTACTTTATTGGCTGTAAAGCGTTTGGGATGTCCTGAGTTCATAAAAGGCGCTATATAAATGCAAGTCTTTTTTCAGTCCAGCCTGTGCCCCAGCATAGGGGCACCCAGAAAAGATGGTTCTAGGAGTCTTTCCTTCAACCCCAGCCAGCTGAAGGGTCTGTTGGGGTCCCAATACCAGGCCAAAGATTTTCAGGTAGGCCTCTTGTTAAGTCTGTGTGTCCCAGTTATGCTTATTATAAATCACTGGACACAGACCACAAGAATAACTTTAACAGGTCTTTACTATTTGGAGGTCAGGGCTGAACTGCCCAGCAAATCCCTACACAACACTTATATACCGGTGTGGTCACCACCGGTATTACAGTATACAGCAGCCAAGAGAAAGTAGTACATCTCTTAAGGTAGTTCTCTTAAGGTGGAACAGGTTACATACACCACAATCCTCCCTTTTTAGCTTAACAGTTATATCCCCATTTAACATAACATAATAACATAACTTCATGCAAAACAGTTCAAAGATTCAGTCTCTGAGGAGGCCTCCTGATTCGAGTTGGATAACGCCTTTCAGGGGTCTCTGATTCTCATTGCTGGGGTGACTCATCTAGTTGGTCTCTTATGGATTGGACATCATCATCAGGTACATTCACTTCTGAGGTAGATGCTTCAGGTTCACTAACTTCTTCCACGGTTGTCTCTGCCGTAACCATGGGTTCGACCCTTGTTCTCGATTCTACCAGTTGGTCAGCATGACGCCGTATTACATTTTCACCAATATCTACCGTGTACATCAGGGGTCCTTGTCTGGCCCGAATTGTTCCAGATTGCCATTTCTCGTTTTTATAGTCCCGGGCTAACACTGGTTGTCCTATTTCGAAACTCCGAGTGGTCTTGTTATTTATATGCTGGAACTGTTTGTTTTCAACTTCCCTCCGCACATTTCGTTTTAACAAGTCCAACCTGGACCGCAACCTCCTGTTGTAGAACATCATGGCAGGACTTTGGTTTGTCACTGCATGAGTGGCGTTTCGATATGCCAGTAGGAATTTGTCCACCTTGTGTTGTAGTGGAATCTGATCTTCGCTCATGGCCTTTATTGCTTTTTTGAACGTTTGTACAAATCTCTCGGCCAACCCGTTTGTAGCCGGATGATATGGGGCAGAGGTATAATGTTTCACCCCATTCTTCTTCATGAATTTCTGGAATTCTTCTGACACGAACTGCGGTCCGTTGTCTGAACATATTTGTTCTGGCAATCCATTTCTTGCAAATATCGTTCTTAGCTCCGCGATCATCTTTTCCGAGGCAGTGGCAGTCATCTGAATCACTTCTGGCCATTTAGAATGTGCGTCCACCGCAATTCAAAACATGGAGTCCATGAATGGACCAGCAAAGTAAATATGTACACGTTGCCATGGGGTTGAAGGCCATTCCCATGGATGCAGCGGTGCAATCGGAGGTGCATTTTGCACTTTTTGGCACCCTGAGCAGCTTTTCGTCAGCTCCTCTATCTGTTGGTCGATACCCGGCCACCACACATAAGCCCTAGCAAGGCTTTTCATCTTGACTCCCCCCAGATGACCTTCATGCAGTTCCTTTAGAACTCTCTCTCTTAACTTAGGAGGAATAATCACCCTTGTTCCATACATCAATGTTCCTTGACAGACGGACAGCTGTTCTCGTCTTGCTGAGAATGCCGGTAACAGTGGATCACCATGTGCTGGCCATCCCTTCACTGTCACTTCGTAGACCCTGGACAGTGTCGGGTCGTTCCTGGTTTCTCTTTCAATACTTGCATTGGTGACTGGTAAACATTCGATGATGGTCGAGTGAAATAACTCAACAGGGTCAACAGTCGGTGCCTCCTCCTCTGTAGGTAGTGGCAGGCGCGACAGCCCATCAGCATTACCATGCTGCTTTGTACCTTTGAATTCGATCTGATATTGATGTACCCCTAGGAAAAGGGACCATCTCTGGAGTCTCTGTGCTGTCATCACCGAAACACCCTTCTTAGGGTTAAAAATGGATACCAACGGCTGGTGGTCTGTCAGAAGCGTAAACTTTTGGCCCTGCAGGTAATGATTAAAGTTCTTTACTCCCCACACAAGGCTGAGAGCCTCCCTATCTATCTGAGCATAGTTGCGCTCAGCGGAGGTCAATGATCTGGATGCGAACGCAACTGGCCTCTCCAGGCCATTTGACAACTTGTGTGAGAGTACTGCCCCAATACCATATGGAGAAGCATCACAAGCCAAACGAATAGGCAGCATTGTGTTGAAGTGAGCCAGCACTTCTTCTGAGGTGATCAATGCCTTACTTTCGCGAAAGGCCCTCTTACAGTCCTCGCTCCACTTCCATGGTACTCCCTTCTGCAAAAGAGCGTTCAGCGGGTGCAGCACCGTGGATAAATTTGGCAGAAACTTATGGTAATAGTTAATCAACCCTAGGAACGACCTCAACTGGGATACATTATCCGGAGCGGGAGCCTTCACAACAGCTTCGATCTTGTCAGGAGACTTATGAAGCCCCTCCTGGTCAATGACATGACCACAGTACGAGATCCGCTTCTGAAAGAACTCACATTTCTGGCGATTAACTCGAAGTCCATATTCTTTCAATCTGGTGAGCACCAGTTCCAAATTTGCAAGGTGTTCCTCGTCATCATCTCCTGTAATCAGAATATCGTCCAGGTAACATTGTGTGCCTGGAATTCCCTGTAATACCTGCTCCATGGCCCTCTGCCAAATTGCTGGAGCCGATGCCACTCCAAAAACCAGTCTATTATACCGGTACAAGCCTCTATGCGTGTTGATCGTGAGATACTGGCGTGACTTTTCATCAACTTCCATCTGTAAGTACACCTGCGCCAGGTCTATCTTGGTGAAGTGTTTCCCGCCAGACAACGAAGCGAAGATATCCTCAATCCGCGGAAGCGGATACTGCACCGTGTGAAGCACCGGATTAACAGTGATCTTGAAATCTCCACAGATGCGAACCTTCCCCGGTTCCCCTGGCTTGTTGCTCGATGAACGCTTCATGACTGGGACAATGGGCGTGGCCCACTCACTCCAGTCTACCTTAGACAGTACTCCTGAACGTTCTAGCCCTTCCAGCTCAGCTTCCACAGCAGGTCGTATTGCATAAGGTACCGGTCTGGCTTTGAAAAATTTCGGGTTTGCATGTTCTTCAACCTTGATGTTTGCTGTAATTCCTCTGTGTTCCCAGTCCCTGTTGGAACACCTCTTTAGCATTGTCCAATATTCTGGACAATCGTTTAGGTTTGACATCTTTTTTACCGGAATCTACCGTTAGTGCTTTTAAGGAATGCCAGTCCATATTTATTTTCCTAATCCACTCCCGTCCCAGTAGTGGTGGACCTCCCTCAGGTAGCACATATAAGTCCATTCCTCTGCTTTCTTTGCCCTTGTGGACCACCTTTACCTCTATCTTCCCGATGGGGTATACTCTTTGCCCCGTGTATGTTTTCAATACAATCTCCGTATCCCGTAGGGGAATATGTGGGAATAACCTTTTGTAATCTTGCTTATTCATGACCGTCAATGCCGATCCAGTGTCCAATTCCATCTTCACTTGGACTCCTGCTATCTGAAGTGTGACCCAGATTGTTTGGAGGTCTGCTTCATTACCAACATTGTGTACTCTTAGACTACCCAGTTCATTACTGCTGGAGTCTGAATTTGACTTCTGTTCGTTCGAACTGTTCTCTGTCACCTTGTGTACCTTTCTGTACTTTTCCTGCGGTGACTTTTTGTTGCTGGTCTTCTTTCCTGACCGGCATACTTTAGCAATGTGACCAAGCCTGCCACATTTTCTGCATTCCTGATTTTTGAACCAGCACTGGTTCTGATCATGCGTTGTCTTTCCACAATGATAACATTTTACTGTACCCAAGACCATTTGATTGGTGCTGAGTTCCGGTGACCGTAGCTGCATTTCCGCAGTGCCTCTCGCCGCGGCTTCGTGCGATGCTGCAATAGTGACAGCTTTATCAAGCGTAAGATCATTCTCCTCAAGCAGTCGCTTTTGTGTTCCTTCTTTTAACAATCCACACAAATTTATCTCTCAGCGCATCTGCTAGTCCTGTTCCAAACTGACAGTACTTTGATAGCTTATGCAGTTCAATTAAAAATTCAGCGTTGCTTTCGTCTTTCAGCTGCGTTCTTCTGTAAAATTTAAATCGTTCCGCTATCATCAGCGGCGTGGGGTTTAAATGATTTTTCAGGACAGTAACAATATTCGCGAAGGTCTGATCCGCCGGTTTATCTGGTGACAGAAGGTGCTTCAATAGCCCGTATGTCTTCACACCCATTGAGCTTAATAAGGTTAGTGCTTTCTCATCATCTGGTACCTTATTTGCTTTACAATAAACTTCCATGCGTTCTACATACGTGGTCCAATCTTCGATATCGCCATCAAAGGTATTAATGTTCCCATGTTTAGGCATCCTTGCAAGTTTTTAAAATTTTTCTTTTTCTCAAAATGGCGGCTTCCCGCGCTTGTCTTCTTCCCCCGCCGACTAAAATGGCGGATTCCCGCGTTTGCCTTCTTCCCCCGCTGGCTGCAATGGCGATTGCCGTGCTGCTGCCGTTCTCGCCTCCCCAGCGGTTCTCAATTCCCCGACGCTGCTTTTACTCCCCCGCGGTTCCCGTGGGCATTCACGCTTCCCCTGCTGTTGCGCCTCTCAGCCCCGCATGCAGCCCGGTCCTTTACACCGGCTGCGTTTGAGATCTTCGCGGCTCTCGTGCCTTAAGCTGCCCCAGTCGCTGCGCCTCTCGGCCTCAATTGCAGCCCGGCCCTTTTCACCGGCCGTGGTCGGGTTCTCCGCCCTTTTTCCTCCGTTTTCCCTCCCCCACTCCACAGTCAACGCGGCCGACTATCTGCTCGTGTCGCTGATCGGCTTACCCACCGCCGTGGTAGAAGGGATGATCACTGCCTGTCGCTGATGGAGGGCTTCGTGGTCAGAATTTTTCTTTTTAACCCGGGTTCTCGATGCCTCCCGTGCGATGGTGCTCAGCAGGATGATGAGGGCGGATGCCTCTTCTCGACGCCCGTTCTGAGGACGAAGCTGCCTTGGATATAAAACTGCCGCAGGGTAAGATCGGACTCGTCGCCACTGTTAAGTCTGTATGTCCCAGTTATGCTTATTATAAATCACTGGACACAGACCACAAGAATAACTTTAACAGGTCTTTACTATTCGGAGGTCAGGGCTGAACTGCCCAGCAAATCCCTACACAACACTTATATACCGGTGTGGTCACCACCGGTATTACAGTATACAGCAGCCAAGAGAAAGTAGTACATCTCTTAAGGTAGTTCTCTTAAGGTGGAACAGGTTACATACACCACACCTCCAATATTTTTTGACTCCTTAACCAGATCTTGAAGCCTTTTTGGGCCCATCTGATTGCTATTCTCCATTGGATGGAAGATTGGTGGAAACCTTGGAGAAATGGCTATTCTTGCTGATATGGTCCCGAAACATATCTCATTTGAAATGGGAACGGTAGCATAGTGGTTATGTTACTGGACTAGTAATCCAGAGGCCTGGACTAATAATCCAGAGATGTGAATTCAAATCCCACCACGACAGCTGGGGAATTTAAATTCAGTTAATTAAATTAATCTGGAATAAAAAGCTAGTATCGGTAATGGTGACCATGAAATTGTTGTAAAAACCCATCTCGTTCATTGATGTCCTTTAGGGAAGGAAATCTTCCGTCCTTCGCTGGTCTGGCCTATATGTGACTCCAGACCCACAACAATGTGGTTGACTTTTAACTGCCCTCTGAAATGGCCGAGTAAGTTGTACCCAAACCGCTACGACAAAGTCAGCACTGTGGGAGTACCTTCACGGCAAGGACTGAAGCGGTTCAAGAAGGCGGCTCACCACCACCTCAAGGGCAATTAGGGATGAGCAATAAATACTGGCCATGCCAGCGATGCCCATATCCTGAGAACGAATAAATTAAAAAAAATTATTTGACCCTTTTGTAAGCTTTTCCTTCGCTATCTCTAACCCCCTGGAATGTTCTCTTCCTTTGACCTTTGTGCAACCCCTGCCCCCCAATCCATCCATTCGCTTACTGCTGGCAGTCTTGCTGAGTGACAAATAATGCAATGGAAATAAGCAATTTGACTTGGATTTTGAATGCAGGACTAATAATATTTTAAATTAACAAGCCTCCAAGCAGAGTAGAAATTTCTGCAGAGTAGTGGGACCAGACCCAGCAAAAACAATTGCTGCTATGTCAATTAATTCCTTCAAAGAAAAGTGGGACAAATACTGGTTGCGAATAGGATTGAACATTACATATTCATGTGTTAACCTATACAGTTCTATTGCAGCTACATGCCTCAGACAGATATCTGGATTGCTATGGTACACTGTGTTCTGATCATCAGTGCAGGTCACAGAGGTCAGCCACAAAGGAGTTCTCTCATATGCTTCGATACACTTGTAGAGCCCTACTCTCCATTGATTTATAACGTTGAAAGCATCTGTTCTCTCATTACAATGTTATATAACACACAAGAAAGAACAACGGGGCAATAACTTTTGGGGGTATATTATAGTCAAAATAGACTGGGATAAAGGTATTGCAATTGGGGAAAGCTTTTTAGAATGTATCCAAGATTTACTTTTTAGATCAGTGTTTCTAGCCCAACAAGCATTACTTAATTTTGTTTTTGGAAATGAAATGGGGCAAATAACTGATGCAAGAGTAGGAAAATAGATGGGAAATATTGATCACAATATAGTTCAGATCAGTGTAAAAGAGAAAAGGATAATTTAGAGTTAAGATAGGTGTGCTGGACTGCAAGAGGGAAAAGTGCAGTGAAAAATTAGATCTGGCCCTAATTAACTTACCAGACAAGTTTTTAAAAAAAAGGGTTGATGGATGAGAACTGGGAATTCTTCATATACGAGATGGATAGAATACAAAATAAATATATTCCTATAAGGTGAAAAAGGGGTACATCAACGATCAATGGATAGAGTTATGGATAAATAAATGGGCAGGTCAAAACTAAACTGAAACTTAAAGGGAGGCATATGATAAAATTATGGCTAACAATACTAAAGATAATTGTGAGAAATATAAAAAGTGTAGTGGGAAGGTGCAAAAGGGAAAAGGTAAGACCACTCTGGTTTAAGGAGGGAGTTTAATTGTGGAAACTGAAGGTATGGCAGTGATAGTAGGGGGAATTTTAACTCCCGGGAGGGGGATTTAATTTTGAAAAAAATGTGAAACTTGGCGGAAACGTGCCTACTTCCAGTTTAACTGGGGCAGTTTTCTGGTAAGCCAAGTAACCCAATCTGGAGAGGCGGGTCAGTGATTTTAATGTTAATGAGGCTGCATTCCTTAGATTTTGGCAGGCATCTAAATTTAAAGGTTGTGGGCTGGGTTTCCCAGCGCTCGGGGAAACCCAACAACTAAAGCGAGATGGGGACTGCCAGATCCAGCAGGTAAGTGCTTTCCAGGAGGAGCAGAAGTTCTTCTCCCCAGCTCCTCAAGTAAACTTTCCGCGATCTGAGATCTCATCCCCGCGATCCGTTGTCTCCTCCCCCCACGACACCTCAATTGCCGGAGACAATCCCCAGTGGTCCCCGACTGCTGCATTGTACTGCAGGAGGTGGTCACCCCATAGCCAGAGAGTTCAGAATAGCAAGTGGGTGGCCACCCAGAAGGGTAGGAAGAAACAGGCAATGCACGAATCCTCCGGGAGTGTGGCACACACAAACCAATATTCAGCATTGAATATCAGTGAAGGTGACAACACCTCGAAGGAATGCAGTTCGAAGTCTGGCACCATTAGACTCTGAACTGCACAGGGGTGGGGTACAGCAAAAGTGTAGGAACGCAGTAGTAATTGGGGATTCAATAGTCAGGGGGACAGACCAGCAGTTTTGTTAAGGCTGCGTGAGACCTGTATGGTATGTTGCCTTCCTGGTGCCAGGGTAAGGGACATCACGGAGAGGGTGCAGAACATTTTGCAGGGGCTGCTGGGGGGAGGGAGAAGGGGAAGAGCCATAAGTTGTGGTCCATGTCTGAACCAACAACATAGGGAGAAAGAGAGTTGAGCTCCTGCAGTTAGAGTTTAAGGAGCTAGGGAGGAAGTTTAAAAACAGGACCTCAAAGGTAGTAATCTCTGGATTACTCCCAGTGCCACGTGCTAGAGAGAGTAGAAATAGGAGGATACGGCAGGTTAATGTGTGGCTAGAGACATGGTGCAGAGGGAGGGCTTCAGATTATTGGGACCAGTTCTGTGGCAGGAGGGACCTGTTCAAAATGGAAGGATTGCACCTGAACAGAGCTGGGGCCAATATCTTCGCGGGCAGCTTAACTAGTGCTGTGGCGGAGGGCTTAAAACTAACTCGGCAGGGGTTTGGGCACCAAAATGTAGTATTTAAAAAATAGAAACAAGGTGCACAGAGGACTGGGAGAGACAGTTGGAGTTAAAAATAAGAGTTTACGTGGGATGATGGAAAATACAAATGGGTTTGGAATGCACGTGTGTAAATGCATGGTGTGGTTAATAAGGTTGGTGAGCTCCATGTGGCAATATGATGTAGTGGCAATAACTGAGACCTGGCTCAAAAAGGTGGAGGATTGGATGCTTAATATTCCTGGTACAAGGTATTCAGGAAATATAGGGAAGGAAAAAAAGAGAGGTAGCAGTTTTGATTAAGGAAAATATTAGTGCTAGAAAGAGAGAATGTCCTTGAGAGGTCAAAGACAGAATCTATTTGGTTGGAGTTAAGAAACAATAGAAGAATTACTTGGTGTATTTTTAGGCCGGTGTATTTTATAGGCCACCATATAGTGGAAAGGAGATGGAGGAGCAGATTTGCAAAGAAATTATTGAGAGGTGCATGAACTGTGAAGTAGTGATAATGGGAGACTTTAACTACCCAATATTGAATGGGGCAGTGATTGTGTTAAAGACAAAGAAGGGGAGGAATTTCTGAAGTGCGTTCAAGAGAATTTTCTTCATCAATATTTTCCCTGCCCAACGAGGAAGGAGGCATTGCTGGATCAAGTCCTGGGGAATGTAGTGAGTCAAGTGGAGATTGTCAGTGGGGGAGCACCTCGGGAATAGTGATCATAGCATTGTGAAGTTTAGATTAGCTATGGAAAAGGACAAGGAGCAAGCTGGAATAAAAATACTTAACTGGAGGAGGGCTAATTTCAGCAAATTGAGGAGGGATCTGGCCCAGGTATATTGGAGTGAAAGACTGGCAGGCAGAAATGTAATGCAGCAATGAGGAGATAGTTCGGGTACAGTCGAGCAATGTTCCCTGCCTGTAAGCTGCGCTTTGTTCTGTGTGGCCTGTTTCTTTTAATGTATGGTCCCTTTAAATTTCTGTGCATGCGCGGTATTTTGAATGGAAAAGCCAGTGAGCGGCCTGTGTGGAATCTTGCAGATGGTTGCACAGTTTAGAGGGAAACATTGCAGTCCAGGTACATTCCCACAAGGGGGAAAGGGAGGGCAACCAAAGCCAGAGTTCCCTGGATGACTAAGGAGTTAGAGAGTAGGATGAAGCAGAAAAAGGGGGCGTATGATGTCAGCCTGATAATACAAGGAAGAATCAGGCTGAATATAAAAAGTGCAGAGGACAAGTGGAAAAGGAAATAAGAGCAGCAAATAGACAGTACAAGAATACAAAAGCAAAATACTGCAGATGCTGGCAATCTGAAATAAAAACAGAAAATGCTGGAAATACTCAGCAGGTTAGGCAGCATCTGTGGAGAGAGAAACAGTTAACGTTTCAGGTTGATGACCCTTCGTCAGAACTGGAAAAAGCTGGCGATGGGACAGGTTTTTAAGCAAGTGTAGGGGCAGGGAAAGAGTGGAGGGGAGGAAAGAACAAAAGGGAAGGTCTGTGATAGGATGGAAGGCAGGAGAGATTAAGAGACAAAAGGGGATGGTAATGGGACAAGTTAAGAAACAAAAGATGGCTCTAGATGAAGTGTAAATGGCAATGGCTGAATGATCGACAGCTGCCATGTGGGGGAAGAGGAAAAAAATGATAGGGGCAGAGGTTATGGTCTGAAATTGTTGAACTCAATGTTGAGTCCAGAAGGCTGTAAAGTGCCTAATCGAAAGCTGAGGTGCTGTTCCTCGAGCTTATGTTGAGCTTCATTGGAACAGTGTAAGAGGCTGAGAATGGAGAGGTCAGAGTGGGAGTGGAGCGGGGAATTAAAGTGACAGGTGACCGGAAGCTCGGGATCACCCTTACGGACTGAATGGAGGTGTTCCGCAAAGCGATCACCCAATCTGCGTATGGTCTCCCCAATGTAGAGGAGACTGCATAGTGAGCAGCGAATACAGTATACTAAATTGCAAGAAGTACAAGTAAATTGCTGTTTCACCTGGAAGGAGTGTTTGGGGCCCTGGACAGTGGGAAGGGAGGAGGTAAAAGGGCATGTGTTGCATCTCCTGCGCTTGCACGTGAAGGTGCCGGGCAAAGGGGAAGGGGTGTTGAGGGTGATAGAGGAGTGGACCAGGGTGTTGCGGAGGGAGCAGTTCCTTCGGAATGCTGAACGGGGAGGTGAGGGGAAGTTGTGTTTGGTGGTGGGATCACGCTGGAGGTGGCGGAAATGGCGGAGGATGATCTGTTGAATGTCGAGGCTGGTGGGGTGAAAGGTGAGGACAAGGGGAACGTTATCGTGGTTCCGGGAGGGAGGGGAAGGGGTGAGAGCAGAAATGCGGTTGAGGAAAAAGGAAGACCTGTCGGAAGCAATAGTATGGAAGGTGGCATCGTCGGAACAGATGCGGCGGAGACGGAGAAACTGGGAGAGTGGAATAGAGTCCTTACAGGAGGTGGGGTGGGAGGAAGTCTAGTCCAGGTAGCTGTGGGAGTCAGTGGGCTTGTAGTGAATGTTTGTCAATAGTCTATCCCCAGAGATGGAGACAGAGAAGTCGAAGAAGGGAAGAGAAGAGTCGGAGATGGACTATGTGAAGGTGAGGGAAGGGTGGAAATTGGAAGCAAAGTGAAAATTTTCTAGTTCAGGGTGAGAGCAGAAAACGGCACCGATACAGTTATCTATGTACTGGGAAAAAAGGTGAGGGAAGGTACCTGAGTAGGACTGGAACAAAGAATGTTCCACATATGCCACGAAAAGGCAGGCATAGCTAGGACCTATGCGGGTTCCTGTAGCAACACCTTTTAATTTGGAGCAAGAGAGTGGAGTCAAAGGAGAAGTTGTTCAATGTGAGAACAAGTTTAGCCAGGCGGGAGGAGGGTGGTGGTGGATGTGGACTGGTTGGGCCTCTGTTCCAGGAAGAAGCAGAGTGCCCTCAGGCCATCCTGGTGGGGGATGGAGGTATAGAGGGATTGGACGTCCATAGTGAAAAGGAGACGTTTGGGGCCAGGAAACTGTAAACTGTTAAAGTGGCGGAGGGCGCCGGAAGAGTCGTGGATGTAGGTGGGAAGAGACTGGACAAGGAGAAAAAAATGGTCGAAATAGGAAGAGAAGTTCTGTGGGGCAAGAACAGGCTGAAACGATGGGTCTACCAGGGCAGTCCTGTTTGTGGATCATGGGAAGGAGGTAGAAGCGGGCTGTGCGGTGTTGGGGAACTATGAGGTTGGCGGCCTTGGAGGGAAGATCTCCAGAGGAGATGAGGTCAGTGACCGTCTTGGAAACGGTGGCTTGATGTTTGGTAGTGGGGTCATGGTCCAGGGTGAGGTAGGAGGAGGTGTCGGAGAGTTGATGTTCAGCCTCCGCTCGGTAGAGGTCGGTTTGCCAAACAACAAGTGATGGAAGGTGTCGTCGACAGTGCTATCAAGGGGCACTTACTCAGCAATAACCTGCTAACTGACGCCCAGTTTGGGTTCCGCCAGGGCCACTCAGCTCCTGACCTTATTACAGCCTTGGTCCAAACATGGACAAAAGAGCTGAACTCAAAAGGTGAGGTGAGAGTGACTGCCCTTGACATCAAGGCAGCATTTGATCGAGTGTGGCATCAAGGAGCCCTAGCAAAACTGAAGTCAATGGGAATCAAGGGGAAAACTCTCCATTGGTTGGAATCATACCTTGCACAAAGGAAGTTGGCTGTGGTTGTTGGAGGTCATTCATCTCAATCACATAACATCACTGCAGGAGTTCCTCAGGGCAGTGTCCTAGGCTGTTCCATCAATGACCTTCCCTCCATCATAAGGTCAGAAGTGGGGATGTTTGCTGATGATTGCACACTGTTCACCATTCGAGACTCGTCAGATACTGACTCAGTCCGTGTCAATATGCAGCAAGACCTGGACAACATTCAGACTTGGGCTGACAAGTGACAAGTAACATTCGCACCACACAAGTGCCAGGCAATGACCATCTCCAACAAGCGAGACTCTAACCATCTCCCCTTGACATTCAATGGCATTACCATCGCTGAATCCCCCACTATCAACATCCTGGGGGTTACCATTGATCAGAAACTGAACTGGACCAGCCATATAAATACTGTGGCTACAAGAGCAGGCCAGAGGCTGGGAATTCTGCGGCGAATGTCTCACCTCCTGACTCCCCAAAGCCTTTCCACCATCTACAAGGCACAAGTCAGGAGTGTGATGGAATACTCTCCACTTGCCTGGATGAGTGCAGCTCCAACAACACTCAAGAAGCTCGACACCATTCAGGATAAAGCAGCCCGCTTGATTGGCACTCCATCCACCACCTTCAACATTCACTCCCTCCACCACCGGCGCACTGTGGCTGCAGTGTGTACCATCTACAAGATGCACTGCAGCAACTCGCCAAAGCTCCTTCAACATCACTTTCCAAACCCGCGACCTCTACCACTTAGAAGGACAAGGGCAGCAGACGCATGGGAACATCACCACCTACAAGTTCCCCTCCAAGCCACACACCATCCTGACTTGGACCTGTATCGCCGTTCCTTCACTGTCGCTGGGCCAAAATCCTGGAACTCCCTTCCTAACAGCATTGTGGGTGTACCTACACCATATGGACTGCAGCGGTTCAAGAAGGCGGCTCACCACCACCTTCTCACGGGCAATTAGGGATGGGCACTAAATGCAGACCTAGCCAGCGATGCCCACATCCCATCAATGAATGAAAAAAAAACAACAGCACCACCCTTGTCAGCAGGTTTAATGACAATGTTGGGGTTGGATCTGAGAGAATGGAGTGCTGCAAGGATAGTTTGGCGGCTAACATAAAAGGAAATGCAAAGGTCTTCTGTAGGTATATTAAGAGTAAAAGGTTGTCAGATGAGCGGTGGGACCGATTTAGGGACCAAAATGGAGATCTATTGGTGGAGGCAGAAGGCATGGTTGAGGCACTAAATATGTACTTTACATCGGTGTTTACCAAGGAAGAGGACTTTGCCAAAGCTATGGTAAATGAGGAGGTTGTCAGGATACTGGATTAAATAAAAAAAAGATAGAGGAGATACTAGAAAGGCTGGCAGTACTTAAAGTGGATAAGTCACTCGGTCCGGATGGGATGCATCCCAGTTTGTTGAAGGAAGTAAGGGTAGAAATTGCGGAGGTGCTGGCCATAATCTTCCAATCCTCCTTCGATACAAGGGTGGTGCCAGAGGACTGGAGGATTGCAAATGTTATACCCTTGTTCAAAAAAGGGGAGAAGGATAAACTTGGCGACTACAGGCCAATTAGTCTAATGTCAGTGATGGGGAAACTTTTTGAAACAATCTGGGAGAAAATTAACAGCTACTTGGACAAGTCTGGACTAATAAAGGAGAGCCAGCACAGATTTGTTGAGGGCAAATCATATTTGACTGACTTGATGAGTTTTTTGATGAGATAACAGAGAGGGTAGATGAGGGCAGGGCAGTTGATGTGTATGTGGACTTTTAAAAGGTGTTTGGTAAAGTACAACATATTAGGCTTGTTAGCAAAATTGAAAAGGGGCAGTAGCAGCATGGATACAAAATTGGTTAAGGGATAGAAAACAGGTGAATGGCTGTTTTTCGGACTGGAGGGAGGTATACAGTGGTGTTCCCCCAAAGTTCAGTGCTTGGACCATTGCTATTTTTGATATACATGAACGACTTGGACTTTGGGGGGTGAGGTACATGGCACAATTTTGAAATTTGCAGATGACCTGAATCATGGAAGTGTAGTAAACAGTGGGGAAGATAGTAATAGACTTCAATAGGACATACAGATTGGTGGAATGGGTGGGCACAGGGCAAATGAAATTCAATGCAGAAAAGTATGAGGTGATGCAGTTTGGTAGGAAGAATGAAGAGAGACCTAGGGGTAATTGTGAACAAATCTTTGAAGGTGGCAGGACAGGTTAACAAAGCAGTTAATAAAGTATGTGATCCTGGGCTTTATAAATAGAGGCATAGAGTACAAAAGCCAGGAAGTTATGCTAAACCTATATAAAACACTAGTTCGGCTACAGCTGGAATATTGTGGCCAATTCTGCGCACCTCACTTTAGGAAGGATGGGAAGGCTTTGGGGAGGGTACAGAAGAGATTTACTAGAATGGTTCCAGGGATGAAGGATTACAGTTACGTGGATAGACTAGAGAAGCTGGGGTTGTTCTCCTTAGAGCAGAGAAGGCTAAGAGGAGATTTGATAGAGGTGTTTCAAATCATGGAGTGTTTAGATAGTGTTAATAAAGAGAAACTGTTTCCAATGGTTGAAGGGACAATAACCAGAGGGCACAGGTGTAAGGTGATTGGCAAAAGAACCAGCAGTGACATAAGGAAAAACTTTTTTACACAATGAGTGGTTAGGATTTGGAATGCACTGCCTGATGGGTTGGTGGATACGGATTCAATAGTAGCCTTCTAAAGAGAATTGGATAAATACTTGGAGAAAAAATTGTACGGATCTGGGGAAAGAGTGGGGGAGTGGGACTAACTTTATTGCTCTTCGAAAGAGCCGGTGCAAATTTGATGGGCTGAATGGCCTCCTTCTGTGCTGTACTATTCTATGATTTAGGTAACAGCATTACACCTCTGGTCAAAAATATCAAAAGCAAGCCCTAGTTTTTGAGTGGCTGAGGCCTTCAAGTAAAAATGTTAATGAACATGTTAAAAGACAGTAGGATAAATGTAATCATGCTATAGCTCTGGAGTCCAGCATGTCAAGTGAGTTGAAGTGTAACAGCATCCTGTCAGGCAAAAGTGAGTCCCACCATTCGGGTCCAGGAAAGCAGCCTAATTTTGTCTCCATTTAACTTCTCTCCTTTTGCAACTCTATCCATTGCCATCTTTTCTCCTCCACTGGTTAAGATCCACATGTGAATACATTTTAGCTTAAACTACAAGTTTAAAGCTACCCACACAGAGCACATTGCCCATTCCTGACCCTGCTTGTTCCGTTTTTATTGTGTTCTTTTCAGTGGCTTGAACTCTGCTCAAATTTGACTTCCCCAAACTCCTGGATTCCTCTTATCAGGATTACGGTGCTCTGCTGGACTATACTGTAAAACTCAGCTGCCTTCTGGTTGGCAGACAGGAAGCAAAGAGTTGGAATAAATGGGTCTTTTTCCGAGTGGCAGGCAGTGACTAGTGGGGTACTGCAGGGATCGGTCCTAGGACCCCAGCTATTCACAATATATATTAATGATCTAAACGAGGGAACTAGATGTAATATCTCCAAGTTTGCAGACGACACAAAGCTGGGTGGGCGTGTGTGCTGTGAGGAGGATGCCTAGAAACTTCAGTATGATTTGGACAGGTTGGGTGATTGGGGCACATGCATGGCAGATGCAGTATAATGTGGATAAATGCGAGGTTATCAACTTTGGTGGCAAAAATAGGAAGACAGATTATTATCTGAACGGCAATAGATTGGGAGAAGGGGAAGTGCAACGAGACCTGGGTGTCCTTGTGCACCAGTCGCTGAAGGTAAGCATGCAGGTGCAGCAGGCGGTTAAGAAGGCAAATGGTATGTTGGCCTTCGTAGCGAGAGGATTCGAGTACAGGAACAAGGATATCTTGCTCCAGTTGTACAGGGCCTTGGTGAGACCACACCTTGAGTATTGTGTGCAGTTTTGGTCGCCTTATCTGAGGAAGGATGTTCTTGCCATGGAGGGAGTGCAGCGAAGATTCACCAGACTGATACCTGGGATGGCAGGAATGACGTATGAGGAGAGATTGGGTCGATTGGGCTTGTACTCGCTGGAGTTTAGAAGAATGAGAGGGGATCTCATTGAAACTTATAAAATTCTAACCGGACTAGACGGACTAGATGCAGGAAGGATGTTCCCGATGGCAGGGGAGTCCAGAATTAGGGGTCACGGTCTAAGGATAAGGGGTAAGCCATTTAGGACAGAGATGAGGAGGAAGTTCTTCACCCAGAGAGTGGTGAACCTGTGGAATTCTCTACCACAGAAGGCAGTTGAGGCCAATTCATTAAATATATTCAAGAAGGAGTTAAATATATTTCTTAAGGCTAAAGGGATATGGGGAGAAGGCAGGGACAGGGTACTGAGTTTGGATGATCAGCCATGATCTCATTGAATGGCGGAGTAGGCTCGAGGGGCCGAATGGCCTACTCCTGCTCCTATGTTCTATGTTTCTCATTGCTAAGCTATTCTGTTGCTTCAAATTTTAAGGTAACCTTTTGTAGCCTACAGCCTATCTTCCACCTGCTGCTATTACCTGCTGAGCTTATGACTGTACTTCAATGCATTGCTGGTTTCTCATCTTTACTTTGCTGCTCTGTGGATATTGGATAGAAATATGCTTTCTCCTGGGCTGAAGTCATAGAATCATACAGCACAGAAGGAGGCCAATCAACTTGACTGGGGGTGGGTGGTTGCGGGTGGGGATGGAGGTGCAATGGGAAGTGAGTGTAAAAAGAATCTTCAGAAACTGTTTAAATTTAGGTCTTCCAGACTTTGAAAGGAATTGACATAGTTGAACTGGGAATATAGGCCCAGAAATTCGGGTCTCCACGGGTGAGTACGCACGGGGTACTCACCCGTAGGCCCGATGGAAGTGCCAGTTTCCTGCATGCACTGCGCATGCGCGGGAAACCGGCACTTCCGTTCCTCTGAACGAAGAGGTTCAGAGGTTGAACGCGTGCGCGGGGGAGGCTGCGCGTGCGCATCAAACGTAGTTTTTTTTTACAGGCTTCTCCAGGAACATAAGCCTGCAGAATTTAGAAATATAAAAAGCAGGCGTAAGGCCTGCTTTTTACAAGGTAAGTGGTGAATTAATTAAAATTAAAACATTTTTTCCACAAGTTTATTATTTTTAAATACTTTAAAGCAAGGTAAGTTTATTTTTAGCCCCGTTGGAATATAAAATTATTTTTTTCAAAAATTTAAATTATTGTTTAAAATAGTTATTTCATGTAATTTATAGTTTATTTAAAAAGTGATTTAAAACAAAAAATTATTTGAAGGTTGAGTGCTATTTTGGGGCCGTAGTATTTAAGTCTTGACAGCACTTCCTGTCAGACTTATGAATGAAGCATTCCCTGCTCCGATTGGCTGCCCATGGCCCACGTAATCCCAGGGGACGCATCGAACTAACTGCGCCCCTGGGATACGCAAGCACTGCGCGCCGGCAGCTGGACCAGGCCCCGGATCGGAATTCCACGGGGCCCTACAGCTCAACGGCTGGCGTGCAAGGTAAGTGCAGATCGGGGGCTTGCACCTGCGGGAAGCCCCCGACTCGAATTTCTGGGCCATTATTCACGATGGGCTATAAATATTAGGGAGCTCAAGTTAAAATGAGCAAGTTGGGGATAAGAAGCAAAGTCAGAAGCAAATATAGGCTATAATTTTGTGAAATAATTTACCAGGGATGGCTACTGATGTAGACAATTATGTAATTTTGAGGAGAGAAAGCATTGAGGGATATGGTGGGGTTGATCTATCAGAGGGATTATGCTCAAAGTCCATTTACTGGCTTCTGGACCATAGTGACCTTCACTGCTGCCGCCGCTTTCTACAGGATTTTTATTCTCTCCTGGGCTGCCTCTATTCTAGTACCTGCCCTATTTCCTTAGTTTCCTGCTTCACTGCCGGTAAGTGTTCACTCAACATTGAGCTGGCTTTGATCTGCTTGCGCTCCAAATGACCTTTGCTTTGCCACTTGGTTCCCACAGCCACTGACTCCACTCATCCTTCAGCACTCCTCCGTCGCCCTTTGCTCGACTGGGTGGGATTGGTCCTCAAGTTCCCACTGTTGCTCCAGATCGTTTGTGCTCCTCACCTCCCTACAACTCTTCAGACCAGCTCCCTCATCTGCATTAATCCTGGGATTTAATTTTCACTGACCCCAGGTTCACTGGGCTTTCCTGCTCTAGGCCCTTGGCTTTCAGTCCCACTGCTCCTCATTACTATGCAGGTACACTGGACCCCACGACTAATTACTGAGGCTACTACTCACTTCGGCCAAAGCCCTGGACCAAGATATGCTGGCTTGGTTGACTTCATAGCTCCTAAGCTCTCCATTTTCCACTGGAGCATCTCCAGCAATGGGCCCACTGATGGCCCGCCCCTCAAACAGCTCCTGGACTTAATCACCTTCCACATCTGTCTTTTAATTTGGACATTGGTTCGTCCATGCTCAAAATTAACTTTAACTTTGAACTCTGTCTTATCATCTCCTCCCTATTCTCTAGTTACAACCAGGGCATACCTCTTTTTTAATCTTTGCCATGCCTATGTACCCTGACTTCCCTCTAGGTACATTTGTGTGCACATTTTGGCTCCAGACCCATGCCCATTAATCTATCTCTCATTTTGTTTCTTTTCTTTTGACTGCTTTTGAGCCCTTTTCTCCTGTCTCTTCTCCTTCCTGTCACCCAATCATGCTACCTTTTAATTTCTTCCCTCTCGAGTACTTTGACCAGCAATCCCTACCCCAACCTATCCATACACATCTGCTTTTCTGTTCTCCTGCCGTCATCCCAGGTTTGCAACCTCTGAATAAACCCACAGCTACCCACTTTTCTCTCTCGGCATCCTTTAAAGGGCCCATTGAAGCACCCATTGCTCTGTCATTACAAGCACCTACCCCATCCTTCTCCCTTGCCAATCTATCCATCCAGTATTCCCACCTGGGACTAATCTCTCCATCCTCCATATCCCGCTCACCCCACCCACTGCCCCCTTGAACTCTGGCAGTGAATCAACAATCACCTCCAGATCTGCATTTCCCTCCAGAATGACCATTCACTTGTAAGCAAGGCCCTTGCTATCCATAATGTTACTGTGGATGAATGCATTGACATCATGGCTTTGATGGAAATTTGACTCATGGGTGGTGGAACCATGCTCCTTTAATGAAGCCTCCCTACCATCTGCCCTGCCCAGACTGCCATAGTGGTGGTGTGGCCCTTATTACTAAATAACACTTTGGTCTCTCCTCCTATTCCTCTAGCACTTTTTCCTCTGAGCACCTAACCTTGTTCCACCCCTTTCTCCTCTCTCTTTTAAAATCCTCATTCGTTACCACCATCCCAAGCCCCACCTCTTGTTACTCATTAAGGTATCCTCACTCCTTTCCTCCCTCAGCATCGGCATTGAACTCCTCATCCATGGCGATTTCAATCTCCCTCAATTCACCTTGCCATCTCTGCTCTGTTTTCACTGCCCTCCTATCCCTGCTTAACCTCTCCCTACATATAAATTGTCCCACCCATATTCATAGCTTCCTCCCCAACCTTGCTATCTCAAGAATCTATCATTGCCTCAATCACAGACACGGCCATCTTTGATAACTTACTTGATCCCTCACCACTCGCGTCCCCCTTCCAACACTGCTTTCTTCTGTGTATGCCCCTAGAAAAAAATCTCCCTCAAGTCACTTGGAACTGCAATTTCAAACTCCCAATTGTCTAGCCTTTTGCCCTCCATTTGTCATAATACTTCTGCAGCTGTTGATCTCCTTCAAATCCTTCAAATTTGCCATCACCCTGTCCTCAAAAAAAAAAAAAAAAAAAAAAAAAAAAAAAAAAAAAACCACCCTTGACCACTGCATCCTTGCAAGCTACCACCCCATCTCCAACCTCGCTTTTCGTCTCAAGTCCTTGAACGTGTTGTTGCCTCCCAAATCCATGCCCATCTTTCCCGCAACTCTGAATCCCTCTAATCAGGTTTCCACCCCTGCCACAGCACTGAAATGGCCCTTCTCAAAGTTACAAATGACATCCTATGTGACTGTGACCGTGGTAAGCTATCTCTTCTCATCCTTCTCGACCCGTCTGCAGCCTTTGACATGGTTGACCACACCATCCTCCTCCAACGCCTCTCCATCATCCAGCTGGGTGGAACTGCAGTCGCCTGGTTCCACTCCTATCCATCAAGTTGTAGCCAGAGAATCACCTTGAAATGCCTTCTCTTTCTACTCCCACGCTGTTACCTCTGGAGTTCCCAAGGATCTATCCTTGGCCCCCTTCTATTTATCATCTACATACTGCCCTTCGGCAGCATCATCCAAAAACACAATGTCGGGTTCCACGTATATGCTGATGACATCCATCTCTACCTCACCACCACCTCTCTCGACCCTTCCACTGCCTCTGATTTGTCACGCTGCTTGTCCGACATCCAATATTGGATGAGCAGAAATTTCCTCCAACTAAATATTGAGAAGACCAAAGCCATTGTCTTCAGTCCCTGCCACAAACTCTGTTTCCTAGCCACTGACTCCATCTCTCTCCCTGGCAACTGAGGTTGAACCAGACTGTTGCAACCTCGACATTCTATTTGATCCTGAGCTGAGCTTCCAACCCCATATCCGCTCTGTCACTAAGATTGCCTACTTCCATTTCTGTAACATTGCCCATCTCTGCCCCTGCTTCAGCTCATTTGCTGCTGAAACCCTCATCAGTGCCTTTGTTACCTCTAGACTCAACTATTCCAATGTTCTCCTGGCTGACCTCCCACCTTGCACCCTCTAAACCTGAGCTCATCCAAAACTTTGCTGCCCATATCCTAATTCACATTAAGTCCCACTCACCCATCACTCCTGTGCTTGCTGACCTACATTGGCTCCAGGTCTGGTAATGTCTTGATTTTAAAAATTCTCTTCCTTGTTTTCAAATCCTCACTATCTCTGTAACCTCCTCCAGTCCTACAAGCCTTGGATGTCTCTGCGCTCCTCCAATTCTGGCCTTTTGCGCATCCCTGATTTACATTGCTACACCATTGGCGGCCCTGCCTTCAGCTGCTTAGGCCGTAAGCTCTGAAATCCCCTCCCTAAACCTTCTGCCTCTCAACCTCTCTCTCCTTTAAGATGCTCCTTAAAACCTACCTCTTGACCAAGCCTGTAATAATATATCCTTATGTAGCTCGATGTCAAATTTTGAAGTGCCTTGGGTCTTTCACTATGTTAAAGGCACTATATAAATACAAGTTTTGTTGCTTAATCGTTCTTTCACCACCACCTTTGATGCCCTTGTCCCCAGTAAAAGCATTATTCTAGCTCGCCCTGATTGTTCCCCCTGATATGTACGAACATATGAAAAATGACCCTTTGGTCCATCCAGCTTGTCCCACACAATTGTGATACCTTGTGTAGCACACTATATATACACTCTACCCCACCTGAAACCATGTGATCTCCTTGGAGAGGTTAAAAACCCGTGCTAATTTGGTGGGGTGGTGTGCATAAATCTGGGACCTTCCTCTCCGAACCCGCCAGGCGATCAAAACTAGTTCAGGAGATCGTTCTGGCCATGAATTCCCTGAAGTACGTAACTTTTTGTAAGAAGTGACGTCCGCTCCAACCACAAACGGGTCCAGCTCTCCCTTGAAGAAATTTAGCGAGTTGACATTCACTGCACGAGGCGGCAGCCCGTTCGTGGTCCACTATTCTCTGGGAAAGGAACCACCTCTTGACATCTAACCTAGGTCTGGCCTTTCACAACCCTGGTTTTCCCTAACCTATTGGAATAAACTGTTAACTGGAACACAATGTATTCCCTTCATCATCTTTTAAAGCTCAATCAGATCACTCCTAAGACTACGCTTCACTAAAGTGTAAAGTGTAGAGTCCCAACACTTTTAACCTATCTTTAGAACTAATATGCTTTATACTAGGTATTAGTCTACTGGCCCTCCACTGCACCCTTTCCAAAGCCTCTTTCACCCATCATGTGAGAAGACCAAAACTGACACACTATTCCAAGTGAGGCCTGATCAAGGTCTTATACAAAGACAAAATAGTAAAAGAAAGACTTGCATTTATATAGCACCTTTCATGACCACTGGACATCCCAAAGCACTTTACAGCCAATTAAGTACTTTTTGAAGTGTAGTCACTGTTGTAATGTAGGAAACACTGCAGCCAATTTACACACAACAAGCTCCCACAAACAGAATTGTGATAATGACCAGATAATCTTTTTTTACTGATGTTGGTGGAGGGATAAATATTGTCCAGGACACCAGGGATATATCCACATAAAACCAATGAATCTAACCCAGCCAGTTATCAAACTCCTCCCAATCATTAGTAAAATAATGAAAGGAGTCATCAACACTTGCTCAACATGCTCTGTTCTGGTTCCGCCAGAGCCACTCACCTACACCACTAGAGGTGCATCTGGGGTGTCCGCCTTCACCCAAAGACTGCACGTTGCAGTACAACTTTCCAGTTGGGGTGGGTGGTTGCTGGGTTCCCCCCACCCCCCCAAACTCCTTGAAATAACTGAAAAATGACCCTAGCTCTTCCCTTTGTAACTAAATTTAAAGTTTAAAAAAAACCTTCAGCGTCCGGGCTACAATCCTAACCTGGATACCTAGTTAGGACCCACTTGTGCTAATCAGTAGCTTGGTAGGCCGAGCACTGCTGATGAAATGCCAGGGCCCATGTCCTTGCCCCCTCATGCCAATGGATTTGTTTGGAGTGGGCAGAGGCTCTGCCTCCAACAGGTCATCCTTCTGAACCACTGAAGTCACATTACGAAGTGCTGTCATAATGTTTAGGGAATAGTAAATATTTATGAAAATCGAGTTGTACATTAATCTGTCCCAAATTTAGTGCCTACAACAGGATTCTGGTGTGTGTCTATATCTAGCTATCCTTTTTAAGTGTTTCCAGTTACGTAACTAAATCTCATTCATGTGATGATTATGGAAAATATGTTTTATAGGAAAACTGTGAGAAAAGAGACTATAAACATCAAGTTGAACCTGAAAACTTGGATTATCCTCTGTGTGCCACAAGAAATGACCATTGTAAATACTGTCCTGAATTCACTGGTATGTCAACAAATTGCAGGTGCTTGCATTAATGTTTTGTGCTCTACTCATGGTTTTACATTATAGTTAGATTTGCCGTTATTAGTTATGTGCATGCTGATTTTTTTTTTCTACTTTTACCCCTTTGACCTATTAAGAGTCTGAGACGTGTTAGCTGATACTGCAATTCATTGCAAGGGATTGTGAAGAATGTTCCTCTTTACTATTCAGCAAAATGTCACTCATTTGGGGTGAAAATAACTAATTTTGGTTTAAAATTGCTACCTATTTTGATGTTTGCTAATCTTATTGAACACAGCTGCATTTCTCTAACTAATCATGCAGCTGTGCAAAATTGTGTAGCAGTGTGAAATGGGCATGGGGTGAAATAATTTTTTGTGCACAGAATGTGCATTAAATATAAGTTCATTTTCTATCCCTTTTTTTAAGCACACTAAAGGATGCACTGCCGTATTCTGTGCCCTTTCAGCAAAATTGAGTTCTTTACAAATATTTCTCAACCTGTAAGAAAGCTGGGATTTGGTATCCTGACCAATATATGCCAGTAACAAGACAAATCTTTAGCTCTCTTTTAATTCCTAAGGAACCGTCTGCGGTTTTACTTCCCAGCAAAAGTCGAGATGATTGATGCCAGACTCTGCACACTGAATTGTCTTGCACTAACCAGTTTGGATCAAAATGAATTTAATTTACTAACTTTCGATTAGCTTATCCTCAAGCTGCTGAGTTAGTGAGTTAGTCTAATCATCAAATAAAAAGCCAGACCACAGGTCGTCCACTAAGCACACTTTATTGGTTACAAATCACAACTTAGTTAAAGTTGAACTCACGAACACTTAATAGCCATACATAAATGTGTTAACATTTTGTAACGTGTTCTTTTTGGAATTGTTATATAGTTCAACGCTGACACCATATTGGTTATAGTTATATGGCTTTATTTGGCATAAGTATGAATTAATACATTACAGTATTTAAGCAGTAGTTTACTAAGTACAATTGAGAATTCTATTACCTGTTGTTGTCATTTGCATAGAAGGAGTGACCCATTTCCCGTACCGCCTACTCATATGCTTGTTCACCTGTCTGGTGCCCTCCGTAGCCCTTCTACACCGAGACCCCCAAACCCCCTAGGATATACCCCAAAAACTGGAACTGCATAAAAATCCATCCAACCGGGGCTGGCACGTCTGTGTTCAAGCACAGGCTTTGGGCCTCCCTTATCTGTTGCTTAGTCTTAGCAGAAGCTTTTTCCTGCTTTCTGTTCCAGCAGTTGATGATGCACCCTATGGACCTTGAAGACAAGACGACTTCTAACTGTAAATAAAACCTAGATTCAACATTTCTTTTCCCTAATTCTAACAGAAGAGAAATAAAACTTAAGTAATAAAACTATAGATTAGCATGCTTAATATTAAACTGCAATCTAGCAAAGCTTAATATTGAAGAATAGTGAATATTTGATTATATTTCGACAAATTTCAAGAGTTCTTAGTATGCATACTAAGTCAGAAAAGAGATAAGAGATAACGATGTAAACAGTTTCAAATCATTCTTCCATCCCTTCTAGCAATAACAATTAGCTTGCAATAACGAGGATATGTGTGATAGTTTGTCATCCTGCACCTGCAAAAAGCCAGCTTGAGTCTAAAAGCAGTGTATTTTGCAGAACAGCAGTTCTAGCAAAAACTTGGTCATTTAACTCTTGAGCCTCGACCCGCTAAACACTCTCTCCCAAACCTATATTTTAACAAATGTAATCAGTTACCTAACAAAGCAGTTGAGTAGCAAACCATTAATGGAAAATTACTAAACAAAATGAGTAGCAAAGGTTACACGGACTATTCTTCAGCACGAACGGGTGCTGAGTATTAACTATAGCTGTGATCAAAGTCTGAGGTTATAAATTGGTGAGATTACTTATAAGAGTAATTCCTTCGATGGGTAACAAGTTAACTGTTTTGAATAGCCAGTTTGTCAAATAGCTCAAGTCTATGTGCGGGATTAACGTTCAGAATTTACATGACCTCATTCTCATGAGCGGCATGGTTGGATCAATTTCTTTATTTCCCTGGAATGCAGATGTTAGCTTCTGGAATGTTGCGTTGATTAACTCCTTTGCGGCGGGGATATCTGTTTCATTTGGATCTCTGGTTCCGACAACCCACCTTGCACACGAGTGACGATATGACCAGGCTTCCCTCTCGCCTTTCTCAATCTCGGAATACTCACAATTAAGTGACTCTTAGCTCTGCCTGTAACGGGCTTGTAGCCACAATTAACCTCTGTCCTTTAAAGTGCCTTGTACTGGTAAGGATACCTCCTACACTAATTAAGTAAAAGTTTTGCAGAAGAAGAGAGGAAATAAGTTTTCTGATTAAGAGACTAAGAAAGACTGCTACTTCTACTGAAGACGAAGAAAAACGCTGCTTCTGAGACCCAGCTGTCTGAACACCGCGCCCATTTTTCTGTCAATCTACCCCAATAATTCAGTACTGAAGCATATATCTGCAGACAGGTTGGCTCCACTTTTACAACCCTCCTCCAAATGCCCCTTCCCCACCCCCAACCCTGCAACCTTGCTTTTAACAGAGATCCACACAAATTTGAAAACCATGACCTGTTTACGACTCACTAAGTGCTTCTTTCCTGGATTTGAGCCAGGGACAATGAGTTCACAACTCTTTTTTTATTCGTTCCTAAGATGTGGGCATCGCTGGCAAGGCCAGCATTTATTGCCCTTGAGAAGGTGGTGGTGTGCCACCTTCTTGAACCGCTGCTGTCCCTGTGGTGAAGGTACTCCATAGTGCTGCGAGGGAGAGAGTTCCAGGATTTTGACCCAGCGACAGTGAAGGAACGGTGATATATTTTCAAGTCAGGATGGTGTGAGACTTGGAGGGGAACTTGAAGGTGATGGTGCTCCCAAGCACCTGCTGTCCTTGTCCTTCTAGGTGATAGAGGTCGCTGATTTGGGAGGTGCTGCCAAAGAAGCCTTGGCAAGTTGCTGCAGTGCATTTTATAAATAGTATACACTTCAGCCATGGTGTGCTGGTGGTGGATGGAGTGAACATTTAAAGTGGTGGATGGGGTATCAATCTAGTGGGCTGCTTTGTCCTGGATGGTGTCCAGCTTCTGGAGTGTTGTTGGAGTTGCACTCATCCAGGCAAGTGGAGAGTATTCCATCACATTCCTTACTTGTGCCTTGTCGATGGTGGAAAGGCTTTGGGGAGTCAGAACGTGAGAGACATGCCGCAGAACAATCAGCCTCTGACTTGCTCTTGTTGCTACAGTGTTTGTGGCTGGTCCAGTTAAGCTTCTGGTCAATGGTGACCCCCCAGGATGTTGATGGGGGATTCGGCGATGGTAATGCCGTTGAATGTCATAGGGCGATGGTTAGACGCTCTCTTGTTGGAGATAGCCATTGCCTAACACTTGTGTGGCGTGAATGTTACTTGCCACTTATCAGCCCAAGCCTGAATGTCGTCCAGGTCTTGCTGCATGCGGGCATAGACTGTTTCATTATCTAAGGAGTTGTGAATGGAACTGAACGCTGCAATCATCAGCGAACATCCTCACTTATGATGGGGGGGGGAAGGTCATTGATGAAGCAGCTGAAGATGTTTGAGCTTAGGGTGATGTCCTGGGGCTGAGATGATTGCCCTCCAATAACCACAACCATCTTCCTTTGTGCTAGGTGTCATGACTCATGAAATAACACTGGGCGGCCAGCTGGTGGCGCCGTCCAAGGAGTATAAATACTTGGGTGTGGGCCCAGCTTGCTCAGGATGTTTCTGTAACCAGGAACTAGTGATGTAACTAGAAATCTCATGGTTTTGAAACAATTGATTAAAGCCTTGTTTTATACTCAAACCAAGTGCTCAGCAGTCTTTTTACATCAATTTAATCAACTGTGTATCGGCTCCACGCTCTTGAGTAATTTCGGGAACAGCCAGCTACGACTTCAACTGTAGAAGGGAACTCCGACGCAGTAATCAATCCATCCATCATGGACAAACTACTCAGACCCGCCCGTCTTGACCTGGACCCGAATTCACCTACAACTGCTAAGGTATGGAAACACTGGTATCGTACCTTCAGCAACTTCCTCAGGGTGTGGTGAGAATGTTCCTGATAAATTAGAGATACTTGCCAATTATGTATCTCCTCATGTGTTTGACTATATCGAAGACTGTGTCGACTATGACTCCACTATCCTAATATTACAGCGACTATATGTTAAGGCCCCAAACGAAATTTTTGTTCGGCATCTACTGGCCACTACTCGACAACAACCTGGGGAATCACTTGACGAATTCCTTCAAAAGCTTCGCAGGCTCAGCAACGATTGTAATCTTAAAGCTGTCACAGCTGAGCAGTACCAGAAGGAGCTAATTCGTGATTCTTTTATTAACGGAATTACGTCTCCCTTCATACGCCAGTGTCTGTTGGAGAATAAAACCCTCGAGTTACAGACTGCCTATGACCAGGCATGTTCCCTGGACTTAGCAAAGAGGAATGCAGATACCTATCTTTTACCACGTGCACGGGCTGCTGCTAATCACTTTTGATGACTCCTTCGATAGGCCTCGGGCGGAAGCCCTCACTGATGATGACTCCAACCTTGCGGATGATAACCCTACCCTAGAAGCCTTCACTGATGACGACCCTGCCCTAGCGGTATCTTGGCAATCTGGAAGGAAGTGTTTCTTTCGTGGCGGTGCATTCCACTATAGGAAATTTTGACCTGCTCGTAACGCAACCTGGAATTATTGTAGTAAGAAAGGCCACTTTTCTAAGGTATACTGGTCGTGAGCCCCTGTTAGTTTTGCAGCTGCAATCTATAAAACTGCTCCTCCCCCAAGAACCACTACTAAGTTTACAGCGGTCAAGGGTAAAACTGCCCCTCCTCCCATCACAGCTGTTTTTCCCCAAAGTCTGTCCCATGAAGGTTTCGGTAAACGGTCACCTTTTGAGTGCACTAATCGACTCATGCAGCTCTGACAGCTTCATTAGTGAGCGGGCTGTCAGTAAGTTAAAACTGCGTATTTACCCCTCGGACAGGGAAATTGCAATGGCTCTGACGACAAAAGCCGGAAGAGTTGGTGGTCAGTGTCTTGTCGACCTTATTCTCAATGGCCGCACTTATTTCTCCACCCGGCTCGGGGTGCTCAAAAACCTATGCAGTGATGTGCTCCTGGGACAGTATTTCCAGAAACAAAACAAAAGACTCACTTTCGAGTTTGGAGGGTCAAAGCCAGAGCTTACTATTTCCAAAGTACCGTTTTGTGCGCTTCCAGCGGCTTCGCTCGACGAGCCCTCCTTGTTTGCCAATCTTTCCCCCCTGATGTAAGCCCATAGTCACTAAATCACAACGTTTCAGCCAAGATGATCTATCCTTTATCGAGGCAGAGATATCTCTCCTTCTAGCTGACGGTATCATTGAGCCATGTTCATCTCCCTGGCGGGCTCAAGTCGTCGTCGTTAAAATATCCTCTGAAGCAACACAAGAAATGTCTTTGCATCGATTACTCGCAAACTATTAACCAGTATACCGACCTGGATGCCTACCCACTACCACGCATCAATGACATGGTCAATAACCTTGCCAACTACAAGGTATTTTCAACTTTTGATTTAAAGAGCGCATACCATTAAGTACCATTAAAGGACTCTGACAAAAAGTATACGGCCTTTGAGGCCAATGGTCAGCTTTCAGTTTTGTCGCCTTCCATTTGGGGTCACCAATGGGGTGGCCGTCTTTCAACGGGCAATGGAGAGCCTAGTCAAACAGGAGAACTTAACGGACACTTTTCCATATCTGGATAATATCACCATTGCTGGTCATGACCAGAAGGAGCATGATGCCAACCTCCAGAAATGTTTTGATGTTCTCCGTCGTTGCAACTTAACCTTAAAGGAGTCCAAATCTGTGAAATCAGTAACATCAGTCAACATCCTTGGCTACTGGGTGGGCAACGGTGTCATCAAACCGGATCCGGAGCGACTTCGTCCACTTCAGGAGCTCCCTCCCCCTACGAATCTCGGCTCTCTTCGTCGGGCACTCGGCGTGTTCGCCTATTATGCGAAGTGGATACCCCACTTCTTCGACAAGATCCAGCCCCTGCTTCACGCAATGTCATTTCCATTGGAGGCAACAGCTATTTCAGCTTTCAACCTCCTCAAGCGACAACTGGAAAACGCCACACTTCGTTCCATTGATGAAAATCTCCCTTTCGTGGTCAAGTGTGATGCATCGGAGGTGGCGATCTCGGCTACCTTGAATCAAGGTGGTCGACCCGTTGCATTTCTGTCCAGAACTTTGCAGGGTAGCGAGCTCCATTATCCTCCTGTCAAGAAGGAGGCTACGGCTATCATCGAAGCAGTACGTAAATGGAGTCATTTTCTCGCTCGTCGCCATTTCACACTTATAACCGATCAGCGCTCCGGGGCCTTTATGCTGGATAACCAGAAGCACACTAAGATCAAGAATAACAAAATACAACTCTGGAGGATGGAATTGGCCGCCTTTGGCTACGCCATACATGATCGACCCGGCAAAGAGAATGTGGCCCCGGATACCCTCACGCGTGCATTCTGCTCTTCTATGTCAACTTTGACTCTTGCGGATCTTCATACTGACTTATGCCATCCTGGCGTAACCCTTATGTTGCGATCTAAAAATCTCCCATTTTCTACGGAAAATGTGAAAAAAACTTGCTCCACCTGTAGAATCTGTACGGAATTAAAACTGCAATTCTGCCGTCCATCGGATGGCTCGCTCATACACGCTATGCAGTGACTCAGCATTGACTTTAAAGGGCCATTGCCTTCCTCAACGCGAAACACCTACTTGCTTACTATGGTGGACGAATATTCACGCTTTCCCCTGTCCCAATATGCTTACTTCCACAGTGATCAAATGCCTCGATCAGGTCTTTTCCCTTTGCGGTACAGCCAATTTCATCCACTTTGATTGGGGTGCCTCCTTCATGTCAAGCGAACTCAAAAGTTATCTTTCCCAACGGGGAATCGCCACAAGCAAAACGACACCGTATCATCCCATCGGTAACTGACGGGTTGAGAGATACAACGCTATCATTTGGAACGCTGTTCGTCTTGCACGGAGGTCACGCAACCTACCAGACCAGCAGAGGGAAACTATGCTCCCTGACGCGTTACATTCCATCAGGTCTCTTCTTTCGATGTCCACCAATGTCACTCCTCGCGAGCGATTCTTCAGATTCCAGCGTCGCTCCACTCCTGGGACGTCCCTACCGTCATGGTTGGCAGCTCCCGGCCCCGTGCTGCTCCGACGATTCGCCCAATCTTACAAAAACGATCTCCACGTCGACGAGGTGGAATTAACAGATGTTAATCCCACTTACACGCACGTGCGGTACCCTGATTGCCGGGAGTCCACTGTTTCACTCCGAGATCTTGCTCCCTCTCCAACCTGTCCCACGGACTTAACTGGTAGAGGAACCCATGGTAATGATACCGACGCTCTGCGCTCCTTTGAGGATGACGCCCTACCTGGGACATCAAGGGGTCTGCCGGCTACTCCACCGGATCAACTTGGGCAGCCGAGCGCTTCCCATGGGATGGCCACCCGAAGCCAGGACGCCAGTCAATCCCCGGCTACCAACCAAGATGACGCCAGCTCTGCGCCTGTGGAGACCCGCACCCGGAGTCACTATCTCCCCAGTCTTCCGCAGGTCGATCAAGGCGACATGGGCCCCGTCGATCTACCAGTACGGACCAAGCGACCCAGGGACCAAGACACGGTCCGAGGAGACGTGCCTTCCAGCCACAAGCGAAGATCTAACAGACTGCGCCTGTTCGTGGTCCGCCTAATCCACTAGAAGGAAGTTGTTGTAATTCCAAAACTTTGAGGCGGGGAGGATGTCATGAATCTTATCATGACTCATGAAGTAACACTGGGTGGCCAGCTGGTGGCGCCGTCCAAGGAGTATAAATACTTGGGCGTGGGCCCAGCTTGCTCAGTATGTTTCTGTAATCAGGAACTGGTGATGTAACTAGAAATCTCATGGTTTTGAAACAGTTGATTAAAGCCTTGTTTTATACTCAAACCAAGTGCTCAGTAGTCTTTTTACAGCACTAGGTATGACTCCAGCCAGTGGAGAGTCTTCCCCTGATTCTCACTGACTTCAATTTTACTTGGACTTCTTGATGCCATACTCTGTCAAATGCTGCCTTGATGCCAAGGGCAGTCATTCTCACCTCACCCCTGGAATTCGGCTCTTTTGTCTATGTTTGGACCAAGGTTATATTGCGGTCTGGAGCCGAGTGGTCCTGGTGGAACCCAAACTGAGCATTGGTGAGCAGGTTATTGGTGAGTAAGTGCTGCTTGATTGTACTGTCGACAACGCCTTCCATTACTTTGCTGATGATTGAGAGTAGACTGATAACATAAGAACATAAGAAATAGGAGCAGGAGTAGGCCAATCGGCCCCTCGAGCCTGCTTCACCATTCAATAAGATCATGGCTGATCTGATCCGAACCTCAAATCTACTATCACTCTCCATCCCACCCGAACCCATGTGATCTCCTGGGAGAGGCGAAAAACCAGATTAAAAAACCCAATGGCCAATTTGGGAGAAAAAATCTGGGAAATTCCTCTCCGACCCATCTAGGCGATTGAAACTCGTCCAGGAGATCACTCTGTCCCTGTATTTCCTACAGTGCTTACCTTCTGTAAGAGGTGATCTCCACCCCAGCCAGGAACAGTCCCAATTTACTCTTAAAGACTCCTAGCTGGCAGCCTGTTCCCGAGGTCTCCACTAATCCCTGTGAATAAAACCATCTCCTGAAATCTAACACAGAATTAGAACACAAGAAGTAGGAGCAGGACCAGGCTACATGGCCCCTGGGCCTGCTCTGCTACCCACAGGGCCATGACCGTTCCGAACCTAGACTCATGTCCAATTTCCTGCCCGCTCCCCAAAACCCTTAATTCCCTTCCCTTCTAGGAAACTGTCTATTTCTGTGTTAAATTTATTTAATGATGTAGCTTCCACAGCTTTCTGGGGCAGCAAATTCCACAGACCCACTACCCTCTGTGAAGAAGGTTCTCCTCATCTCAGTTTTGAAAGAGCAGCCCCTTATTCTAAGATTATGCCCCCTAGTTCTAGTTTCACCCATCATTGGGAACATCCTCACCGCATCCACCCGATCAAGCCCCTTCACAATCTTATATGTTTCAATAAGATCGCCTCTCATTCTTCTGAACTCCAATGAGTAGAGTCCCAACCTACTCAACCTCTCATATGTCCATCCCCTCATCCCCGGGATTAACCGAGTGAACCTTCTTTGTACTGACTCGAGAGCAAATATGTCTTTTCTTAAGTATGGACACCAAAACTCTATGTAGTATTCCAGGTGCGGTCTCACCAATACCTTGTACAACTGCAGCAATACCTCCCTGTTTTTATATTCTATCCCCCTAGCAATAAAAGCCAACATTCCATTGGCCTTCTTGATCACTTGCTGCACCTGCATACTAACTTTTTGAGTTTCGTGTACCAGGACCCCCAGATCCCTTTGTACTACAGTACTTTCCAGTTTCTTGCCATTAAGATAATAACTTGCTCTATGATTTTTCCTGCCAAAGTGCATAACCTCACACTTTCCAGTATTGTATTCCATCTGCCAAATCTCTGCCCACTTACTTAGCCTGTCTATGTCCCCTTGCAGGTTTTTTATGTCCTCCTCACTCACTACTTTCCCTCCCATCTTTGTATCATCTACAAACTTTGATATGTGACACTCGGTCCCCTCCTCCAAATCGTTAATATAGATTGTAAAGAGTTGGGGACCCAGCACTGACCCCTGCGGAACACCACTAGTTACTGATTGCCAGTCTGAGAATGAACCATTTATCCCAACTCTCTGCTTTCTACTGGATAGCCAATCCTCCACCAATGCCAGAATATTACCCTCAATCCCGTGATTTTTTATCTTGAGCAATAATCTTTTGTGTGGCACCTTGTCAAATGCCTTTTGGAAGTCCAAATACACTACGTCCACTGATTTCCCTTTATCCACCCTGTATGTTACTTCCTCAAAGAACTCAAGCAAATTTGTCAAACATGACTTTCCCTTCATAAAACCATGCTGACTTTGTCCTATTAAATTATGTTTATCCAAATATCCCATTACTGTCTCCTTAATAATGGACTCTAAAAATTTTACCAACCACAGATGTTAGGCTAACTGGTCTATAGTTTACAACCTTCTGCCTACTACCCTTTTTAAATAAGGGTGTTATATTAGCAGTTTTCCAATCTGCCGGGACCTTTGCTGAGTCCAGGGAGGTTTGGAAAATTATTACCAATGCATCCACAATCCCTACCGCCACTTCCCTCAAGACCCTAGGAAGTAAGCCATCAGGTCCAAGGGATTTATCCGCCTTGAGTCCCATTATTTTACTGAGTACCATTTCCTTAGTGATTTTAATCGTATTTAGCTCCTCACCCCCCCCTAGAGCCCCCTGTTTGTCCAGTGTTGGGATATTCTTAGTATCCTCTACCGTAAAGACTGATACAAAATATTCGTTCAGCGTTTTTGCCATCTCCATGTTTCCCACCATTAATTTCCCGGTCTCATCCTCTAAGGGACCAACATTTACTTTAGCCACCCTTTTTCTTTTTATATAACTATAGAAACTTTTGCTATCTGTTTTTATATTTTTTGCTAATTTACTTTCATAATCTATCTCCCCTTTCTTAATCAATCTTTTAGTTATTTTTTGCTGTCTTTTAAAGACTTCCCAATCTTCTATCCTCCCACTAGATTTGGCTACCTTATATGCCCTTGTTTTTAGTCGGATACTATCCTTAATTACTTTACTTAGCCACGGATGGCTATCTTTTCTTTTACACCCTTTTTTCCTCAGTGGAATATATATATTTTTTGGAAGTTGTAAAATAACTCCTTAAATGTACACCACTGATCATGTACCGTCTTACCCCTCAATCTATTTTCCCAGTCCACTCTAATCAATTCCACTCTCATACCTTCATAGTCTCCTTTATTCAAGCTCAGCACGCTTGTTTGAGATCCAACCTTCTCACCCTCTACTTGAATATGGAATTCAACCATGTTATGGTCACTCATTCCAAGGGGATCCTTTACTAGGACATTTTTAATTAATCCTGTCTCATTACACAGGACCAAATCTAAGGTTGCTTGCCCCCTGGTCGGTTCAGTTACATACTGCTCAAGAAACCCATCCCTAATACACTCAATGAACTCATCCTCAAGGCTGCTCTGCCCAATTTGACTTGTCCAGTGAATATGATAGTTAAAATCACCCATAATTATAGCTGTTCCCTTATTACAAGCCTCAACTATTTCCTGATTAATACTCCGTCCAACAGAGTTGCAACTGTTCGGAGGCCTATAGACTACGCCGACTAGTGTTTTTTTCCCCTTATTATTCCTTATCTCCACCCAAACTGTTTCACTATCCTGATCGTTTGACCCAATATAATTTCTCTGTATTACAGTGATTCCTGCCTTTATTAACATAGCCACCCCACCTCCCCTTCCTTCCTGCCTGTCCTTCCTGATTGTTAAATAACCTGGTATGTTTAATTCCCAGTCATGGTCACCCTGCAGCCATGTTTCTGTAATGGCCACAAGATCATACCCATATGTAGCTATTTGTGCCGTTAACTCGTCCATTTTGTTACGAATGCTACGTGCATTCAGATAAAGAACTTTCAAATATGTTTTGTGACACTTAGTTCCTGCTTTTTACCCTTTTACTACTTTACTTTTTACTCCATACCTTCTGTCCCTTCCTGACACGCTCTGGTTTTTAATTCCTCCACTGCTACCTAAGTCTAAGACCTTCTCCGTTGTCCTTTTTATTATTTGCTCTCTCAAAACCTCCCCCCCACTAATTAGTTTAAAGCCCTCTCTACAGCCCTAGTTATATGATTCGCCAGGATTCTAGTCCCAGCACTGGCCAAGTTAAGTCCGTCCCAACGGAACAGCTCCCTCCTGTCGCAGTACTGGTGCCAGTGTCCCAAGAAGCAAAACCCATTTTTCCCACACCAGTCTTTGAGCCACGCATTTAACTCTCTAATTTTATTTATCCTAGCCAAATTCGCTCGTGGCTCAGGTAATAATCCAGAGATTATTACCCTTGAGGTTCTGTTTTTTAATTTGACCCCTAGCTGCTCATACTCCTTTAACAGAACCTTCGTCCTTGTCCTATCTACGTCGTTTGTACCAACATGTACCACGACAACTGGATCCTCCCTATCCCACTCCAAGTTTCTTTCCAGCCCAGAAGAGATGTCCTTAACCCTGGCACCGGGCAGGCAAGACAGCCTTTGAGACGGTAATTGGCCGGATTAGATTTGCCCTGCTTTTTGTGGACGTGACATACCTGGGCAATTTTCCAAATTGTCGGATAGTTGCCAGTGTTTTGGCTGCACTGGAACAGCTTGGCGAGAGGCATGGGTAGTTCTGGAGTGCTTAAAAGCCTGTATTCAATGTTTGGAAGGCTGTATTCACTTTCCAGCACTCTGTTCAACAGCTGAATTCCATATTGTCGGGGCATCCTCAAGCATTGTGTAGATTATTTCCCTTACAAATTTCAAAAGCAACCCTTCGGGCAATTTTATAGGGCACTATTCCTTCAAACCGAAGATGCAGTGGAAAAATGCATCTGTATAGTAATGGTACTGAGGCACTGGATAACTAGTTGAAAAGCTACTTGGCTTTTCTAAGTGGTGTGCATTGGACTCGTCCAACTGCTAATTTGTGCGGAAGTAGAGGAAGAGTGCAAAGCCTAGTTCACGAAAGCATTACAACTTATAGTTGATGGAGTATGGTCCTGGTGAAATTCTGTCTTTGGAGTTGAGGGCCAACTGACGAACAAGCAGTGGATACAGCAGGTGTGGAAGCAACCATGCAAGTCATGAATGTGGTGTCACAAGCCACATTTAATGCTCGGTAACCCATAAACCAACCTGTTGTCACTCTGGAATGATATCCTTAAGATATATATGTAGTGGACACTTCCTAGAAACCATGAGTTCTTTCCCTGTAGTAGCAGACCATCTGAATATCCATAGTGTGGTATCCTTTTCTGTTGCTGAATGACATGATGTCACACAGATGCTTGAATAACCACATGATTGCGGTCAACAACGACTTGTACTCTGAGGCTCACAAGTCACAGAATGTAACACTCGAGTCTACTGCAAAAGAATCAATTACCTAAGCTTGATGAAGCAGCAGTCCCTGATTAGGCTATACCCCATCATATACTGAGCTGCTTCATCCTCATCTCCCATAATATGTATAACTGTGCTGGTATCTGCTTCATGTGAGGGTTCTGAGGTATGTAGTGCTCTTCAAGTGCTGCTGATGATCCACTGGATTTTCCTAGTTTTGTAAAGAAAGCTGATGGTATATTTAGGGGGAATTTTAACCCCCGAGAAGAGGTGAGGTTAAAATGATTGAATTCTGGATCGGGACTGTCGTGATCAATAACATGTCATTCTGTGGTGGACACTAGGTGGAGCAGTAGAGCTGTATGTATAAGACAACACTACCCAGCTATATATTATATTAAGACTACATTACCCATGAGGCTAGGCTACCCACAAGGCAGCAGTCAAGATGGAAGCCTCTACAAGATGCTGTACAAGTCCACATGTGCTCAATAAAAGTAACTAGCAAAAGCTAGCTGTGTTCATAATAAGAATGTCTATTTATTAATGAACATAACAGGGACCACAAGCCAGCTCCAATGTGCCCACTTCCGGGTTTAACAGAGATGCGTTTGGATGCCGGCAAGAAAACTACTCACAAGTCGGGGATTTAATTATTGCGGGCGTGTACTTATTGGTGCAATTAACGTCCTTGGTAGATGTTAATGAGGTCTTTGTAAATAGATTTTAACTTTGCTCTAAATTTAAGGTGTGTAGCATGGGTTTCCCTTGGTTCGGGAAACTGACCAGTGAAACAGAGGCAAGTTTGAGTTGCAGTTCAGGTGGGTGTTTAAACTTGTCATTGCCCCATCTGATTAAAAGGACACTTATTGAAGCTGGTGTCTTAGTTCCCTCTGCCTAAATATAGAGGGGCCGAGGTTGCAGGAGGCACTAACCATTTCACAGGGTTTACGTACGGAGACTCTGCTTCCTTGACCTCTTGGAAGAGCAGTGCTTTCGCAGACTGAGGTTGTCACGTCAGGTGGTGGCCGACATCCGCAGCCTCCTAGAGAAAGACCTGCTGCCTGTTGGACTTGGTGGGTCACTGGATTGTTTGCCAGGGCCAATAATTATGTAAATTTCCCGTGATGATAATAGCCAGATGAGCGGGCACTCTGATTCGCCTCTCTGGCTGGATTCCCACAGATACAGGATGCCATCGACTGCATACACCTGGTTGTATTCCTTGGAATTTAGAAAGTTATGAGGTGATTTGATCAAAGTTTTCAAAATATTAAGGGAAACTGATAGGGTAGATAGAAATAATTTCCACTCGTTGGCGAGTCTAGGACTAGGGGACATAGCCTAAAAATTAGAAGCTACGGTAGCGTAGTGGTTATGTTACTGGACTAGTAATCCAGAAGCCTGGAGTAATAATCCATGAGACGCAAGTTCAAATCCTACCACGTTAAAGCTGGGGGATTTAAATTCTGTTAATTTTTTAAAAAAAACAACAGGAATTAAAAAGCTAGTATCAGTAACGGTGACCACTGAATTGTTGTAAAACCCATCTGGTTCACTAATGTCTTTTCGGGAAGGAAACCTGCTGACCTTACCCGGTCTGGCCTTTATGTGACTCCAGACCACAGCACTGTGGTTGATTCTTAACTGGCCTCTGAAATGGCCTACTCGGTTGTACCAAACCGCTACGACAGAGTCAGCACTGTGGGAGTAACTTCACCACAGGACTGCAGCGGTTCAAGAAGGTGGTTCACCACCTCGAGGGCAATTAGGGATGGGCAATAAATGCCAGCCTTGCCAACGATGCCTACATTCTGTATAAAACGAATTTAAAAAAACATATCTTTCAGAAGTAAAGTTGGGAAACACATGCTAAAGGTGGTAGAAGTTTGGAACTACTGCAAACAGCAGTTGATGCTGGATCAATTGTTAATTTAAAATCTGAGCTTGGTAGATTTTTTTAGTTAATCAAAGGTACTAAAGGATATGGGGTAAAGGTGGGTATATGAAGTTAGGTCACAGATCAGCCATGATCTCACTGATTGGTGGAATAGGCTCGAGGGAGTAAATGGCCTACTTGTGTTCCTATCCAGGCACCACCACTGCAACCAGTAGTTTTAATAAACCGCAAGGGATATTCAACCACATGAAGAGCTTCGTGCAGATTTGTGCCATTTTTTGGGAGCTGACATACATTCATGCTGCTGCAACATGCCTTTTCAGTTCAGGAATGAGACTGGAGGGCTGGCTCGTGGGAGACATGGGATATTCCTTTCAAACTTGGCTCATGCCACGTGAGGAATTCCACCAATATGGCGCAGGAGTGCTTCAATGAGTGCCACATGGACCAGCAGGTGTGTCTGTGGTATATCCCATGTGGCTTCAGCGGAGGTAGAGACAGGCCGCTGAGATCCTTGCCCTGACTGCTGAGATGCTTTTGGCCTATGCCCTCTTGATATTGGAGCTGCTGAGGGCCTTGTCAAAGACTGCTCCACCTGCACCTGAGGCCTCATGTTGGGTACTGGCTGAGAGGCAGTGGGGGCAATGTGCGAGAAGTGTGTGCTCTTTGAGTGGCGTACCCACTTCCATGTCTCCTTTTGCCATCATCTCTCTGCTGGGTCAGCGCCACATCACTCTTGCCAATCTGCTACAGACCAGCTTGGAGGAGATCAGTGATGCATTTTAAGGCCATGGATATGATCTGTCACCCTGTTTAGGCAGCAGACAAGTTGGCATCCAAAGCCTGCACAGCCCATGGTCATGGCCTGCATGCACTCATTTAAGAGCCGTGCTTAAAGCTCCTTGGAGACAGCCACTCTCTTCATGGTAGACATTCTCGCAATTCCCTGCACCACCGACTCACTATAGATCGAGTTGGACTCCTCCATTGGAGAGTGTGCGTGGCATGTCTGTCGGTACCTGGCTAAGTTGCTAGCATTCTCCTTCTCAGTGATGGTCCCTGGGGTTCAGCATTTAATTCAGCTGACCGGAGCTTGGAGAGGATTGCGCACCACCCCAGCCCCCCCCGGAAAAGGACGCTCCGCAGCTGTCCCTGCCATTTGTGTGTGCTTGTGGTCATGAGTTGTGAATTACCAGGTGAAATCTCGACTCACTGTCAAAGCGGACCCACTGAAGTGCGAGTATTTGTGCTGGTGTATGGCTGTACGTCCTGTGACGATGCACCCTCGAGGAGTAGGGATGTCCTGTGACACCCTCTTGGCTGTCCTGTGATACTTGCTGTATGCGTGAAGGTAATGGAAGACAAAAGAAAAGGATATGATTTAGTTGTGGCAAAGTCACAATTTTAACAATCACCATACTCCGTCGCCTTGCAGTTCAGTCATTGATGAAATAAAGAAGAGAGAGCTGGGGGTATTTGTGCACAAATCTTTGAAGGTGGTAGGACAGGTTAGCAAAGCAGTTGATAAAGCACATGGGATCCTAGAAGCCTAGAAGTACAAAATCCAGGAAGTTATGCTAAACCTGTATAACTATACTAGTTTGGCCATAGCTGGAGTATTCTGTCCAACTCTGTGCACCACACTTTAGGAAGGCTAAGGAGAGGTGTACAGATGAGATTTACTAGAATGGTTCCAGGGATGAGGGATTACAGTGCATAAATACTGTGGTAACGAGCAGGTCAGAGGCTGGGTATTCAGCGGCAAGTGTCTCGCCTTCTGACTCTCAAAAGCCTTTCCAGTATCTACAAGGCACAAGTAAGGAGTGTGATGGAATACTCTCCACTTGCCTGGATGAGTGCAGCTCCAACAACACTCCAGTAGCTCGACACCATCCAGGACAAAGCAGCCCGCTTGATTGGCACTCCATCCAACACCTTAAACATTCACTCCCTCCACTACCAGCGTACCGTGACTGCAGTGTGTACCATCTACAAGATGCACTGCAGCAACTTGCCAAGGCTTCTTTGGCAGCACCTCCCAAACCCGCGACCTCTTCCACCAAGAAGGACAAGGGCAGCAGGTGCATGGGAACACCACCACCTCCTCCAAGTCGCACACCATCCTGACTTAGAAGTATATCACCGATCCTTCATCATTGCTGGGTCAAAATCCTGGAAATCCCGACCTAACGGCACTGTGGGAGTACCATCACCACACAGACTGCAGCGGTTCAAGAAGGCAGCTCACCACCACCTTCTCGAGGGCAACTAGAGATGGGCAATAAATGCTGCCATTGCCAGCGATGCCCTGATCCCATAAACACTTTTTAAAAAAAAGTTAGAGAAGCTGGGGTTGTTCTCCTCGGAGTGGAGAAGGTTAAGAGGAGATTTGATAGAGGTGTTTAAAATCATGAAGGGTTTAGATAGAGTAAATAGAGAAACTGTTTCCAATGGCTGAAGGGTCGGTAACCAATGGGCACAGATTTAAGTTGAATGGCAAAAGAACCGGTCACCTTAAACGAACCAGAGGTGACATGAGGAAAACTTTTATGCAACGAGTGGATAGGATTTGGAATGCACTGCCTGATAAGGTGGTGGATACAGATTAAATAGTAGCCTTCAAAAGTGAATTGGATAAATACTTGAAGGTGAAAAAATTGTAGGGATATGGGGAAAAGAGCAAGGGAGTGGAACTAACTGGATTGCTCTACAAAAGAGACAATGCAGACGCCTCCTTCTGTGCTGTACTACCTGTATTCTGTCTCTCAGTGAAATTTGTAATTCTGTCACCAACTATCTGCGAGCTCTCTCTCTCTCTCTCTCTCTCTCTCTTGCGAGCTCGCTCTCTCTCTCTCTCTCTCTCTCCACTTCCGACAGAGATGGACACAAATGTGCCATTTAACTTCAGGGCCGCCTCCTCTGCATCTGAGAGTTGGACTATTTATGGCGGACCACCTCCAGTCCTGTCCCTCTCCCTTGCATTTTGCACTCTCTTCGACAAGGGGGAAATAAAACAGACCAGTGAGTGAGTGAAAGTCAGGTGTTCACCTGATGGATGCAGTGCATTCGGTGATGGTGACTGAGACAGATGCATCACATTATATAAGCATTGGAGTGAGTGGCAATGGTGGATGTATAAATGGGGAGGGGATGAGGTGCATGCAAAGTGAAGGCTGGGTGCTGCTGAAAGCTGAGTTAATGTGAAACACCTGCAAATCAAAATTAATTGGTACAGTTGAGATCATAGATTCAGACTAGCAGAGTTGACTTCCAGGTTTCACCCATGCAATTCCATTTCCCCACTCGGAAGCTACCTTCATATTAATATCAGGACCAATAAGTACATAAGCACATAATCATTTCTGCACTGCATTGTCATGAACATGTTAATTTAACATGCAAATCATCGAATATCTGATTAATATGCTACCATTAGTTCTGTTCTCTCGTCCAGTCTCCGCACGTACAGTGCCTCCCAAACTTTTGTCTTTGTCAACAAACCCGCCATTACTTGTTGAGAAGATGTCACTACCTTCAAATGTGAGGTCCCATACCTATTATGCTGTGCCCTTTTATCAGGGTGGATGATTTCCTCTGGTTGTTTAAATAGTAAGGCATCACATTTTCTGTGCCAATATAGCAACCCACCATTAAGATGGGAGCATACTGTTCTTGCGTGGGAGAAAGTCATGTTGTGCTGTCATCCAAGAAACCAATAACCACTACCTTTTAATGTATGTAAACATCCCAAGGCACTTCACAGGAGCATAATCAGACAAAATTTGACACCAAGCTAAGAAGGAGATATTAGGAAGGGTGACTAAAAGCTTTGTCAATGAGGGTTTTAAAGGAGAAGAGCGAGGTGGAAAGGTTTAGGGAAGGAATTCCCAATGGTGGGATGAAGGAGAGGGGGATACAAGAGATGCCAGAGTTGGAGGAACGCCAAGTTCTTGGAGGGTTGTAGGGCTGTTGGAAGTTACCGAGTTAGGGAGATGTATGGATGGATATGAACACAAGGGTGAGAATTTTAAATTTGAGGTGCTGCTGGACCGGGAGCCAATGTAGGTAAGCAAGCACAGGGGTTATGGCTGAGCGGGATTTGGTACAGGTTAGCCTATGGGCAGCAGAATTTTGAATTAACTCAAGTTTATGGAGGGTGGAAGATGAGAGGCCGGCAGGGGGAGGATTGAAATAGTCGAGTACGGAGATAACAGAAACATAGAAACATAGAAGATAAGAGCAGGAGAAGGCCATTCGGCCCTTCGAGCCTGCTCCGCCATTCAATGAGATCATGGCTGATCGTCCAAATTCAGTACCCGGTCCCTGCCTTCTCCCCATATCCCTTGATCCCTTTAGCCTTAAGAAATATATCCAACTTTTTCTTGAATATATTTAATGAACTGGCCTCCACCGCCCTCTGTGGCAGAGAATTCCACAGGTTCACCACTCTCTGGGTGAAGAAATTCCTCCTCATTTCAGTCCTAAATGGCTTACCCCTTATCCTTAGACTATGACCCCTGGTTCTGGACTCCCCGGCCATCAGAAACATCCTTCCTGCATCTAGTCTGTCCAGGCCTGACAGAATTTTATAGGCTTCGATGAGATCCCCTCTCAATCTTCTAAACTCCAGTGAGTATAAGTCCAATCGACACAATCTCTCCTCATACGTCATTCCTGCCATCCCAGGTATCAGCCTGGTGAATCTTCGCTGCACTCCTTCCATGGCAAGAACGTCCTTCCTCAGGTAAGGCGACCAAAACTGCACACAATATTCAAGGTGCGGTCTCACCAAGGCCCTGTACAACTGTAGCAAGACATCCTTGTTCCTGTACTCGAACCCTCTTGCTACGAAGGCCAACATACCATTTGCCTTCTTAACCGCCTGCTGCACCTGCATGCTTACCTTCAGCGACTGGTGCACAAGAACACCCAGGTCTCTCTGCACTTCCCCCAATCTATTACCATTCAAATAATAATCTGCCTTCCTGTTTTTGCCACCAAAGTGGATAACCTCACATTTATCCACATTATAGTGCATTTGCCATGTTTCTGCCCAATCACCCAACCTGTCCAAATCGTGCTGGAGTTTCACGACATCCTCCTCACAGCATACCCTCCCACCCAGCTTTGTATTGTCTGCAAATTTGGAGATATTACATCCAATTCCCTCGTCCAGATCATTAATATATATTGTGAACAGCTGGGGTCCTAGGACCGATCCTTGCGGTACCCCACTAGCCACTGCCTGCCACTCGGAAAACGACCCGTTTATTCCAACTCTTTGCTTTCTGTCCGCCAACCAGTTCTCTATCCAAGTCAATACCTTGCCCCCAATCCCATGTGCCTAAATTTTGCACGCTAATCTCTTATGCGGGACCTTATCAAAAGCCTTCTGAAAGTCCAAATACACCACATCCACTGGTTCTCCCTTATCTATTTTACCAGTTACATCCTCAAAAAATTCCAGTAGATTAGTCAAGCATGATTTACCTTTTGTAAATCCATGTTGACTTTGCCCGATCCAGTCACTGCTTTCCAAGTGCTCTGCTATTACATCTTTTATAATGGACTCTAGCATTTTCCCCACTACCGATGTCAAGCTTACCGGTCTATAATTCCCCGCCTTTTCTCTGCCACCTTTTTTGAATAGTGGGGTAACATTAGCTACCCGCCAATCCATGGGTACCGTTCCAGAGTCTATCGAGTTCTGGAAGATGACCAGCAATGCATCTACTATTTCTAGGGCCACTTCCTTAAGTACCCTGGGATGTAGATTATCAGGCCCTGGGGATTTATCGGCCTTCAGTCCCATCAATTTTCCTAACACCATTTCCCTACAAATACTGATTTCTTTCAGTTCCACCCTTTCATCAGACCCTATGTTCCCCGGCATCTCTGGGAGGTTATTTGTGTCCTCCTTTGTGAAGACAGAACCAAAATATGTATTTAGTTGGTCTGCCATTTCTTTGTTCCCCATTATAAATTCCCCCCGATTCTGACTGCAAGGGGCCTACGCTTGACTTCACCAATCTTTTTCTCTTCACATATCTATAAAAGCTTTTACAGTCAGTTTTTATGTTCTCTGCAAGCTTACTCTCCTATTCTATTTTCCCTTTCTTAATTAATCCCTTTGTCCTCCTTTGTTGAATCCTAAACTGCTCCCAATCCTCAGGATTATTGCTTTTTCTGGCCAATTTATATGCCCTCTCCTTGGACCTTATGCTATCCCTAATTTCCCTTGTTAGCCACGGTTGGGTCACCTTTTTTGTTTTATTTTTATGCCAAACTGGGATGAACAAATTCTGTAGTTCATCCATTCGGTCTTTGAATGTTTGCCATTGCCTATCCACCGTCAACCCTTTGAGTGCCATTCCCCAATCAATCCTACCCAACTCGCTCCTCAGACCATAGTTTCCTTTATTTAAATTGAGGACCCTAGTCTCCGAGTCAACTACTTCATTCTCCATCTTAATGAAGAATTCGATCATATTATGATCGCTCCGACCCAAGGGGCCTCTTACAACAAGATTGCTAATTAATCCTTTCTCGTTACATAATACCCAGTCTAAGATGGCCTGATCTCTGGTTGGTTCCTCGACATATTGGTCCAGGAAACCATCCCGTAAACACTCCAGGAATTCCTCCTCCACAGTATTGTTACTCATTTGGTTGGCCCAATCTATATGTAGATTAAAGTCACCCATGATGACTGCTGTGCCCTTATTGCACGCTTCTTTAATTTCTCTTTTAATGCCATCCCCAACCTCCGCCTTACTGTTTGGAGGTCTATAAACCACTCCCACTAATGTTTTTTTCCCCTTCGTATTTCTCAGTTCTACCCATACAGATTCCACATCATCAGAGCTAATATCCTTCATTAGAATTGTGTTAGTCCCTTCTTTAACCAGTAATGCTACCCCACCTCCCTTTCCTTTTTGCCTATCTTTCCTGAATATTGAATACCCCTGGATGTTGAGTTCCCAGTCTTGGCCGTCCTTGAGCCACGTTTCCGTAATCCCAACCAAATCGTATTTGTTTACTTCTATTTGCGCAGCCAATTCATCCACCTTATTACAAATGCTCCTCGCATTAAGACACAAAGCCTTCAGGCTTGTTTTTTTAACGCTCTTAGACCTATTAGAATTATTATTTACTGTGGCCATGTTTGATTTAAACCGTTGATTTCTCTGACTGCCACTTTTGTTTTTCTCCTTTCTATCTTTTGCTTTTATCCTTGTTTCCCTGCTCAGGTTCCCAACCCCCTGCCATTTTAGTTTAAACCCTCCCACACAGCACTAGCAAACACTCCCCCGAGGACATTGGTTCCAGCCCTGCCCAGGTGCAGACCGTCTGGTTTGAACTGGTCCCACCTCCCGCAGAACCGGTTCCAATGTCCCAGGAACTTGAATCCCTCCCCCTGGCACCATTCCTCTAGCCACGTATTCATCTGAAGTATCCTTCTATTTCTACTCTGACTAGCACGTGGCACTGGTAGCAATCCTGAGATTACTACCTTTTGAGGTCCTGTTTTTTAATTTATCTCCTAACTCCCTATACTCCGCTTTTAGGACCTCATCCCGCTTTTTACCTATATCGTTGGTGCCTATATGCACCACGACAACTGGCTGTTCACCCTCCCCTTCCAAGATGTTCTGGAGTCGCTCGGAGACATCCTTGAGCCTTGCACCAGGGAGGCAACACACCATCCTGGAGTCTCGTTTGCGGCCACAGAAACACCTATCTACTCCCCTTACAATAGAATCCCCTATTACTATAGCTCTACCCCTCTTTTTCCTCCCATTCTGTGCAGCAGAGCCACCCCTGGTGCCAGGAAGTTGGCTACTGCTGCCTTCCTCTGATGAGCCATCCCCCCCAACAGTACCCAAAGTGGTGTATCTGTTGGAGAGGGGGATGGCCACGGGACCCCTGCCTGCGCCTAGTACTCTGCTTGTTGGTCACCCGTTCCCTTTCTTCCTGTCCAATCTCTACCTGCGGTGTGTCCAACTCCGTAAATGTGCTATTCACGATGTCCTGAGCATCGTGAACGCTCCAGCATGTGTCCAATCGCAGCTCCAGCACCGCAATGTGGCCTGTCAGTAGCTACAGCTGGACGCACTTCCTGCACATGTAGTTGTCAGGGACACAGGAAGTGTCCCTGATTTCCCACATATCGCAGGAGGAGCAGATCACGGGGCCCGGCTGTCCTGCCATGATTACCCTTTGATTTAATTTAAATTCAATTAATTAATCAGTCCCACTAATTACACTACAGTTAACTGGTTTACCAACAGTCCCTGCTACACCAGAGAGACCGTAGAAACTATAAACCAGAGTTAAAGTTCTAAAAAAAAAAGAGAAATACTCACCAACCAAATACTCACCAACCAATCACTTACCTGCTTCCTGGTGATGTCACACTTGGATTACTTTTTACCTCTCTCCCCTGCTGTTGAACTGGTATGCTGCTCCTCACTCACTGCCGCCGGTGTAACTGCCGCCGATGCTGTGTTTCCACACAGGCCCGCTCTAGCCGGGCTGCTCCTCACTCACTGCCGCCGGTGTAACTGCCGCCGATGCTGTGTTTCCACACAGGCCCGCTCTAGTCGGGCTGCTCCTCACTCACTGCCGCCAGTGTAACTGCCGCCGATGCTGTGTTCCCACACAGGCCCGCTCTAGTCGGGCTGCTCCTCACTCACTGCCGCCGGTGTAACTGCCGCCGATGCTGTGTTCCCACACAGGCCCGCTGTAGTCGGGCTGCTCCTGACTCACTGCCACCGGTGTAACTGCTGCCGATGCTGTGTTCCCACACAGGCCCGCTGTAGTCGGGCTGCTCCTGACTCACTGCCGCCGGTGTAACTGCTGCCGATGCTGTGTTCCCACACAGGCCCGCTCTCGTCGGGCTGCTCCTGACTCACTGCCGCCGATGTAACAGAAACATGGATGAGGGTTTCAGCAGAAGGTGGGCTGAGGCAGGGCAGAAACATGCATTGTTATGGTGTAAGTCTTTGTGATGAAGAGGTTATGAGATAATAACCTCAGCTTGGACACGGAGGCTGCAGACAGTGTAACTCAACTTGTTAGAGGGGCCAGGGAGGGGGCTGGAATTGCTGGCAATGTTTAATTGCAATAAATTGTGGCTCATCCATGACTGGATAAAAGAATGAATGACTTGCATTTATACAAATCCTTTTACGACCCCAGGATGTCCCAAATTAAATCCAGCTAATTTAGTACTTTTTTGAAGTGTAGTCACTGTTGTAATGTAGTATGTCAGACAACACAGGCCGTGGAGGAGCCGAGAGAGGTGGTAGTGGGGTAGAATTGGGTGTCGTCAGCATACAAATTAAACCAATCATGCTGCACTTGTCAATAATGAGCAATTTGAAGGGTGATACCAGTGAAAAGATCATCAATCCAGATCACTGCACAAAACTCATAGGTAGAATGCTATCAAGGCCCAAAAGAAATATTTTTCATGAGGCTTTTTTTTATTCGTTCATGGGATGTGAACGTTGCTGGCAAGGCCAGCATTTATTGCTCTTGAGAAGGTGGTGGTGAGCCGCCACCTTGAACCGCTGCAGTCCGTGGGGTGTGTGGTGTATGTGCCTTTAAGAGCAATTATGGTGTATGTGCCTTTAAGAGCCCCAGGTGTGCGTAATGCCGGTAATTGCCACTTGGGCTATATAAGCCTGTGTATTGTGTATATCCTTTAGAAACCCCCCCCCAGACTTGTTTAGTAAATACCTATGAACCAACTCCTGTCTTCAGTGTCTTTATCTACACACGGACACTACAGGGTGAAGGTACTCCCATAGGGCTGTTAGAGAGGGAGTTCCAGGATTTTGACCCAGCGACGATGAAGGAATGATTATATATTTCCAAGTCAGGATGGTGTGTGACTTGGAGATGATGATGTTCCCATGTGCCTGTTGCCCTTGTCCTTCTAGGTTGTAGAGTTCACAGGTTTGGGAGGTGCTGTCAAAGAAGCCTTGGTGAGCTTGGTATATACTGCAGCCACGGTGGAGATGAATGTTTAAGGTGGTGGATGGGGTGCCAATCAAGTGGGCGTCAAGCTTCTTGAGTGTTGTTGCGGCTGCACTCATCCAGGAAAGTGGAGAGTATTCCATCACACTCCTGACTGGTGCGTTGTAGTTGGTGGAAAGATATTGCCCTGCAGGTGCTTGTATTGACACCATAGAGCAAGTCACACACACTGGGCGTGAAATTGGACTTTGGTGGTTGCACAAAATTGGTGATAGCGAATCGGCAGCTCTTTTTACACCCACCCGATTTTCTTTTCCATTAACTTCAAGACCAATTTCACCCCCACTACATTTGTCTGTATTGAAAGTATAGAATTAGAAAGGAAGAAGCACATGAAGTTGAAAACTGGGAGTATGAGTATGGGAATTTTCACTACTGTATTATCGTGTGTGTGTGTGTATATAATACATCTCTGACACACGCTGCTTTGAAGTGCTGCTCCTGCGAGGCGCCTGGGATCACTGAATTTATCCTGATATATTTTTATTAAAAGGGAATAGTTAATGGTACTCGCACCAGTTCAAAATTATCTATTCTTGTCATGAGGCTCAGTTGAAGAAATATTGCAAGGGTTAACTTCAATTCTGCGAAGTTATAATAAAACAGGACCGAAGAGCTGTCTAATTACAACAGAGCATTAACTGGATGCCTATTAACTTAACAGTTAAGCCAAACCAAAACATTAAAACAGGCATGCAGACTAGCTACTTGGCCATTTTGAATTAAAATATTGAAATGTAAACAGAAAAATACTGACTGCTAAATAATTGTGCTAGTGTGGCGGAACCACCAGAGGATTATGGACAATTGTATATCATTCCTTTTGCAGCAATGTAGTGCAGCTGGGGGCTGCACCTTTAATGTATCTGTTAACTGTACTAGGGCTTCTTTCCTGTACTCCGCGTGACGACGTCATGCCGTCCGTCACGTGATCTCTCAACGGCAGGAAGAACGTGATGACGTCAGAGCTCGGAACCTGCTAGCAGTTGAGCTGGGAACCTTCTAGCAGTTCCAGAGAGGCTTTCAAGCAGACCAGACCTATTTGCATTGTATCCTACAGTTTCCTGTACAGCTTCGTTTGTTCATTAAATTTTATTGTTTTAGATTTTCTGAGTCGATCTCAATTCTTCGGCTAGGAACCCCAGTTCCTACATTGGTGACCCCGATTTCTTTGAACAATTTTCGTTGAAGTTACATCATGGACACGAACGCAGTCACCCTCAAATTGCCGCAATTTTGGGAGCAACAACCGGCCACGTGGTTTTTCCAGGCGGAAGCCCAATTTGCAATCAGGGGAGTAGCAGCGGATTCGACCCGTTATTATTACGTGGTCTCTGCCCTCGACAGCGCCACGGCCTCGCGGGTCGTCGGCCTCCTCGAGAGTCCACCGAACGATGGCAAGTACGAAGCTTTAAAAGCACGTTTACTGTAGATTTTCGGTCTGTCCAAGTCGGAGCGCGCTCGCAGACTTATCTCCATGCCCGGCCTCGGGGACTCTCCATCCTCAGAGCTCATGAGCCAAATGCTTACGCTTTTGGGCTCGGAATCGCAATGTTTTCTGTTCTGCGAGCCGTTTCTCTGTCAACTACCAGAGCCAGCACAGACGGCCTTGGCCAATTCCGCGATCACGGATTGTGCTGAACTCGCCGCAGAGGCGGATAAAATATGCTCCTGCACACAGCCATGTTGTTCAGCCACGAGGCGCCCATCCCCCACGAGCGAATCCGACGACGACTCCTGCAGGCTGGTGTGCATACCACGCTCGTTTCGGCGCGAAGGCCAGAAATTGCCGTCCGCCCTGCAGTTTCTCACCAAAAAAAAACCTACCTCAAACCAGCGGTTTCTGAGAAGATCAATAAGGCCTAAGGGACGCACCAGAGTTGCGATGGCCGTCTGGTCCGCAGGGAAACTCCTATACATTACAGACTCCCTGTCAGGGCGACGTTTTCTCTGATGCTGGCTCCCAGTGCAGTATCCTACCAGCGTCGAAGCTAGATCTTCAATCCGGCGGTCAAGGTCCCCCCCTCGATGCAGCCAATGGTGCCGCCATTCGCACGTTCAGAAAGCGTAGGGTCCAGTTGAGTTTTGGCGGCTAACGTTTTGTTTGGGAGTTCATCACGGCGAAAGTCTCACAGGCCATCCTGGGGGCAGATTTCTTCTGCGCAAACGGGTTTCTCGTCGACGTCCGACACTGCCGGCTAATCAGTGCCTCCACTTTTCACTCGACCCCCTGCCACCGAAGCACCGCGATGTCTTGGTCAGTTGCCTGTGCAGTCCCATCTCCAAATGAGTTCTCTCGTCTTCTGAGTTCCCTGAGCTCACCAGGCCCACATTTTCTTCTTTAGTCGTGAGGCACGGTGTGGCGCACCACATTACCACGACAGGATCCCCCGTTTATGCGAGAGCTCGAAGGCTGGAACCCGGTAAACTCGCGGGAGCCAAGGCGGAGTTCCATACAATGGAACGCCTGGGTATTATTTGACGTTCGAATAGTCCTTGGTCCTCGCCATTACACATTGTTCCTAAGCCGGGTGGCGGATGGCGACCATGCGGTGACTACAGACGCCTGAATGAGGCTACCACACCGGATCGGTACCCAATTCCTCACATTCAGGATTTTTCGGCCCATCTGGCAGGGAATTCCATCTTTTCCAAAGTAGACCTCGTCCGAGGCTATCAAGTGCCCTTGCATGCTCAGGACATCCCCAAAACTGCTGTCGTCACACCTTTCGGGCTCTTTGAGTTCCTTCGTATGCCGTTTGGGCTGAAGAATGCAGCACAAGCCTTCCAACGTCTCGTGGATTCCGTGTTGCGCGATCTGCCGTTCATCTTCGTCTACCTAGACGACATCCTTATTGCCAGTAACAGCACGAAAGAACACATTACGCACTTGTGTACCCTTTTTTCTCGTCTCAGCCAACATGGCCTTATCAACCCGGCCAAGTGCCAGTTTGGGTTGCACAGCATTGATTATCTGGGACACAGAATCACCTCAGAAGGCGCCGTCCCGCTGGCCACAAAGGTGGAAGCAATCACCTCGTTCCCTCTTCCTCAGACCGTCAGGGCCCTCCAGGAATTTCTGGGAATGGTCAATTTTTATCACCGGTTCATCCCCAAGGCGGCATTGTTGATGCAACCTTTGTACGAGGCCCTCAGAGGTAAATTGGGCAAAGACCCAATCGATTGGACACCCCAGATGGACCAAGCTTTCCTCGACACGAAGAACGCTTTGGCTGCTGCGACCATGTTGGCATATCCCCTTCCGGGCGCAACCATTGCCCTTACCACTGACGCATCTGATTATGCCATCGGGGCAGTACAGGAGCAGTGGGTCGACGGCACATGGTAAACACTGGCTTTCTTCAGCCGCCAATTGCGGAAGAACGAACGCAAGTATAGTAGTTTTGATAGGGAGTTGTTGGCATTGTTTCTGGCCATCCGCCATTTTCGCTTCCTACTGGAAGGACGCCCATTCACGGCTTTTGTAGACCACAAGCCACTTACTTTTGCGATGGCCAAGACAGCGGAACCATGGTCGGCACGGCAACAAAGTCATCTTACGTCCATATCTGAATTTACAACCGACATACAACATGTCTCGGGCAAAGACAACCTGGTGGCGGATTGTCTCTCCCACGCCCAGCTCCACGCAGTACACCTGGGAGTCGACTATGTTGGTTTGGCAAAAGAACAGAAGGCAGACCCTGAAGTGCAGGCATACTGGACCGCACCTTCCAGCTTACAAGTGGCTGTCAGTTTCCAGGCCGCAGGGACCACACTCCTGTGTGACATCTCGATGGGCGCCCCACGTCCAATTGTTCCAGTCGAATGGCGCAGGAGAATTTTCGACACTATCCACGGGTTGTCACACCCTGGCATGAGAGCGTCACAACGACTCATGGCAAAGAAATTCATCTGGAAGGGCATGCATCTCGACGTCCGTGACTGGACCAATACCTGCGTGAGTTGCCAGAAGTCCAAGATACAACGCCATTTTAAGGCCCCAGTCGCCACTTTTCCGGTTCCGGAGCGTCGATTCGACCATGTGCACGTGGACCTGGTTGGTCCTCTCGCGGGTACACTCACCACCTCACCGTGGTAGACCGCACCACCAGGTGGCCAGAGGCAATTCCTTTGGTTGCCACCACAGCGGCAGACGTCTCCAGAGCCTTCATCTCGTCGTGGGTAGCTCGGTTCGGGGTACCGGCTGACATCTCCTCCGACCGGGGGCCTCAATTTACCTCTGAGCTTTGGAACGCCGTAGCTCAAGGTTTGGGCACCAAGCTTCATCATACCACCGCCTACCAGCCACAGGTGAAAGATTCCACAGGTCCCTTAAAGCCGCACTGCGTGCTAGTCTCCGTGGGCCTAGTTGGGTGGGCAGGCTCCCTTGGGTGCTGCTAGGTCTTCGCACGGCGCCTAAGGACGACCTGCATTCTTCTGCAGAGCTGGTTTACGGCCAACCGCTCAGAGTGCCTGGCGATTTTCTTCCTCCTCTCATGGAACCCTGGTCCCCAGCTCAGCAGCTCGTCGGCCACCAGGAAGCGGCTAGGAAGTTCATCCCAGTGCCTACGTCGCATCATGACCTGCAGTGCTCCCATGTCCCGGTGGATCTTGAGCGCAGAATACGTGTTCATTAGGCAGGATGCTCGCAAAAACCCGCTCAAACCGCCTTCCACAGGTCCATTCCGCGTCATCTCGTCAGGTGACAAGCCCTTCACAGTCGACGTCGGCGGTAAGCTTGACCACATCTCCATCGGCTGGTTGAAACCGGCGCATCTGGATCTGAGCGAACCAGTCGTCACCGATCAGCCGCCTCGTCGTGGTCGTCCACCGTCGACTGCCGGTCCAGTACAGCCACAGTCATCCACCGAGACACCGGTGCCCGCCTCACCGGGTCGACCACAGCCGGCCTCCTCTTCTCCGCCTGCGGCGTCATCCCAACCACAGCCAACGGCCAGTTCGTCTTCTAGCGCTCCGTTCAAGCTGCCGGGGTATCGCAGTCGGTCGGACAGACTCGTCAGACCCCCTTCTCGCCTTACCTTCTCTGTTAAAAGCAATTCTGGGGGGGGCGCATGTGGCGGAACCACCAGAGGATTACGGACAATTGTATATAATTCCTTTTACAGCAATGTAGTACAGCTGGGGGCTGCACCTTTAATGTATCCGTTAACTGTACTAGGGCTTCTTTCCTGTACTCCGCGTGATGACGTCATGCCGTCCGTCACGTGATCTCTCTACGGCGGGAAGAACGTCATGACGTCAGAGCTCGGAACCTTCTAGCAGTAGAGCTTGGAACCTTCTAGCAGTTGAGTTCGGAATCTTCTAGCAGTTCCAGAGGCTTTCAAGCAGACCAGACCTATTTGCATTGTATCCTACAGTTTCCTGTACAGCTTCGTTTGTTCATTAAATTTTACTGTTTTTGATTTTCTGAGTCGATCTCAATTCTTCGGCTAGGAACCCCAGTTCCTACACTAGAGTATATAGTCATTTGAAATAACTAGTTGGAGCATGCAGTTAATTTAATGCTCCTTTCCCATTCAATTTTCAGAGAAATGTACATCTGTTGTACTTCCTGGATTATTGTTGAATGCTTATCCTTCTCAAATGGTTAAACAGTAATGTAGTTGGTAGACATTTAAGTTGAGAAGGGGAGCAACCAAATACCTACGTTTTACAAGGAATCTGTTTGTTTCAGAAATATTTATTTAATGTTTGTTTGCAGCTGAGGAGTTCAGTTCATGTACCATGAATAGCATGTGTAAACTATGTTACCTTATTGGTGTGATGCATGGCACTGCAGGAGGTTTTTAGAATTTCAGGAAGCTAAAAATTCTGTTGCAGGAGAATGCTCACAGTGGTGTAAGACTGGAAAGCGAGAACTGAAAAATCATTCCTTCAGGAATTTTCTGCGCCCCCAGGCCATGCGTGGACCACCCAGTTTCCCAGCCTGCCTTTACTGCTAATATGTTCTGTGCGACAGCAGTATACATCATAGCTTCGTTCTGCCTGCATACGGCATTTAAATATAAGGGCATTGATATTCAGGAAGGTCTTTTGAGACACAGCCATTTTTTTGCCAATGGGACTTTAGTAAGTATGGAATTTGCTTTTAAAACACCTCAATCATAATTTTTAAATGCCTGTCAGACTCTGCATACCCATCCTTATGGCACCGACCATATCGGTAGGTCCTGGTGCATTTTGTTATGTCTGACATTGGTGATAGGTACTCTATTGCCTTGGCCTGAGCACATGGAGTTTGATAGTGCTGTTATCGTTGTATTGTGTCTGACATTGGATATAGGTATTCGATTGCTTTTGCCTGGGAGAGGGTGTTTGGATCAGCTATTAAAAGCAACATGAACTGAGCTCTGCATACGGCCTCTGGATTATCTTTGCAAACGCAACATTTGGCGATGAGGATGGCTGAAATCTCTCTTCCACCACCTCCTCCCTTCCTTGCACTACCCGGTGAGCCCCCGATTCCATGGGTTCGCTGGTTACAGTCCTTTGAAACCTACCTCATTGCTCTTGGACTAGAAAATGTGAGTACAGCACAGAAAACGGCACTGTTATCCCATTGCTTGGGAGCGGAGGGCCAGCGTGTTCTTGGGACATTATGCACAGCAGACTCATTTCAAACATATGATGTGGCTGTGGCTCTGTTAAGCACACTTCTCTGCCCCACAAAGTGCCCTCCTGCGGTGATTCATTTTTAGCCGGCGTCACCAACTCCCCGGCGAGTCGGTGCATCAATACGTGGCTAATTTGAGGGGGGTTAGCTAGCTCGTGCAAGTTCACTGCACTGCAAGATGAGATGGTGCGTGATCAACTAATAGAGCACACCAACAACGTGAGAGTGCGTGAAAGACTGTTACTCGAGTCTGACAATCTGTCGTTGTCACAGGCAGTTAACATTGCCTTTCAAGTGGAGTCTGCAGCCGAATGTGCAGCGAAACTAGCACACGCACCCAGTGACGGCGCCCTCGGCCCCGACAGCCCTGACACTGACATGCTCGTGCGACGGCAGCAATGCGCGCTACCGCGGCAACAGTGTGGAAACTGCGGATCTCGTTCACATGCTACCAGAGCGCAGAATTGCCCCACGCGCGGCCAAGCCTGTCACAATTGTGGAAAACAAAATCACTTTGCCAATGTCTGCCACTCTGCCCCTGTTGCTACAGATGAACACACTCAGTCCTCAAGCAGTTGGCCTATAATTCACAACGTGAGCTCTGGGCCAGTAGTGGCTTTCAAGTCATGCACAATTAACCTGAATGATGTGTGCATCCCTCTGTTGTTGGATACCGGTGCCAGCATCTCACTGCTGAATGTAGACACATTCAAACGCTTTTTCAGCTCCCTGCCACTCTCTGCGCCCTCCACTGCCCTTTGCGGGTATGGTAATTTGAAAATTGGACTAGTGGGCTCAGTCAACCTCACTGTACGCTATGGAACAAAAGTTTTGCCAGATTTTTGTTTTCAATTGGCACGCCAAGGAGCTAACCTGATGGGACTGGATCTTTTCACTGACCTGGGTTTTTCTCTCTTGGACACCGGCGATTCTGCACATCGCCTCACCGTGGTGCCAAACATGGCCAGCACTCTTCGAGGGTCTGGGCTGCCTGACTGCCTTCACCCACCAGCCCATGGTTGACTCCACCGTTACCCCTGTCATTTAGCCACTGCGCCGCATCCCGCTTGCTCGCTGTGACGGGGTCACTGCTGAACTAAAGCAGCTACTGGAAGCTGGCATCATCGAACCAGTTGATGCCTCCCCATGGGTCTCCAACCTGGTGGTCGCAACGAAAAAGTCAGGTGGTCTACGTGTCTGTGTCGATCTTCGAGCAGTGAATAAGGCCGTAATCCCTGACAAATATCCACTGCCCACGTCAGAGGAACTCGCAGCGCAGTTCTATGGTTCCATCCTGTTCTCGAAACTGGACCTTCGACAGGGCTATCTAGAGGTTCCCCTCCACCCCAGCAGCAGGGACCTCACTGCTTTTGTGACACATGCTGGCGTCTTTCGGTACACCAGGATGCCATTTGGACTTAGCTCTGCACCCAGCTGCTTCCAAAAGGTGATGTCCTCTGTGCTCGCGGGCATTCCTGGGGTGGCCATCTACCTGGATGACATCGTCGTGCATGGGCCCTCGACCTCCACTCACGACGAACGCCTTCACAGAGTTTTCACGGCTCTAGCAAAACACAAGCTCACACTGAATGGCGACAAGTGTGTCTTTGCTGTTTCAGAGATCGAATTTGTGGGGTTTCGGTTGTCGGCTGATGGTATATCCCCACTCCAGTCAAACGTGGATGCCATTCACAGCATCCCAGCTCTGCAGCACCGGTTGCCTCCTTCCTTGGCATGACTGGGTACTACCTGAAGTTTTTGCCCCAGTACTCAGCCGCCACAGCCCCACTGCGCCAGCTCCTGCGAAAGGATGAGCCCTGGGTGTGGTCACAAGCCTGTACGGAAGCTGTTCGCCTCCTCAAATCGCAGCTCACGTCGCCTCCAGTGTTGGCTCACTTTGACGTCACCAGCCCCACCCTCGTCACCTGCGACGCATCTGCTGCAGCTGTGGGGGCGGTGTTATCGCAGAGTGGAGAAACCAATCGCCTTTGCCTCCCGAGCCCTTAGCCCCACTGAACAGAAGCACTCAGTAGGCAAGCGTGAGGTGCTGGCGTGCGTCTGGGCATGTGAGCGGTGGCACCTGTACACGTATGGCCGTGCCTTCACCCTGCGAACCAATCACCCGGCTCTCACTGCCCTGCTGTCGACATCCGGCACGGGCCACAGACCACTGCGTCTACACCGCTGGTCTGACTACTTCCGCCAATACAATTTCAGTCTCCAGTTCACACCAGGACGTGACAATGTTGTTGCAGATCTGCTCTCCCGCACTGTCTCTGCCCCAGCCCCACTCGTCGGGTCTGAACATGTGGAACAGGATATTGTCCAGATGCTGCACACACCCCTCCAAACCACAGTCTCTCTCCAGGAGTTCAAAGAGGCCTCTGAACAGGATCCGGCCCTCTACCAACTGTGCATCTTCATCAGAGATGGCTGGCCTCGCAAGGTGCCTGAGGAACTGTCTGCCTACTCCAGAGTTAGAGGAGCTCTCCTGCTGGAATGACTCCTGTGTTGCACGTGGGCTCTGCACTGTGATCCCAAGTGCCCTTCGTGTGCGTGTTTTATCCATGGCGCACGAGGGCCACTTGGGCATAGTGAAGCTCAAACAATGATGCCGAGACCTAGAGTGGTGGCCGGTTATCGACTGAGAAATCGAGGCCCTGGTCAAGGATTGTGCAGCCTGCCTTGTAAGTGGCAAGACTAGCCACCAAGCTCCTCCACCCCTGCAACCCCTTGCCTGGCCCGCTCAGCCCTGGGAGCCCCTGCAGCTGGACGTCTGCGGGGAGATCCATGGTGTCCCCCACCATCAGTGGTTCCTAGTGGTGACCTATGACCTGCACTCAAAATGGCCAGAGGTCACTGCCGTGGGCTCCGTCACCTCTCGGGTCATTATCGATATCCTTGAGTCCCTCTTCTCCCGCTGGGGGCATCCAAAGGCCATCACCACAGACAATGGCCCCCAAATGGTCTCTTCGGAACTCTCCTCTTACCTTGAGAGCAAGGGCATCCGTCACATACTACCACCCCGAGTCAAATGGGGGGGTGGAGCGTTTTAACCAGACACTGAAAAATGGCCTCGGAGCACACCTATCCCAGGGGTGTGCGTTTGACAAGGCCCTCCTCCACACACTGCTGCACTACAGAGCCTCCCAGCATTCCACTACAGGGGTCTCGCCCGCATCCCTCATGCTAGGCCGTGAGCTCATGCTGCCCCTTGGCAGGCTCCGCCCCTCGCTAGCTCAGAGCCCTGCTCCACGGGCTCAAGCCACAGTCGCTAGATAGCAGGAGAAGATGAAACTCCGCTTCGACCAGAGGGCCAAGGCGCCCAACATCTCGGTCTCCGATTGGGTCAGAGTCCGCAGGCCTCACCGCAACAGTCAGATGGCCTCATTCTGGTCCTCCCCTCTCCAAATCAGCCGCCAACTTGGACCAGCCACTTTCTGCCTCACTGACGGCTCTCGGTGGCATGCCAGCTGCCTTTGGAAGGTGCCAGCACCCCCTGATGCGGGATTATACGGACCTAATCCCCAAGCCTTACCCCAGAGTGGCGGGATGCACATGTAGCTTAGCCAGCTAACCCTCAAGCAGATATTGTGCCTCAGCCTGCTCCTCACCAGTCCCCACTTCGGCCTGCTCTTCACCAGTCCGCACCTCGGCCTGTCCGTTCTCGCCCTGGCCACCTACAGGACTTTGTCACTACATTTCATGTTTGAAATTCTGTGAGGGGGGAGGAACTGTTATGTCTGACATTGGTGATAGGTACTCGATTGCCTTGGCCTGAGCACATGGAGTTTGATAGTGCTGTTATCGTTGTCTTGTGTCTGACATTGGATATAGGTATTCGATTGCTTTTGCCTGGGAGAGGGTGTTTGGATCAGCCATTAAAAGCAACATGAACTGAGCTCTGCATGCGGCCTCTGGATTATCTTTGCAAACGCAACACATTTACTTCACAATGACTTAAGGGAGTTGCCTCTGCATTCTGCATTGAAGCAGTTGCAGAGCTGTACCATATGCTGCAAAAACACTTGCAGACAGGCTGCATTACAGGGACAACACTGTCAGTGGCAGTCCAAATTGTGTGTCTGCACAATTTTTATTCCAGTGGCTCTTTCCAGGCTAGCAAAGGGGACATCAATGGTATCAGCCAATTTGCTGTGCACAGATGTATTAAACAGGTGACTGATGCCTTGTTTAGCGGTGCTAACACTTCCATCACCTTTCTGACTGAACAGTAACAGAAGCATAATACAGTGGGTCAATTGCTTGATACAGCTGGTCAGTTACATTCTGTTGCTGAATTCCCAGATGGCCATGGATGTGGGTGCCTAGACTCACTGCAGTGACCTATATGAACTGAAAGGGGTTCTACTCAATCAGTGTGCAGTGGGTCACTGATCAGGAACTCCAATTCCTGCAGGTCAATGCCGACTTCCCAGACAGCAATTACAATGCTTTCATTCTAAAACAGTCTTCTGCTACCCTTATTTGAGTGCCAAAACAGCCTGCAAGAATGGCTCCTTCTGAGACCAAGGCTACCCTCTTCAGCCTCGGCTTGTGACACTCTTGAGCCACCCTCTAGCCATGGGTTGTGACACCTTTAGCAGAGTATAAAGTACAAAGAGTCCCATGCAGCTACCAGGATCATTAAAGAATACACTATTGGCATCTTGAAGCAGAACTTTTCAGTGCAACCCCACCACATTCCCCAAGAACATAATTGTCTGTTGCTTGCTGCATAACTTTGCATTGGAAAGAAGCATAATCATAGAGGAGGACAGAGGAGGACACCACGGAAACAAGACTAGCAACAGAGAATGATAGAGGATGCTGATGCAGAAACAACTTTTTTGGTCAAGAAGGCTGTTGCCACAGGCTCTCAAAGGTCACTTTTGGCTAAGTGCTTCAGCTGCTCATTTAGTGAACTTCTGTCCACACGTACGCAATAGTGAGACTCAAAACACCATGTCCAATATTGTCCTCTGCGTTACCTCAACTACCAATCGTGCCTATTCTTTGCTATGCTGTTACTCTATTCTGCACTATCTCTGGATAAAGTTCAAATGAAGTGCAACCAATTTAATTCTCTGTTTTGTGCTATCTTCTTTTTCGTATGGTAGTAGCAAAGCAAATCAAATGTCAATATGTAAGTGCTAAATGATGTTATTGTCCAATAGTCCCCTTGGTGCTTGTATTGTGTGCACTTTTTATATCCAAACTAAGGACAACTCCAAGCTGACTCCAGTGGAAGGAGTAAACAATGGTGGCTTGCATGTGTGTCATTAGGACCATCATGGTGTGACCAAAGCAGTTGCAGGACCATCTCCGAAGCCAGCACAAGGATGTAAAGAACTACCTCAATCTCTTGGATTATCCAGAGGGTAAGAACAACTCTCAGCACCTTTTCTTCCCAATGCATTGTCTCTTCAAATCCTGTTCCCTAACCCTGTCTTCTAATATCAAGTGTGAGGAACTAATGGATTTCTGAAACCATGCATGCAGCTACCTCTGTCTCCACTTCCCCTTCTCTCCCCCTGTTCAGACCACCCTAGGCCCATCCATTCTACCCATATCCCTTATCGGCAGTTTCTTTCACATCTGCCCCCTGCCCTCTCTAGGCTCATTATCTCCATGAGTCCCACTACCTGCTCCCTCGATCTTTTCTCCACTCAACTTATCATTCAGTTTTTTACTTTTCCTGGCTCCCATGCTTGCCTACATTGTTAATATCTCCCTTTACTAAGACATTGTTCCTCTCCCTTTCAAAACTGCTGCAATTGGATCCATCCTCAAAAAGGTCACCTATGACCTGTACATCCTCTCCAATTACTACACCAGCTCTCGCCCACCTTTCCCCTCTAAGGTCCGTGAATGCCATTGTTTCCCATCTCTCACAAAACTCCTTTTTTGAATAGCTTTAGTTACCGATCTTCTTGTATCCGTGTGTTAATGGAGACACGGAATGCAGGAGTTGGTTTCACAGGTGTTTACTGAACAAAGTCTGGAGGTGAACTAACAGATACAAGACACTATACAGGCTTATATAGCCCGAGTGGCCATTACCGGCATTACAGTACACGGGCTCTTAAAGGCACATACACCACAGATCTCAACCCATGCCAGTTGCATAAAAAACATTATTTATAACTGCGACTACTGTATTATTCCTCATTATTCTCTTGCTCTGTGTTAAACCACACCATCCTACTCAATGTCTGGCTCCATTGTATGGTTCCAATCGTTCTCGCTCCATTCCAGAGTGTGCACCCCCAGCAATGGCCTCTCTGCCCCCAGATCAATCCAGATATCTGAAACACCATTTCAGCATTCCAATTGTGTGCTGATGATTGTTTCGGTGAATGCATGCACCTCATACCTGTGTTCAGCAGATGTCCTGAGATATTGCAGAGGTATCATAACCCATGGTTGCAAATGATACACTCAATCAGCAGGAGTCACCCTAAGACTTGTCTTTCTGGGCCTCCAGCATTTTCCCAATGACAGATGTTAGGCTAACTGGTCTATAGCTCCTGCTTTCTGTCTCCCTCCTTTCTTAAATAGGGGTGTTACATTTGCAGTTTCCCAATCCAATGGGACCTCTTCAGAATGCAGGGAATTTTGGTATATTGCAACCAATACATCCACTATCTCTGCAGCCACTTCTTTTAAGACCTTGTGATGCAGACCATCTGGTCCAGGGGACTTGCCGTCTTTTAGTCCCATTATTTTACCAAGTACTTTTTCCTTAGTGATAGTGATTGTCTTTAGTTCCCCCCCTTCCTGTGGCCCCTTGATTATCCATTATTGGGATGTTAATGTCTTCTACCGTGAAGACAAATACAAAATATTTGTTCAGAGTCTCTGCCATTTTCCCGTTTCCCATCTTTAATTACCCAGTCTAATCCTCTAAGGGACCAACTTTACTTTAGCTACTCTCTTCCTTTTTATATACCTGTAGAAGCTCTTACTATCTGTTTTAATACTCCTTGCCAGTTTACTCTCAATTTATCTTCTCACTTTTATTATTTTTTTAGTCATCCTTTTGCTGGTTTAAAAATTTTTTCCAATCCTCTGGCCTCCTACCAATCTTGGCAACATTATACACCTTCGTTTTCAATTTGATACCATCCTTTACTTCCTTAGTTAGCCACGGATGGTGCTCCCTTCTCTTAAAATCTTTCTGTCCCACTGGAATATATTTTTGTTGAAGTTATGAAATATCTCCTTAAATGTCTGCCACTACATTTCAACTGTCTTACCCTTTCATTTATTTTTCCAGTCCACTTTAGCCAATTCTGCCCTCATGCCATTATAATTGCCTTTGTTTAAGATCAGGACACTGGTTTGAAATACAACTTTCTCACCCTCCAAATGAATTTGGAATTCAACCATGCTATGATCACTCTTTCCTAGAGGATCCTTTACTATGAGATCAGTTATTAATTCTGTCTCATTACACAGTACCCGATCCAAGATAGCCTGCTCCCTGGTTGGTTCCATTACATACTTTTCTAGGAAACCATCCCGGATATCATCTATGAACAACTCCTCAAGGCTGCCATGGCCAATTTGATTTGTCCAATCAATATGGAGATTAAAATCACCCTTGATTATTACCGTATCTTTTTTACGAGCCTCCATTATTTGTTGATTTATACTCTGTCCAATAGTATTGCTACTGTTCCGGGGCCTGTAGACTACGCCCACCAGAGACTTTTTCCCCTTATTATTTTTTATCTCCACCCAAACTGATTCTACATCTTGATCTTCTGAGCCAATATCACTTATCGCGACTGCACTGATCCCATCCTTTACCAACAAAGCCACCCCACCTCCCTTTTCTTTCTGTCTATCCTTCCGAATTGTCAAATACCCTGGAATATTCAGTTCCCAGCCCTGGTCACCTTGCAACCACGTCTCTGTAATGCCGATCAGATCATACCCATTTGTATCTCTTTGTGCCGTCAACTCATCTGTCTTGTTATGAATGCTGTGTGTATTCAGATATAGAGCTTTTAACTTTATCTTTATAGACTTGAGTTTATAATGTTAAGTTGCCCATTGTTACAATTTGCATTAAGTTATTCTGGTAGCTAGTCCAAGCTGTGCTTGATATGTTTGTACACACTTGGGCTTGCATATTATAGCTGTATAATTTTATAATTCATCTAAAGTTAAGCAAGTATGCGGTCCCGATTAGCAAAGCATCCAATTAATGTTATATGGTATTCAAAGCAAATTTTAACAAAGACAGATTGACCTCACCATATTGTTTACTCACAATTGCTCCGTCTTACAAGGCAGGGCTTCCTATAAGAAACGATTATTTAGGAGAAGCCATTACAGTAATGTATTGTTGCGCCCAGAGTAGCTGTTGTTTTTGTAAAAATTGAATTAACTAAAAGAAAGAAAGCACATATATCTGAATTTGAGCTATAAGTACGAAATTATCACTGCTCTGGACACAAAGTCAAAGTCAGAGACTGAATTATCAAAACAATATGGTGTCACCCAGGCACCATCAGCAAAATCTACAAAGAACAATGAAATTCTGTCCTGAAACTGGTCAGAAACTCAGATTTCAGATGTGACATGAAATGGTTACACACTTCTAAACTCTGACGTTGTAGCAGAATATCCTAAATGGTTCTAGGAAGCATGTGATAAAAATTTCCTGGAGTTTCAGAACAAATTTTATTGGAAAAAAGCTGTCAAAACTGCAGAAGAAATCCGGTTCAAGATCTCTAAAGTAAATTTGAGATGGATCAAGAGAAGGAGTTCATGCCATAACTCTTAGGAAAATAGTCGAAGAAGCCACTGAAATGACAAACGAATAGCTTTCATCAACTCTTGCCTGCATTACTTCAAAAGTGCCGACCTTGTGATATATTCAACTTCGCTGAAATGGGACTTTTCTGGAAGCTTCTGCTGGGGGTACTCGCACCTTTCAGAAAAGGAGGTGGGGAAGCAAGGAGCAGTTGACTCATCTGGGCACCAATATGGACAGATCTGAGAAGCATTCTATTCTATTCATTGGTAAAAGTGATAAAGATGCTTCAAAAATGTTCGACACTTTCTGGAGGCATCATTTACCATTTCAATAGGCGATCTTGGATAATTTCTACGATTTTTGAGGAATACATTCGATCTCTGGACAGAAACTGTCGAGCTCAGTGTGGAAGTGTGTTGGCCATTATGGATAACTGCTCTACGCATCCTAACATTTCTGGCCTAACGAATGCAGAACTTGTCCATCTTTCAACGGATACCATTTCTAGGTTTCAGCTGATGGATGCTGGAGTCATCAGGCTTTTTAGTGGTTGCTATCAGAAGTTTCTGGCTAAAAAAGATTAGCTACATATGTACAAAGCCAAAACTAAATTCTTTATTCCTTTACTGGAAGCCATGACTTACATTGTTGCTCCGAATCACAAGAATACAACACAATGTGATCTGCTTTTGCCATGCAGTAAAGAGAAGAAATTGCTGCAGCGCAAAGAGATTGAAGCCAAACATGAGCTGCAGAGCATTTGGGAGCAACTTCATCAACTGGGACAGAACCCTGCTGATGTTTCTCAGTCTGAATATCGCAGTTGGTAATTCTTTGATCACTTCACCTGAAACTCCATCGGATCTGTGAGCTGACCCAAACCAGAATTAAATAATGAAATTACTGAAGATAGCAAGAATTTTGGACATGACTTTGCTCCTGATCCTCTGACTCCAGCAGCCTGTCTCAAGATGCTGTCTGACATTTGATATTGTATGCAATGTTCATCTAGTGACTTATTTGACTCAAAAATGTTGGCTAATTTAGCAAACAATTGAAGAAGCAATCACTTGTGATTGAACTTCAAAGATAAAACAATCCTAAATAACTAATTTTAATTAAAAAAAATAACCCTTATTGCAGGGAAATTAAAATAAAATATAGAATTTTTAAAGGTTTATTTTTTTTATTTGTTCATGGGATGTGGGCGTCGCTGGCAAGGCCAGCATTTATTGCCCGTCTCAAATTGCCCTTGAGAAGGTGGTGGTGAGGAGCCGCCGCCTTGAACCCCTGCAATCCGTGTGGTGAAGGTACTCCCATTGCGCTATTAGAGGGAGTTCCAGGATTTTGACCCAGCGACAGTGAAGGAACAGCAATATACTTTGAAGTCAGGATGGTGTGTAACTTGGAGGGGTAACTTGCAGGTGATGGTGTTCCCATGCGCCTCCTGCCCTTGTCCTTCTAGGTGGTAAAGGTTGTGGGTTTGGGAGGTGCTGCCGACGAAGCCTTGGCGAGGTGCTGCCGACGAAGCCTTGGCGAGTTGCCGCAGTGCATCTTGTAGATGGTACATACTGCAGCCATGGTGCGCCGGTGGTGGAGGGAGTGAATGTTTAAGCTGGTGGATGGGGTGCCAATCAAACGGGCTGCTTTGTCCTGGATGGTCTCAAGCTACTTGAGTGTTGTTGGAGCTGCAGTCATCCAGGCAATCACAGAATCACAGAAACCCCACAGTGCAGATAGAGGCCATTTCGGCCCATCGAGCCTGCACCGACACATATCCCACCCGATCCCCGTAACCCCACGTATTTAATCCCCCTAACACTAAGGGTCAATTTAGCATAGCCAATCAACCTAACCCGCACATCTTTGGACTGTGGGAGGAAACCGGAGCACCCGGAAGAAACCCACGCAAACACGGGGAAAATGTGCAAACGGCACACAGTCACCCGAGGCCGGATTCGAACCCGGGTCCCTGGCACTGTTAGGCAACAGTGCTAACCACTATGCCACCGTGCTACCAAGTGGAGAGTATTCCATCACACTCCTGACTTGTGCCTTGCAGATGGTGGAAAGTCTTTGGGGAGTCGGGAGGTGATACACTCGCCCCAGAATACCCAGCCTCTGACCTGCTCTTGTTGCCACAGTATTTTTGTGGCTGGTCCAGTTAAGTTTCTGGTCAATGGTGACCCCCCAGGATGTTGATGTTCGGGGATTCAGCGATAGTAATGCCGTTGAATGTCAAGCGGCAGTGGTTAGACTCTCTCTTGTTGGAGATAGTCATTGCCTGGCACTTGTGTGGCGTGAATGTCACTTGCCACTTATTAGCCCAAGCCTGAATGTCGTCCAGGTCTTGCTGCATGCGGGCATGGACTGCTTCATTCTAAGGAGTTGCGAATGGCACTGAACACTGTGCAGTCATCAGCGAACAACCCCACTTCTGACCTTATGATGGAGGGAAGGCCATCGATGAAGCAGCTGAAGATGGTTGGGCCTAGGACACTGCCCTTGGGAACTGCTGCAGTGATGTCCTGGGGCTGTGATTGACCTCCAACAACCACAACCATCTTCCTTTGTGCTAGGTATGACCCCAGCTGGTGGAGAGTTTTCTCCCCGGATTCCCATTGACTTCAGTTTTACTAGGGCTCCTTAATGCCACACTCTGTCAAATACTGTCTTTATGTCAAGGGCAGTCACTCTTGCCTCACTTCTGGAATTCAGCTCTTTTGTCAATATTTGGACCAAGCTTGTAATGAAGTCTGGAGCCAAGTGGTCCTGGCGGAACCCAAACTGAGCATTGGCGAGCAGGTTATTGCTGAGTAAGTGCCGCTTGATAGCACTGTCTACAACACCTTCCATCACTTTGCTGATGATTGGAAGTAGACTGATGGGGTGGTAATTGGATGGATTGGATTTACCCTGCTTTTTGTGGACAGTACATACCTGGGCAGTTTTCCACATTGTCTGATGGATGCCAGTGTTGTAGCTGTACTGGAACAGCTTGACTAGAGGCGCAGCTAGTTCTGGATCACAAGTCTTCAGCACGACAGCCGGGATGTTGTCTGGGCCCATAGTCTTTGCTGTATCCAGTGTGCTCAGCCGTTTCGTGATGTTATGTGGAGTGAATCGAATTGGCTGAAGACTGGCTTATGTGCTAACATAAGAACATAAGAAATAGGAGCAGGAGTAGGCCATTCGGCCCTTCGAGCCTGCTCCGCCATTCAGTAAGATCATGGCTGATATTCTACCTCGTCTCCACTTTCCTGCACTATCCCCATATCCCTTGATTCCCTTAATATTCAAAAATCTATCGGTCTCTGTCTTGAATATACTCAACGACTGAGCCTCCGCAGCCCTCTGGGGTAGAGAATTCCAAAGATTCACCACCCTCTGAGTGAAGAAATTTCTTCTCATCTCAGTCCTAAATGGCCAACCCCTTATTCTGGGACTGACCCCTGGCTCTAGACTCCCCAGCCAGGGAAAACATCCTCCCTGCATCTACCCTGTCAAGTCCTGTAAGAATTTTGTCTGTTTCAATGAGATCACCTCTCATTCTTCTAAATTCTAGATAATATACCCACGAACCAGTCTAGTGAACCTTTGTTGCACTCCCTCTATGGCAAGTATATCCTTCCTTGGGTAAGGAGACCAAAACTGTACACCGTATTCCAGGTGTGGTCTCGCCAGGGCCGTATATAATTGTAGTAAGACGTCTTTACTCTTATACTCATATCCTCTTGTAATAAAGGCCCAATATACCATTTGCTTTCCTAATTGCTTGCTGTACCTACATGTTAACTTTCAGTAACTCTTGTACAAGGACACCCAGGTCCCTCTGAACACCAACATTTCCCAATCTCTCACCCTTTAAAAAATACTTTGCTTTTCTATTTTTCCCACCAAAGTGGATAACTTCATATTTCTCCACATTATATTCCATTTGCCATGTTCTTGCCCACTCACTTAGCCTGTCTATATCCCCTTGAAGCCTCCTTGCACCCTCCTCACAACTTACATTCCCACTCAGCTTTGTATCCTCAGTAAATTTGGATATATTACATTTGGCCCCCTCATCCAAATCATTGATGTAGATTGTGAATAGCTGAGGCCCAAGCACTGATCCTTGCGGTACCCCAGGAGTTACAGCCTGCCAACCTGAAAATGACCTGTTTATTCCTACTCTCTGTTTTCTGTCCGTTAACCAATCCTCAATCAATGCTAGTATATTACCCCCAATCCCATGAGCCCTAATTTTGTTTAAAAGCCATTTGTGTGGCACCTTATCGAATGCCTTCTGAAAATCCAAATACACCACATCCACTGGTTCCCCCTTATCTATTCTGCTAGTTACAACCTCAAAAAACTGTGTTGACTCTGCCCAATCCTATTATTATTTCAGTGCCCTGTTACCACGTCCTTAATAATAGATTCTAGCATTTTCCCTACTACTGATGTCAGGTTAACTGGTCTGTTATTCTCCGTTTTCTCTCTCCCTCTTTTCTTAAATAGTAGGGTTACAATTGCCACCTTTCTAGAACCGTTCTAGAATCTATGGAATTTTGGAAAATGACAACCAATGCATCTGTTATTTCTATAGCCACCTCTTTCAAAACCCTAGGATGCAGGCCATCAGGTCCAGGAGATTTATCAGCTTTCAGTCCCATTAATTTCTCCAGTACTATTTATTTTACAAATACTAATTTCTTTCAGTTCCTCATTCTTGCTCGAGCCTTGGTTCTCCATTATTTCCGGGAAGATTTTTTGCGTCTTCTTCCGTGAGGACAGACACAAAGTATTTGTTTAATTTCTCTGCCATTTCCTTATTCCCCATTATAATTTCTCCTGTTTCAGCCTGTAAGGGACCCACATTTACTTTCGGTAATCTCTTTCTTTTTACATACCTATAGAAGCTTTTCTAGTCTTTTTATGTCTCTCGCTAGTTTACCCTCATATTCTATTTTCCCTTTCGTTATCAATTTCTTGGTCCTCTTTTGCTGAATTCTAAAATCCTCCCAATCCTCAGGCTTACTATTTTTGGCAATATTATAAGCCTCTTCCTTTGATCTAATACTATCTTTAACTTCTCTTGTTAGCCATGGTTGGAGCACTTTTCCTGTGGGGTTTTTGTGCTTTAAAGGAATGTATATTTGTTGTAAATTATGTATTAATTCTTTAAATGCTCACCATTGCTTCTCTACCGTCATACCTTTTAATGTAGTTTCCCAATGTACCTTAGCCAACTTGCCCCTCATACCTATGTAGTTTGCTTTGTTGAGATTTAAGACCCAAGTTTCCGATTTAACTAAATCACTTTCCAGCTCAATATAAAATTCTATCATATTATGGTCACTCTTCCTTAAAGGCCCCTTTACTACAAGGTTATTAATTAACCCTTTCTCATTGCACAATACTAGATCTAAAATAGCCTGTTCCCTAGTTGGTTCCTCAACATACTGATCTAGAAAACTATCTTGCATACATTTCATGAATTTGTCCTCCACACTATTACAGCAAATTAGGTTTGCCCAGTCTATATGCTATATGTAGATTAAAGTCCCCCATGATTATTGTATTACCCTTGTTACATGCACCTCTAATTTCCTGATTTATACTCTGCACTACATTACAACTACTGTTTGGGGGCCTATAAACAACTCCCACCAATGTTTTCTGTCCCTTGCTGTTTCTTAGCTCCACCCAAACTGATTCTACTTCTTGATTTTCCGAACAAAGACCCTTTCTCTCCACTGTCTTTAACCCATCCTTTATTATCAGGGTTACCCCTCCTCCTTTTCCATTTTGCCTATCTCTTCTAAAAGTTAAGTATCCTGGAATATTTAGTTCCCAACCTTGGCTACTTTGCAACAACGTCTCCATTATGGCTATTCGATCTAACCTGTTAATTTCTATCTGTGCTATTAATTCATCTATTTTGTTGCGAATGCGTCATGCATTCAGATATAGTGTCTTTAGCTTTGACTTATTTCTATTTTCCCCCTTGATGTCAACTTAGTCACTGATGCTTTATTACCTTTGTTATTCTCTCTGTCCCTTCCTGACCCCCACTGCTTATTTTTACCCAAAATTCTACTCTACTCTAGAGCCTTGACATTTCTCTTGCTGCTTTTAAATTTACTCTTTCCTGAATCCCCCCCCCCCCCCATCATTAGTTTAAAGCCCTGTCTACTGCCCTAGTTATTCAGTTCGCCAGGACACTGGTCCCAGTGGAGCCATTCCCAACGGAACAGCTCCCTTTTTCCCCATTACTGTTCCCTCATCCACACAGGCAGCAAGAACCTCATACCTGTTGGACAAGGGCAAAGGCTGAGGCTCCTCCAGCACTGCACCTAGGGTCCCCTTACCTGCCTGAGTTGCATTCACACCCTCCTGTCCATGACCACTAACCAGACCTGTACCACTACCTAACCTAAGGGGTGTGACTGCCTCCTGGATCCAAGTGTCCAGGTAACTCTCCCCATCCCTGATGCCCCACAATGTCTGCACCTCAGACTCCAGCTCAAAAACTCTGAGCTGAGGTTCCTCAAGATGCAGGCACTTACTGCAAACGTGGTTGTCCGGGATCACAATGCTCTCCACAAACTCTCACATGCTGCAGTTGCGGCACACCCACCTGCACTGCCATCCCTATATGATCTTGTTTTATTTAATTAAATTTAATTACATTTGTAATTAGGTAACTTAGTTTACAGTGTAGTTTCTTGACTAATTACTTGATCTAGATTAAGTTAAGGGTACTGAAATTAAATATCTACCTGTAACACAATGCACTACAAGTAGCGTAGGCAAAAGCAACAACTCCTTGCCCCTCTTCTCCAAATTTCCACTCTTTCCAATTTCCCAATTAAAACACTCTGTTTAAGTCCACTCCGTTTAATCCCGCTCTGTGGAGACTGATGGTGGGGACCTCAGGAGGAAGCCGATATGGATCATCCACTCGGCACTTCTGGCTGAAGATGGTTGCAAACACTTCAGCCTTGTCTTTTGCACTCACGTGCTGGGCTCCGCCATCATTGAGTATGGGAATATTTATGGAGCCGCCTCCTCCCGTTAGTTGTTTAATGGTCCACCACCATTCATAACTGTATGTGGCAGGACTGCAAAACTGTGATCTGATCCATTGATTGGGGGATTGCTTAGCTCTGTTCATAGCATGTTGCTTCCATTGTTTAGCATGCATGTAATCCTGTGTTGCAGCTTCCCCTGGTTGGCACCTCATTTTTAGCTACGCCTGGTGCTGCTCCTGGCATGCTCTTCTACACTCCTTATTGAACCAGGGTTGGCCCCCTGGCTTGATGGTAATGGTAGAGTGAAGGATATGCTGAGCCATGATGTTACAGATTGTGGTGGAATGCAATTCTGCTGCTGCTGATAGCCCATAGCGCCTCATGGATGCCCAGTTTTGAGCTGTTAGATCTGTTCTGAATCTATCCCTTTTAGCACTGTGGTAGTGCCGCACAACACGATGGAGGATGTCCTCAGTGTGAAGACGGGACCTCATTTCCACAATGACTGTGCGGTGGTCACTGCTACCAGTGCTGTCATGAACAGATGCATCTGCGACAGGTAGATTGGTGAGGACGCTGTCAAGTAGGTTTTTCCCTCATGTTGGTTTTCTCACCACCTGCCGCAGGTCCAGTCTGGCAGCTATGTCCTTCAGGACTCTGCCTGCTCGGTCAGTTGTGGTGCTACCGAGCCACTCTTGGTGATGGACATTGAAGTCTCCCACCCAGAGTATATTCTGTGCCCTTGCTACTCTCGGTGTTTCTTCCAAGTGATGTTCAACATGGAGGAGTACTAGATGATCAGCTGAGGGTGGGCGCTAGGTGCTAATCAGCAGGAGGTTTTCTTGCCCATGCTTGACCTGAAGCCATGAGACTTCGAGATCCGGAGTCAATGTTGAGGACTCCCAGGGCCACGCCCCCCCGACTGTATACCACTGTGCCGCCACCTCTGGTGGGTCTGTCCTGCTAGTGGAACAGGATATACTCAGGGATGGTGATGGAGGAGTCTGGGACATTGGCTGAAAGGTATGATTCTGTGAGTATGCCAGGCTGATGCTTGACTGGTCTGTGGGACAGCTCTCCCAATTTTGGCACAAGTCCACAGATGTTGGTGAGGAGGACTTTGCAGGATCAACTGGGTTGGGTGTGCTGTTGTCGTGTCTGTAGCCGGTGCCGAGGTCAATGTCGGGTGGTCCGTCTGGATTTATTGTTTTTCGTAGCGGTTTGTTGCAGCTGAGTGGCTTGCTGGGCCATTTCAGAGGGCAGTTAGGAGTCAACTGCATTGCTGTGGGTCTGGAGTCACATATAGACCAGACCAGATAATAACGGCAGATTTCCTTCCTTCAAGGACATTAGTGAACCGCATGACCACATGGTTTCATGGTCACCATTACTGATGCTAGCTTTTTATTCCAGATTTATTTAATTAACTGGACTTAAATTCCCCAGTTGCCTTGGTGGGATTTGAACTTTTCTCTGGGTCATTAGTCCAGGCCTCTGGATTACTAGTCCAGTAACATAACCACTATGCCACTGTTCTTGTGTTTGAAATTGAAAATGCCCTCAAAACAGTCTGGGAGTGTTTGCAAGTGTTTATAAGGAAAGTTCCAGTATGTATAATGTTAGAATTTTGTACTTCTGTAACTTTGATGGATGATTGGAAACTCCATATATACACGTGTAAACCAGCTGTCTGTGGGACCTTGCTGTGCGCAGGTTGACTGCCATGTTTGCCTGCAAAACAACAATGACTACACATCAAAGATAATGAAGCACTTCAGCGCTTTGAGATATTCTGAGGATGTGTAAAGTGTATATAAAATCAAGTTTTTTTTTCTATTTATATAGATATAATCCCAAGCTGATAGACATTTAGATTATGAATAAAGAGACAAAAAAGACCAAGAATATAAATGGAAAATATATGTATTAAAACTACAAATCGTTTGTGTTCAGATAACAGACAAAGCTCTTCAGTAGAAATGCCAAAGACGATGACTACAATCTTAAAAGATTGTGAACATTCAGTGATGGACAAAAGTAATTTACCATGCTCAGGTACACTTTTTTTGCCAATTACCTTAAATCTGTGCCATGGTTACTGATACTCCTGCCAGTGGAAACAGTTTCTCCCCATCTACTCTTATCAAAATCCCTCATAATTTTGAACACCTCAATTCAATCTCCCTTTAACCTTCTCTGCTCTAAGGAGAACAATCCCAGCTTCTTTAGTCTTTCCACATAACTGAAGTCATTTATCCCTGGTACCATTCTGGTAAGTCTCCTCTGCACCCTCTCCAAGGCTCTTGACATCCTTTATAGAGTGTGGTGCTCAGAACTGGACACACAACTCTAGCTGAGGTAACAACTCGTGTTACTTTTTTCTTTTTCCTCTGCTAATTTGTGCCTATGTCTTACTTTCACTTTGTTTCTTTGCTACTCTCTCTTTTGTCGTTATCTCTGTTTCTTTTGTCAGTTTCTTCCTGGGACCAGAGCCATGGGGGGGAGAGAATGGAGAAGTTTGTAACGTTTTGTGAATGTCATTTTTTACATTTTAGTTTTTAAAAAATCTATAGTGCAAGGCTGTAGATATTTCTTAAAACATCCGTTTCTGAAAAATGTATGTTTCTTAAAACTACAACTCTTTTGTCTTCAGATATTAGGCCAAATTCTCCAGCACAAAGCCAACAGTGTATGACTGAAGTGTTAAAACGTGGCAGAAGTTCAAAGGTGCACAAAACTAATGCTCCCTGTGAATTCAGTCACCAAGGTACCCATTTCTTTCCCTCTATCTATCAGAAAACACTAGATTTACAGGTTTGTGGCAGTGTTACAGTGAATTTCCTCTGTCTCGCACTGAATCCTCAATGCCAAGACTATATTTCAAAGGGTTTTATGAGTGCAAGAATCATTGTTTTGAGATGCCAATTAATTTAGTGTGGATTTTAACTTCCGGGTGAAAAGCCAGGGGAGCCACTGAGCTTCCCGCTTAGCTTTCTCTGTAGGCAGCCTGGTCAATTTTAATGGCTGGGCCTCATGAACAGTCAGTCAGCTACCCACCTGAAATGGGCACAGAGGCCGCTGGTTGGCAGGTGAAGATCGGGCGTTCCAGAGGCTGATCGCTAGCACTCAGTTAAACTGTGGTGGAAGGGGAGTTCGGCAGGGTTCTGCAGGTGGGATGAGGGGAAGCCCGGTACAGCAGAGGCACAGCCTTTCCTTGTGAGGTTTGCAAGAGCACTCCTGCGCCTCCTGGCCGTAGAAAGAAAAGTATTTTAATAATCTTTTGTTGCCTCCGCTGGATGTCCAGCAGGTTTCACTGATAGAATGACCACAGCAGTAGGCTGTTAACGTTGCCTTGGGGGGAGAAAAGAGAAGGATGCATGGAAAAAAACTGCAGTGGAACTATGTGACATGTATATGGAACCAGGAAGACCTGTATCTCACCCTTACTGCTTTGGTCAAGTCATTGAATCAATTCCTGCATTGAAACCATGTCCTTGGGCTAATGCTGTGGGTGCTCACCACTTCTGCAACCTCCTTCCAGGTCTGCAACTGGGTGTGTTTTGGAATCCTGATGCTATCCTTTGGGAAGCGTGTGCTCTTATCCTCAATTTTTCAGATGCTGCAAACAAGTGGAGAAACAGCAAACGCACTTCTGAGGGCCTTGTTGCTCGCTACCTCTATTCCAGTACCAAAACCTCGCCTGCCCCCCCCCGCCCCACAAAAAGCTCTCCATTCTTCTGACTGTTGTACACTCTCCCCTTTTTCCCACCATTCTATACATGCCTTCAGCTGCCTCGTCCCTATACTAGGAGGGAGTTTCCCCCCCCCCCCACCCCCCCCCCCCAAAACCTTTCTGCTCTTGCCTCCCTCTCCTCCTTTAATACCCTCCTTAAAACATGCTTTTTTGGTCACCCCTTCTAATATCTTCTTCTTTGGCTCAGTATCCATTTTTTTGCTTATGCCTCTGTGAGGCACTTTGGGATGTATTTCTATGTTAAAGGTACTATGTTATATGCAAGTTGATGTTGCTGTTACTGTGCTATAGTCGTGGTGGTGGTGATGGTAGTAGTAGTAATAGTAATGTAGTAGTACCATGCCAGATTCTTTAAAGCTTGCCAGGGTTGGTGCACTGCTATTCTTTGGGGATGAAGTCCTGGAGTGCCAAACAGAGCAACCATCTTCATGCCTACCTCACGCAGTAACACATCCACTTTGCCAGCAATCAAATATTTGACCATTGACACTGTTTTGCCCCTCCATGTTAGCTTGTCCATCTTTTTGGTCTCGCACATCATTCCACCCCCTTACCCATACAGCTTTTTGCAAAGGTTGAAAACCTTATGGCTTTTTTTGAGGCCTTAAAAATTTGTTGACAATTTTTTATCCCAATTAATTTTTACCCATTTAATTTGGTGCAGAAGTCATTTAAGTGCTGTATGCGCAGAGCATTCTACAGTGCCTCTGTCAGAATGCTCTCTGCAAAGCTCAGGTAACTGAGGAACATGTTTAAATGAGGTTGATTCACTGGCTTTGCACTACCCAGCCAAGCTCATCACTCTGACAGTGCACATCAGCCCTGGATGCGTTTTGGCATGGAGAATTGAATTTGAAACTAATGTTTCCATCATCGGTGGAAATGATGATGACACAAGTAAGAGTGTGGCACTGTTTGGGATAGAAGGGAGAATGCCATCTAAAGGAAATGCCCAAGCAGAGTGAAAGGAGGTGACTAGGGCAGTCAGTCCCAACTTCATCATGCCACAAATGGCAACTCAGTGCCGCAAGAAGTTCAATGACCTTACAAGTCAGGCAAGGTAAGATGAGTCGGCCACATCTTCCAAGAATGTATTGTGCTGTGCCTGTTTGCCACTTACAACCACCTTTTCCTTCCTGCGCTGAAGTGCTTTAAGAGCTTACCATCAATGTCCAGGAGGTATCATGGGGCCCTTTATACACCCAGTCTTCACCTGCAAATGTTCCTTCATTCAATGTTTTATGTGTGAACCATACTAAAAGCATCACATGGTCTGTAATTGCTTATTTCATGCTAAGGCCGCATCCCCATTATGGCCTGCCTACTGATACTTGGGTTTCATTCCATCTTATGGCAACCAGAGATTTTCCCCACTTTTTGCATTTTTTTAACAATGTACCGAGAATGAGATTCACCACAGGTGGTAGACCTCTGAACAACTGACCGTTCACTTCCTACGAGAAAGTGTTGAAGCTTCTGACCAGGCAGACAGGAGAGGGATGGAAACATGGAAGTTGGAGGGTATGTCCCAGCTGCCATTGCAGCAGCACAAGTGATGCAGCCTGCAGTAGGCCGATCTCTGGACTTGGCTGCAGTTACAAAATTTGGTTCTGCACTAGATATCGCCTAGGTTTGCTTATGGAAGTGACTGTTGATACCGAACCTAACATCCCCTATGATCTGGAGAATACATTTAGTGCCCACTGTCTAGTTAAATATTAACATGACCTGGGATCATAACAATAAGACCCTTCATTATGTATACTGGATACTGTGATCTTGCATGTGTTGCAACGTGCATTTCTTCTATCGTTTCGATAGAAGTCTGGTGAAACCAGGACAATTGTGAACAAATGAACTGTTTTATATGCAATATATGAGTAAATCAAATATAGTTTTCAATCAATTTCCTATTGCTCCTCATAATCTGGAAAATAGTAAAAAATCTGTGTTTTTGCTCTTTGACTTGTAAAGTGAGTCATGCTTATATCAATCATTTTGGAACTGACTGGCACTAACTTTGGAAAGTGTGACCTCCGTATCAAACCTGCTTCAGATCGCCTTTTACATAGAAGGGGCGAGAGAAGGAAAGACTAGGACTGACCTCTGACCCTTTCTCAGCTCGCAACATCAGGGATTGGCTTGGTGTGCCTCCAGTCAAACTTGCCACCTTAAGAGAAATGTTCAGCCTGGTTATGGGACCAATGGCAACCACTTTGCTGTTTAGCTATACTCCCTGCTGGGCACCCTTGAATGAATACCATTCCAGCATTCAAAGTGCAAACATTTCTAGGATGTCTTGGACAACCAACCCCCTTTTGTCCCAAACTGATATGGTATACAATATAACACAATTGTAAATTGAGTGATTTATCTTGATTTCAATAAATTTGTCCTAAACGACATCTCGGACAACTCGTGTCTGTGAACTGAATTTAACTTAATAGCGACCTAATATTATAAATTAAGCCAAAATCCCTTCCAGGCCAAATAGGTAAAAATTTTGAACCATTACAGCTGACCTGAGATGAAGGTGACCACAGTCCTAAGACACTCAGAGGACTGCAGCAGCCATCCATTACATGTAATCCTGCCACTCAGGTAGCACCTAGGAGGAGGAGCACGAGGCTAGGTTTCAGAGACCACTTACTACACAGCAGCATCAAGGGAAAGTGTTGTGGAACGAGTCACTAGGCACATGGACAGTATAGATTGTGATTAAAGCTAAGTTTGTGTGTGACTAATGTCCAACATAAATTGGGTCGTAATGACCAAAAATGGGGCAAATGACATCATCACATCATTGCTGCCTCCTCCAAATATGCCCACTTGTATTTGGGCAGGTGTGTACAGTGGAAGTTACGCTGGAAATGCAGGCAGGCACACAAATGAGATGAGATCTGGCATAACCGGTCCCTGCCCCATTTTTTCCACCCCTGTCTCTTTCAGTAATGTGGTTCAAAGAACAAAATCCAGCCAATTATTTCTAAGAATATACTGACTATCCTTAACAAATCACAGGTATAGGAGTAGACCATTCATTCCTTCAAGCCTGTTCCACCATTCCCCTAGATCATGGCAAATCTGTACCTCAACTCCATTTACCCACCTTTGCTCTATATCCTTTGATACCCTTACCTAACAAAAATCTATTGATCTCAGTCTTGAAAATTTCGATTGACCCAGCATCTACAGCCTTTCGGGAAGAAAATTCCAAATTTCTGCTATCCTTTGTGCAAAGAAGTGTTACCTGATTTCACTCCTAAATCACCTCCTCCAATTTTAAGATTATGCCCTACAGAGGAAATAGTTTCTCTCCCCTATCGAATCCCTTTATTATTTTAAAGATCTTGTTTAGATCACCCTGCAACCTTCAAAACGCAAGAAAACACAAACCAAGTTTATGCAACCTGTCCTTGTAATTTAACTCTCTTTAAGCCCTGGTATAATGATGGTGAATATGCACGATACCCTCTCCAAAGCCAGTACATCTTTCCTGAGGTTTGGTACCCAATACTGAATGCAGTACTCCAGATGAGGTCTGATCAAGGTTCTGTATAACTAAAGGAGCACTTCCTCACTTTTGTGTTCCAACCCCCTTGAGATAAAGGCCAACATTCCATAAGACTTTTTGATTTATTTTTGTACCTGTGCACTAGCTTTTAGTAATGTGTACGTGGACACCTAAACCTCCAGAGCTCTTGAGTCTCTCACCATTAAGAAATCTTCTACCATTCCCAATATTGGCTGTCTCATGAGGAAATATTTACTGATCGTATCTATCTATATATATAATAAAGGAATCGATCTGTCTGTCCTTCTGTCTCTCTGTCTGTCCTTGGGTGTGCGTCTGTCTGGCTATGCGCTCGAAAGTTACAGAGCGTACCTACGCGTGCGTTACGTCGAAAGAAAGCTTACCTTTCCGAAACCCTGGTAAGCGTATTTACGTTTCGGCCGGACGAAAATCGCGCCCGCGGTATCCGAAAAACCTTCAACATTCCGCTCATTAGCATCTCATTATCCGCTCATTAGCGACAGAGTGACCTCGAGGTTGACCAATCGTACGCCGGGTTGCTGGCGCGTGCGGCCGGGCCCTCCTACGGTCGAGTGACGGGACGATTGACCAATCCTACGCTTTGGTGACCTGACGGTCGACCAATCGGTGCGTGTGTGGGCGGGCCTTATCGTTCTGAACCGAGGTGAGTAGCCGCCATCTTGCTTCCATTCTTTTTCCTGCTTTCTGCGTCTTTCTTTTCAAATATACATTTCCAGCAAAAAAAAATTGCTTTTATTAAATTGTTTTAAAAAAGACTGAATTCATTTGTAAATTTTTTCTCTTAGCTGAAAATTCTTTTTCCGACCTTTCCCCGTTTTTGTAAGGCCTGAGAACCTAGGCTCAAAGCCTGGGCCTCTCCTGCCCAGCCACGCCCGAGCTAGGTAATTGTCCCACGGCTTCTGCTAAGCGCTCCCCCCCGCCCCCCCGCTTCCTGCCCGCCACCCCCCCCCCCCCCAACCCCGGCGCTGTCACGTTACCCGGGGCAACGGCGTCAGCCACGAGGGTCACGGGACATACAGGGTGCGCGCGCAGCAGGAGCAGCTGAGATGCGGCGTCTCTGTTCCCCGCTCGGCGCGGGGGGGGGGGGCGGGGCTCTCGGGAGTGTGGATCTCAGGGCGGGGCTTAGAGAGCGGCAAGGGTAACACCGGGCCCGCCGGCCGTCTCTCACAGCCGCAATCGGCGGTCTTGAAGCCAGCTCGGGAGAGCGGGACG